>NC_138776.1:190758680-191177180 GCF_965119305.1 Pelophylax lessonae | reverse complement strand
TTAACAGTGCCCAGGTGCCCGTTCTCCATGCCCTTCCAGAGTGCCCAGGTGCCCGTTCTCCATGCCTTTCCAGAGTGCCGGGTGCCATTCTCCATGCCCTTCCCGAGTGCCCGGGTGCCGTTCTCCATGCCCTTCCAGAGTGCCCGGGTGCCGTTCTCCATGCCTTAACAGTGCCCAGGTGCCCGTTCTCCATGCCCTTCCAGAGTGCCCAGGTGCCCGTTCTCCATGCCTTTCCAGAGTGCCGGGTGCCATTCTCCATGCCCTTCCCGAGTGCCCGGGTGCCGTTCTCCATGCCCTTCCAGAGTGCCCGGGTGCCGTTCTCCATGCCCTTCCAGAGTGCCCAGGTGCCGTTCTCCATGCCCTTCCAGAGTGCCCGGGTGCCCGTTCTCCATGCCCTTCCAGAGTGCCCGGGTGCCCGTTCTCCATGCCCTTCCAGAGTGCCCAGGTGCCCGTTCTCCATGCCTTTCCAGAGTGCCGGGTGCCGTTCTCCATGCCCTTCCCGAGTGCCCGGCTGCCGTTCTCCATGCCCTTCCCGAGTGCCCGGCTGCCGTTCTCCGTGCCCTTCCCGAGTGCCCGGGTGCCATTCTCCATGCCATTCCCGAGTGCCCGGGTGCCGTTCTCCATGCCCTTCCAGAGTGCCCGGGTGCCGTTCTCCATGCCCTTCCAGAGTGCCTTGGTACCATTCTCCATGCCATTCCCGAGTGCCCGGGTGCCGTTCTCCATGCCCTTCCAGAGTGCCCGGGTGCCGTTCTCCATGCCCTAACAGAGTGCCGGGGTGCCGGTCTCCATGCCCTAACAGAGTGCCGGGGTGCCAGTCTCCATGCCCTAACAGAGTGCCGGGGTTCCGATCTCTATGCCCTAACAGAGTGCCGGGGTGCCGGTCTCCATGCCCTAACAGTGTGCCGGGGTGCCGGTCTCCATGCCCTAACAGTGTGCCGGGGTGCCGGTCTCCATGCCCTAACAGTGTGCCGGGGTGCCGGTCTCCATGCCCTAACAGTGTGCTGGGGTGCCGTTCTCCATGCCCTAACAGAGTGCCGGGGTGCCGGTCTCCATGCCCTAACAGAGTGCCGGGGTGCCGATCTCCATGCCCTAACAGAGTGCCGGTCTCCATGCCCTAACAGAGTGCCGGGGTGCCGTTCTCCATGCCCTAACAGAGTGCCTGGGTGCCGGTCTCCATGCCCTAACAGGGTGCCGGGGTGCCGGTCTCCATGCCCTAACAGAGTGCCGGGGTGCCGGTCTCCATGCCCTAACAGTGTGCCGGTCTCCATGCCCTAACAGTGTGCCGGGGTGCCGGTCTCCATGCCCTAACAGAGTGCCGGGGTGCCGGTCTCCATGCCCTAACAGAGTGCCGGGGTGCCGGTCTCCATGCCCTAACAGAGTGCCGGGGTGCCGGTCTCCATGCCCTAACAGAGTGCCGGGGTGCCGGTCTCCATGCCCTAACAGAGTGCCGGGGTGCCGGTCTCCATGCCCTAACAGAGTGCCGGGGTGCCGGTCTCCATGCCCTTCCAGAGTGCCGGGGTGCCGTTCTCCATGCCCTTCCAGAGTGCCGGGGTGCCGTTCTCCATGCCCTTCCAGAGTGCCGGGGTGCCGTTCTCCATGCCCTTCCAGAGTGCCGGGGTGCCGTTCTCCATGCCCTTCCAGAGTGCCGGGGTGCCGTTCTCCATGCCCTCCCAGAGTGCCCGGGTGCCCGTCTCTATGCCCTTCCAGAGTGCACGGTTGCCCGTCTCTATGCCCTTCCAGAGTGCACGGGTGCCCGCTCTCCATGCCCTTCCAGAGTGCCCGGGTGCCCACTCTCCATGCCCTTCCAGAGTGCCCGGGAGCCGTTCTCCATGCCCTTCCAGAGTGCCCGGGTGCCGTTCTCCATGCCCTTCCAGAGTGCCCGGGTGCCGTTCTCCGTGCCCTTCCCGAGTGCCCGGGTGCCGTTCTCCATGCCATTCCCGAGTGCCCGGGTGCCGTTCTCCATGCCATTCCCGAGTGCCGGGGTGCCGTTCTCCATGCCCTAACAGAGTGCCGGGGTGCCGATCTCTATGCCCTAACAGAGTGCCGGTCTCCATGCCCTAACAGAGTGCCGGGGTGCCGGTCTCCATGCCCTAACAGTGTGCCGGGGTGCCGGTCTCCATGCCCTAACAGTGTGCCGGGGTGCCGGTCTCCATGCCCTAACAGTGTGCCGGGGTGCCGGTCTCCATGCCCTAACAGAGTGCCGGGGTGCCGGTCTCCATGCCCTAACAGAGTGCCGGTCTCCATGCCCTAACAGAGTGCCGGGGTGCCGTTCTCCATGCCCTAACAGAGTGCCGGGGTGCCGTTCTCCATGTCTTTCCAGAGTGCCCAGGTGCCCGTTCTCCATGCCTTTCCCGAGTGCCCGGGTGCCGTTCTCCATGCCCTTCCCGAGTGCCCGGGTGCCGTTCTCCATGCCCTTCCCGAGTGCCCGGGTGCCGTTCTCCATGCCCTTCCCGAGTGCCCGGGTGCCGTTCTCCATGCCCTTCCCGAGTGCCCGGGTGCCGTTCTCCATGCCCTTCCCGAGTGCCCGGGTGCCGTTCTCCATGCCCTTCCCGAGTGCCCGGGTGCCGTTCTCCATGCCCTTCCAGAGTGCCCGGGTGCCGTTCTCCATGCCCTAACAGAGTGCCGGGGTGCCCGTTCTGCATGCCCTTCCAGAGTGCCCGGGTGCCCGTTCTCCATGCCCTTCCAGAGTGCCCGGGTGCCCGTTCTCCATGCCCTTCCAGAGTGCCCGGGTGCCGTTCTCCATGCCCTTCCAGAGTGCCCGGGTGCCGTTCTCCATGCCCTTCCAGAGTGCCAGGGTGCCGTTCTCCATGCCCTTCCAGAGTGCCCGGGTGCCCGTTCTCCATGCCCTTCCAGAGTGCCCGGGTGCTGTTCTCCATGCCCTTCCAGAGGGCCCCGGTTGCGTGTCTCGAAGCCTTTCCAGAGGGGCCCCGGTTGCGTGTCTCCAAGCCCTTCCAGAGGGGCCCCGGTTGCGTGTCTCCAAGCCCTTCCAGAGGGGCCCCGGTTGCGTGTCTCCAAGCCCTTCCAGAGGGGCCCCGGTTGCGTGTCTCCAAGCCCTTCCAGAGGGGCCCCGGTTGCGTGTCTCCAAGCCCTTCCAGAGGGGCCCCGGTTGCGTCTCTCCAAGCCCTTCCAGAGGGGCCCCGGTTGCGTGTCTCCAAGCCCTTCCAGAGGGGCCCCGGTTGCGTGTGTTCAAGCCCTTCCAGAGGGGCCCCAGTTGCGTGTGTTCAAGCCCTTCCAGAGGGCTCTGGTGCCTGCCTCCATGCCCTTCCAGAGGGCCTTCTGACCATCCCTGAACCCTCCCTCCTGTCAGATGATGGGGGTGTTGCAGTGCCTTTTTTTCCTCCTCCAGCCCAGTGGAGTAGTGGCCAGCAGGGTGCCTGTGCGCCCGATGCCTTTTGGAGTTATATGGGCTTGTCATGCAGCCCAGGACTTGCAAGGTGGTTCCTGCAGTGCAGGGAAGCCGCTGCAGTGGTGGAGGCTTGCCACATGTGAGCTGTGGTTACCTGGCCACTCCGCATTCTCAGAATTCTGCTGCACTGTGCAACATGGAGAAATCAGAAACTGTTGGCTGCTACAGCAGAAGCTTGTGCCTCATCTCATGCACTTGCCAGGCCCAGGTAAGGGGGGGGCACAGTGGTGCCTTTTGGTTATCCTTACTTTTGGGATTACTTGTGTGTGGTTTATTGTGCCTTCCTCTCTAGGTGTCAGGGTAAAGGAAGCCTGCTGCTAAAATGCGCTACAGCTTGGGGGCAGCTTTGCATTGGTGAAAGTTCTCGGAGCTCCTTCCTCTCTCATCTATTTGCGGTTGATTGACCTTGCATGGGGAGCTTGGGTGGTCACATGGCGGGTGTGGGTCAATTGTTGCTGGAGCCCACTTAAAATGGGATTGTATTTGTTTCCCTTTGTTATTGTTTAAGGTTAAAGCAAATAGAGCTCTCCTGATAAAAGGAAGTGAAGAAAAAAGCCACTTATAGTAGAACTACAAGCAAAACCTTCTTTTTGTATAGAGTAAGCCCATCAGAGGTACCCGTGTCCAGCCTATCAGGAGTGCCCGGGTGCCGGTCTCCGTGCCCTTCCAGAGTGCCCGGATGCCGGTCTCCATGCCCTTCCAGAGTGCCCGGGTGCCGGTCTCCGTGCCCTTCCAGAGTGCCCGGGTGCCGGTCTCCGTGCCCTTCCAGAGTGCCCGGGTGCCGGTCTCCGTGCCCTTCCAGAGTGCCCGGGTGCCGGTCTCCGTGCCCTTCCAGAGTGCCCGGGTGCCGGTCTCCGTGCCCTTCCAGAGTGCCCGGGTGCCGGTCTCCGTGCCCTTCCAGAGTGCCCGGGTGCCGGTCTCCGTGCCCTTCCAGAGTGCCCGGGTGCCGTTCTCCATGCCCTTCCAGAGTGCCCGGGTGCCCGTTCTCCATGCCTTTCCAGAGTGCCCGGGTGCCGTTCTCTATGCCCTTCCCGAGTGCCCGGGTGCCGTTCTCCATGCCCTTCCCGAGTGCCCGGGTGCCGTTCTCCATGCCCTTCCCGAGTGCCCGGGTGCCGTTCTCCATGCCCTTTCAGAGTGCCCGGGTGCCGTTCTCCATGCCCTAACAGAGTGCCCGGGTGCCGTTCTCCATGCCCTAACAGAGTGCCGGGTTGCCGGTCTCCATGCCCTAACAGAGTGCCGGGGTGCCGGTCTCCATGCCCTAACAGAGTGCCGGGGTGCCGGTCTCCATGCCCTAACAGTGTGCCGGGGTGCCGGTCTCCATGCCCTAACAGTGTGCCGGGGTGCCGGTCTCCATGCCCTAACAGAGTGCCCGGGTGCTGTTCTCCATGCCCTTCCAGAGTGTTGGGGTGCCGGTCTCCATGCCCTAACAGAGTGCCCGGATGCCGTTCTCCATGCCCTAACAGAGTGCCCGGGTGCCGTTCTCCATGCCTTAACAGTGCCCAGGTGCCCGTTCTCCATGCCCTTCCAGAGTGCCCAGGTGCCCGTTCTCCATGCCTTTCCAGAGTGCCGGGTGCCATTCTCCATGCCCTTCCCGAGTGCCCGGGTGCCGTTCTCCATGCCCTTCCAGAGTGCCCGGGTGCCGTTCTCCATGCCCTTCCAGAGTGCCCGGGTGCCGTTCTCCATGCCCTTCCAGAGTGCCCGGGTGCCCGTTCTCCATGCCCTTCCAGAGTGCCCGGGTGCCCGTTCTCCATGCCCTTCCAGAGTGCCCAGGTGCCCGTTCTCCATGCCTTTCCAGAGTGCCGGGTGCCGTTCTCCATGCCCTTCCCGAGTGCCCGGCTGCCGTTCTCCATGCCCTTCCCGAGTGCCCGGCTGCCGTTCTCCATGCCCTTCCCGAGTGCCCGGCTGCCGTTCTCCATGCCCTTCCCGAGTGCCCGGGTGCCGTTCTCCATGCCCTTCCCGAGTGCCCGGGTGCCGTTCTCCATGCCCTTCCCGAGTGCCGGGGTGCCAGTCTCCATGCCCTAACAGAGTGCCGGGGTGCCGGTCTCCATGCCCTAACAGAGTGCCGGGGTGCCGGTCTCCATGCCCTAACAGAGTGCCGGGGTGCCGGTCTCCATGCCCTAACAGAGTGCCGGGGTGCCGGTCTCCATGCCCTAACAGAGTGCCGGGGTGCCGGTCTCCATGCGCTAACAGAGTGCCCGGGTGCCGTTCTCCGTGCCCTTCCAGAGTGCCCGGGTGCCGTTCTCCGTGCCCTTCCAGAGTGCCCGGGTGCCGTTCTCCGTGCCCTTCCAGAGTGCCCGGGTGCCGTTCTCCGTGCCCTTCCAGAGTGCCCGGGTGCCGTTCTCCGTGCCCTTCCAGAGTGCCCGGGTGCCGTTCTCCGTGCCCTTCCCGAGTGCCCGGGTGCCATTCTCCATGCCATTCCCGAGTGCCCGGGTGCCGTTCTCCATGCCCTTCCAGAGTGCCCGGGTGCCGTTCTCCATGCCCTTCCAGAGTGCCTTGGTACCATTCTCCATGCCATTCCCGAGTGCCCGGGTGCCGTTCTCCATGCCCTTCCAGAGTGCCCGGGTGCCGTTCTCCATGCCCTAACAGAGTGCCGGGGTGCCAGTCTCCATGCCCTAACAGAGTGCCGGGGTGCCGGTCTCCATGCCCTAACAGAGTGCCGGGGTGCCAGTCTCCATGCCCTAACAGAGTGCCGGGGTTCCGATCTCTATGCCCTAACAGAGTGCCGGGGTGCCGGTCTCCATGCCCTAACAGTGTGCCGGGGTGCCGGTCTCCATGCCCTAACAGTGTGCCGGGGTGCCGGTCTCCATGCCCTAACAGTGTGCCGGGGTGCCGGTCTCCATGCCCTAACAGTGTGCTGGGGTGCCGTTCTCCATGCCCTAACAGAGTGCCGGTCTCCATGCCCTAACAGAGTGCCGGGGTGCCGATCTCCATGCCCTAACAGAGTGCCGGTCTCCATGCCCTAACAGAGTGCCGGGGTGCCGTTCTCCATGCCCTAACAGAGTGCCTGGGTGCCGGTCTCCATGCCCTAACAGGGTGCCGGGGTGCCGGTCTCCATGCCCTAACAGAGTGCCGGGGTGCCGGTCTCCATGCCCTAACAGTGTGCCGGGGTGCCGGTCTCCATGCCCTAACAGTGTGCCGGGGTGCCGGTCTCCATGCCCTAACAGAGTGCCGGGGTGCCGGTCTCCATGCCCTAACAGAGTGCCGGGGTGCCGGTCTCCATGCCCTAACAGAGTGCCGGGGTGCCGGTCTCCATGCCCTAACAGAGTGCCGGGGTGCCGGTCTCCATGCCCTAACAGAGTGCCGGGGTGCCGGTCTCCATGCCCTAACAGAGTGCCGGGGTGCCGGTCTCCATGCCCTTCCAGAGTGCCGGGGTGCCGTTCTCCATGCCCTTCCAGAGTGCCGGGGTGCCGTTCTCCATGCCCTTCCAGAGTGCCGGGGTGCCGTTCTCCATGCCCTTCCAGAGTGCCGGGGTGCCGTTCTCCATGCCCTTCCAGAGTGCCGGGGTGCCGTTCTCCATGCCCTCCCAGAGTGCCCGGGTGCCCGTCTCTATGCCCTTCCAGAGTGCACGGTTGCCCGTCTCTATGCCCTTCCAGAGTGCACGGGTGCCCGCTCTCCATGCCCTTCCAGAGTGCCCGGGTGCCCACTCTCCATGCCCTTCCAGAGTGCCCGGGTGCCGTTCTCCATGCCCTTCCAGAGTGCCCGGGTGCCGTTCTCCATGCCCTTCCAGAGTGCCCGGGTGCCGTTCTCCATGCCCTTCCAGAGTGCCCGGGTGCCGTTCTCCATGCCCTTCCAGAGTGCCCGGGTGCCGTTCTCCATGCCCTTCCAGAGTGCCCGGGTGCCGTTCTCCATGCCCTTCCAGAGTGCCCGGGTGCCGTTCTCCATGCCCTTCCAGAGTGCCCGTGTGCCGTTCTCCATGCCCTAACAGAGTGCCCGGGTGCCGTTCTCCATGCCCTTCCAGAGTGCCCGGGTGCCCGTTCTCCATGCCTTTCCAGAGTGCCCAGGTGCCCGTTCTCCATGCCCTTCCCGTGTGCCCGGGTGCCGTTCTCCATGCCCTTCCCGAGTGCCCGGGTGCCGTTCTCCATGCCCTTCCCGAGTGCCCGGGTGCCGTTCTCCATGCCCTTCCCGAGTGCCCGGGTGCCGTTCTCCATGCCCTTCCCGAGTGCCCGGGTGCCGTTCTCCATGCCCTTCCAGAGTGCCCGGGTGCCGTTCTCCATGCCCTTCCAGAGTGCCCGGGTGCCGTTCTCCATGCCTTTCCAGAGTGCCCGGGTGCCGTTCTCCATGCCCTTCCAGAGTGCCCGGGTGCCGTTCTCCATGCCCTTCCAGAGTGCCCGGGTGCCGTTCTCCATGCCCTTCCAGAGTGCCCGGGTGCCGGTCTCCATGCCCTAACAGAGTGCCGGGGTGCCGGTCTCCATGCCCTAACAGAGTGCCCGGGTGCCCGTTCTCCATGCCCTTCCAGAGTGCCCGGGTGCCCGTTCTCCATGCCCTTCCAGAGTGCCCGGGTGCCCGTTCTCCATGCCCTTCCAGAGTGCCCGGGTGCCCGTTCTCCATGCCCTTCCAGAGTGCCCGGTGCCGTTCTCCATGCCCTTCCCGAGTGTCCGGGTGCCGGTCTCCATGCCCTAACAGAGTGCCCGGGTGCCGTTCTCCATGCCCTAACAGAGTGCCCGGGTGCCGTTCTCCATGCCCTAACAGAGTGCCCGGGTGCTGTTCTCCATGCCCTAACAGAGTGCCCGGGTGCCGTTCTCCATGCCCTTCCAGAGTGCCCAGGTGCCCGTTCTCCATGCCTTTCCAGAGTGCCCAGGTACCCGTTCTCCATGCCCTTCCAGAGTGCCCGGGTGCCCACTCTCCATGCCCTTCCAGAGTGCCCGGTTGCCGTTCTCCATGCCCTTCCAGAGTGCCCGGGTGCCGTTCTCCATGCCCTTCCAGAGTGCCCGGGTGCCGTTCTCCATGCCCTTCCAGAGTGCCCGGGTGCCCGTTCTCCATGCCCTTCCAGAGTGCCCAGGTGCCCGTTCTCCATGCCTTTCCAGAGTGCCGGGTGCCGTTCTCCATGCCCTTCCCGAGTGTCCGGGTGCCGGTCTCCATGCCCTAACAGAGTGCCCGGGTGCCGTTCTCCATGCCCTAACAGAGTGCCCGGGTGCCGTTCTCCATGCCCTAACAGAGTGCCCGGGTGCTGTTCTCCATGCCCTAACAGAGTGCCCGGGTGCCGTTCTCCATGCCCTTCCAGAGTGCCCAGGTGCCCGTTCTCCATGCCTTTCCAGAGTGCCCAGGTACCCGTTCTCCATGCCCTTCCAGAGTGCCCGGGTGCCCACTCTCCATGCCCTTCCAGAGTGCCCGGTTGCCGTTCTCCATGCCCTTCCAGAGTGCCCGGGTGCCGTTCTCCATGCCCTTCCAGAGTGCCCGGGTGCCGTTCTCCATGCCCTTCCAGAGTGCCCGGGTGCCGTTCTCCATGCCCTTCCAGAGTGCCCGGGTGCCGTTCTCCATGCCCTTCCAGAGTGCCCGGGTGCCGTTCTCCATGCCCTTCCAGAGTGCCCGGGTGTTGTTCTCCATGCCCTTCCAGAGAGCCCGGGTGCCGTTCTCATGCCCTTCCAGAGTGCCCGGGTGCCGTTCTCCATGCCCTTCCAGAGTGCCCGGGTGCCGTTCTCCATGCCCTTCCAGAGTGCCCGGGTGCCGTTCTCCATGCCCTTCCAGAGTGCCCGGGTGCCGTTCTCCATGCCCTTCCAGAGTGCCCGGGTGCCGTTCTCCATGCCCTTCCAGAGTGCCCGGGTGCCGTTCTCCATGCCCTTCCAGAGTGCCCGGGTGCCGTTCTCCATGCCCTAACAGAGTGCCCGGGTGCCGTTCTCCATGCCCTTCCAGAGTGCCCGGGTGCCGTTCTCCATGCCCTTCCAGAGTGCCCGGGTGCCGTTCTCCATGCCCTTCCAGAGTGCCCGGGTGCCGTTCTCCATGCCCTTCCAGAGTGCCCGGGTGCCGTTCTCCATGCCCTTCCAGAGTGCCGGGGTGCCGTTCTCCATGCCCTTCCAGAGTGCCCGGGTGCCCGTTCTCCATGCCCTAACAGAGTGCCCGGGTGCCCGTTCTCCATGCCCTAACAGAGTGCCCGGGTGCCCGTTCTCCATGCCCTAACAGAGTGCCCGGGTGCCCGTTCTCCATGCCCTTCCAGAGTGCCCGGGTGCCCGTTCTCCATGCCCTTCCAGAGTGCCCGGGTGCCCGTTCTCCATGCCCTTCCAGAGTGCCCAGGTGCCCGTTCTCCATGCCTTTCCAGAGTGCCGGGTGCCGTTCTCCATGCCATTCCCGAGTGCCCGGGTGCAGTTTTCCCTGCCCTTCCCGAGTGCCCGGGTGCAGTTCTCCATGCCCTTCCAGAGTGCCCGGGTGCAGTTCTCCGTGCCCTTCCAGAGTGCCCGGGTGCCGGTCTCCGTGCCCTTCCAGAGGGCCCCGGTTGCGTGTCTCCAAGCCCTTCCAGAGGGCCTCGGTTGCGTGTCTCCAAGCCTTTCCAGAGGGCCTTCTAACCATCCCTGCACCCTCTCTCCTGTCGGATGATGGGGGTGTTGCAGTGCCTTTTTTTCCTCCTCCAGCCCAGGGAAACAGTGGCCAGCAGGGTTGTCTCTGCCTGTGTGCCTGATGCCTTTTGGAGTTATATGGGCTTGTCATGCAGCCCAGGACTTGCAAGGTGGTTCCTGCAGTGCAGGGAAGCCGCTGCAGTGGTGGAGGCTTGCCACATGTCAGCTGTGGGTCCTGGCCACTCCGCATTCTCAGAATTCTGCTGCACTGTGCAACATGGAGAAAGCAGAAAATGTTGACTGCTACAGCAGAAGCAGGTGCCTCATCTCATGCACTTGCCAGGCCCAGGTAAGGGGGGAACGGTGGTGCCTTTTGGTTATCCTTACTTTTGGGATTACTTGTGTGTGGTTTATTGTGCCTTCCTCTCTAGGTGTCAGGGTAAAGGAAGCCTGCTGCTGAAGTGCGCTACAGCTTGGGGGCAGCTTTGCATTGGTGAAAGTTCTCGGAGCTCCTTCCTCTCTCGTCTATTTGCGGTTGATTGACCTTGCATGGGGAGCTTGGGTGGTCACATGGCGGGTGTGGGTCAATTGTTGCTGGAGCCCACTTAAAATGGGATTGTATTTGTTTCCCTTTGTTATTGTTTAAGGTTAAAGCAAATAGAGCTCTCCTGATAAAAGGAAGTGAAGAAAAAAGCCACTTATAGTAGAACTACAAGCAAAACCTTCTTTTTGTACAGAGTAATCCCATCAGGGTTGCCCATGTCCAGCCTATCAGGAGTGCCCGTCTCCATGCCCTTCCAGAGTGCCTGGGTGCCCGTCTCTATGCCCTTCCAGAGTGCCCGGGTGCTGTTCTCCCTGCCCTTCCAGAGTGCCCGGGTGCTGTTCTCCCTGCCCTTCCAGAGTGCCCGGGTGCTGTTCTCCCTGCCCTTCCAGAGTGCCCGGGTGCTGTTCTCCCTGCCCTTCCAGAGTGCCCGGGTGCTGTTCTCCCTGCCCTTCCAGAGTGCCCGGGTGCTGTTCTCCCTGCCCTTCCAGAGTGCCCGGGTGCTGTTCTCCCTGCCCTTCCAGAGTGCCCGGGTGCTGTTCTCCCTGCCCTTCCAGAGTGCCCGGGTGCTGTTCTCCCTGCCCTTCCAGAGTGCCCGGGTGCTGTTCTCCCTGCCCTTCCAGAGTGCCCGGGTGCTGTTCTCCCTGCCCTTCCAGAGTGCCCGGGTGCCGTTCTCCATGCCCTTCCAGAGTGCCGGGGTGCCGTTCTCCATGCCCTTCCAGAGTGCCGGGGTGCCGTTCTCCATGCCCTTCCAGAGTGCCGGGGTGCCGTTCTCCGTGCCCTTCCAGAGTGCCGGGGTGCCGTTCTCCGTGCCCTTCCAGAGTGCCGGGGTGCCGTTCTCCGTGCCCTTCCAGAGTGCCGGGGTGCCGTTCTCCGTGCCCTTCCAGAGTGCCCGGGTGCCGTTCTCCGTGCCCTTCCAGAGTGCCCGGGTGCCGTTCTCCGTGCCCTTCCAGAGTGCCCGGGTGCCGTTCTCCGTGCCCTTCCAGAGTGCCCGGGTGCCGTTCTCCATGCCCTTCCAGAGTGCCCGGGTGCCGTTCTCCATGCCCTTTCCAGAGTGCCCGGGTGCGTGTCTCCATGCCCTTCCAGAGTGCCCGGGTGCCTGTGGTGTGGGTCTGCACTTGAACCCCCCTGTGTCAAGAAGGTTGACCACCACTGCCTTAAATAATGCTCTTAAAAAGATGGGGGGTCTATTGAATTCAAGCTTCTGGTTCATGTGGTCTCTTCTTCCATTTAGCTCTTTAATAGGTTTCTGCAGTTCATCCATGGACCATAGCTGGAAGGTGTGTATGCATGGACTTAAGAAGCATTGAACAAATATTGGCATTGAGCTCTGTTTTCATCCAGCATCGGGTATAATGAACCTTTTACACTTCCCCATTCATCTATTAGGACTGCACCTGGAGAGAGAGTTGCTGCACACAAATTCTCAGGAAACACTACAGCAAGCCTTTAAGTTCTACGTCTTCCACTCTTCCACCATGCCCTCGGTTATGGTGTTTCCTCCACTATGGAGGCACTACAGGAAACTTTTGTAGTGGCGGCTATGCTCTCACTGGACAGGGGGGGTGGTAGTGGTGGCCTTACCCAGGGTTTTTTCTGACCATCCCTGCACCCTCCCTCCTGTCAGATGATGGGGGTGTTGCAGTGCCTTTTTTTCTCCACCAGCCCAGGGGACCAGTGGCCAGCATGGTTGTCTGTGCCTGTGTGCTCGACGCTGTTCGGAGTTATATGGGCTTCTCATGCACCCCAGGACTTACAAGGTGATTCCTGCAGTGCAGGGAAGCTGCTGTAGTAGTGGAAGCTTGCCGGGTCCTGGCCACTTCACATCCTCAGTATTCCGCTGCACTGTGCAGCATGGAGAAAGCAGAAACTGACTGCTGCGGCGGAATCAGGTGCCTCATCTCATGCAATAGCCAGGCCCAGGTAAGGGGGGTACATTAGTCCTTACTATTGGGATTTTTTGTGTGGTTTATTGGGCTTTCTTCTTTAGGTGAAGGGGTGATGGAAGCCTGCTGCTGAAGTGTGCTACAGCTGGGGGGCTGCTCTGCATTGGTGAAGGTTTTCGGAGCTCCTTCTTCTCTCCTCTATTTGCGGTTGTTTGACCTTGCATGGGGAGCTTGGGTGGCCTCATGGCGGGTGTGAGTAAATTCTTGTCTTGCTGGAGCCCACTTAATATGGGATTGTATTTGTTTCACTTTGTTATGGTTTAAGGTTAAAGCAAATAGAACTCTCCTGATAAAAGGAAGTGCTCTTCCTGGAAAAAGCCACTTAAAGTAGAACTACAAGCAAAACTTTCTTTATGTATAGAGTAAGGGGAGTTTTATAAACTCAGTCAGATATTTATTTGCCATCTGTCCATTTGCCAAGATTTCAGATTTCAGAGTGCCCGGGTGCTGTTCTCCATGCCCTTCCAGAGTGCCGGGGTGCCGGTCTCCATGCCCTTCCAGAGTGCCGGGGTGCCGGTCTCCATGCCCTTCCAGAGTGCCGGCGTGCCGGTCTCCATGCCCTAACAGAGTGCCCGGGTGCTGTTCTCCATGCCCTAACAGAGTGCCCGGGTGCTGTTCTCCATGCCCTAACAGAGTGCCCGGGTGCCGTACTCCATGCCCTAACAGAGTGCCCAGGTGCCGTTCTCCATGCCCTTTCAGGGTGCCCGGGTGCCGGTCTCCATGCCCTTCCAGGGTGCCGGGGTGCCGGTCTCCATGCCCTTCCAGAGTGCCGGGGTGCCGGTCTCCATGCCCTTCCAGAGTGCCGGGGTGCCGTTCTCCATGCCCCAACAGAGTGCCCGGGTGCCGTTCTCCATGCCTTTCCAGAGTGCCCGGGTGCCGTTCTCCATGCCTTTCCAGAGTGCCCGGGTGCCGTTCTCCATGCCCTTCCAGAGTGCCCGGGTGCCGTTCTCCATGCCCTTCCAGAGTGCCCGGGTGCCGTTCTCCATGCCCTTCCAGAGTGCCCGGGTGCCGTTCTCCATGCCCTAACAGAGTGCCGGGGTGCCGGTCTCCATGCCCTTCCAGAGTGCCTGGGTGCCGTTCTCCATGCCCTAACAGTGCCCGGGTGCCGTTCTCCATGCCCTTTCAGGGTGCCCGGGTGCCGTTCTCCATGCCCTTTCAGGGTGCCCGGGTGCCGTTCTCCATGCCCTTTCAGGGTGCCCGGGTGCCGTTCTCCATGCCCTTTCAGGGTGCCCGGGTGCTGTTCTCCATGCCCTTTCAGGGTGCCCGGGTGCCGGTCTCCGTGCCCTTCCAGAGTGCCGGGGTGCCGGTCTCCGTGCCCTTCCAGAGTGCCGGGGTGCCGGTCTCCGTGCCCTTCCAGAGTGCCGGGGTGCCGGTCTCCGTGCCCTTCCAGAGTGCCGGGGTGCCGGTCTCCGTGCCCTTCCAGAGTGCCGGGGTGCCGGTCTCCGTGCCCTTCCAGAGTGCCGGTGTGCTGGTCTCCGTGCCCTTCCAGAGTGCCGGGGTGCCGGTCTCCGTGCCCTTCCAGAGTGCCGGGTGCCGGTCTCCGTGCCCTTCCAGAGTGCCGGGGTGCCGGTCTCCGTGCCCTTCCAGAGTGCCGGGGTGCCGGTCTAGGTGCCCTTCCAGAGTGCCGGGGTGCCGGTCTCCGTGCCCTTCCAGAGTGCCGGGGTGCCGGTCTCCGTGCCCTTCCAGAGTGCCCGGGTGCCGTTCTCCGTGCCCTTCCAGAGTGCCCGGGTGCCGTTCTCCGTGCCCTTCCAGAGTGCCCGGGTGCCGTTCTCCGTGCCCTTCCAGAGGGCCCCGGTTGCCGGTCTCCATGCCCTTCCAGAGTGCCTGGGTGCCGGTCTCCATGCCCTTCCAGAGTGCCTGGGTGCCGGTCTCCATGCCCTTCCAGAGTGCCTGGGTGCCGGTCTCCATGCCCTTCCAGAGTGCCGGGGTGCCGGTCTCCATGCCCTTCCAGAGTGCCGGGGTGCCGTTCTCCATGACCTTTTAGAGTTCCCGGGTGCCTGTGGTGTGGGTCTGCACTTGAACCCCCCTGTGTCAAGAAGGTTGACCACCACTGCCTTAAATAATGCTTTTAAAAAGATGGGGGGTCTATTGAATTCAAGCTTCTGGTTCATGTGGTCTCTTCTTCCATTCAGCTCTTTAATAGGTTTCTGCAGTTCATCCATGGACCATGGCTGGAAGGTGTGTGTGCATGGACTTAAGAAGCATTGAACAAATATTGGCATTGAGCTCTGTTTTCATCCAGCATCGGGTATAATTAACCTTTTACACTTCCCCATTCATCTATTAGGACTGCACCTGGAGAGAGAGTTGCTGCACACAAATTCTCAGGAAACACTACAGCAAGCCTTTAAGTTCTACGTCTTCCACTCTTCCACCATGCCCTCGGTTATGGTGTTTCCTCCACTATGGAGGCACTACAGGAAACTTTTGTAGTGGGGGCTATGCTCTCACTGGACGGGGGGGGGGGTGGTAGTGGTGGCCTTACCCAGGGTTTTTTCTGACCATCCCTGCACCCTCCCTCCTGTCAGATGATGGGGGTGTTGCAGTGCCTTTTTTTCTCCACCAGCCCAGGGGACCAGTGGCCAGCATGGTTGTCTGTGCCTGTGTGCTCGACGCTGTTCGGAGTTATATGGGCTTCTCATGCACCCCAGGACTTACAAGGTGATTCCTGCAGTGCAGGGAAGCTGCTGTAGTAGTGGAAGCTTGCCGGGTCCTGGCCACTTCACATCCTCAGTATTCCGCTGCACTGTGCAGCATGGAGAAAGCAGAAACTGACTGCTGCGGCGGAATCAGGTGCCTCATCTCATGCAATAGCCAGGCCCAGGTAAGGGGGGTACATTAGTCCTTACTATTGGGATTTTTTGTGTGTGGTTTATTGGGCTTTTTTCTTTAGGTGAAGGGGTGATGGAAGCCTGCTGCTGAAGTGTGCTACAGCTGGGGGGCTGCTCTGCATTGGTGAAGGTTTTCGGAGCTCCTTCTTCTCTCCTCTATTTGTGGTTGTTTGACCTTGCATGGAGAGCTTGGGTGGCCTCATGGCGGGTGTGAGTAAATTCTTGTCTTGCTGGAGCCCACTTAATATGGGATTGTATTTTTCACTTTGTTATGGTTTAAGGTTAAAGCAAATAGAACTCTCCTGATAAAAGGAAGTGCTCTTCCTGGAAAAAGCCACTTAAAGTAGAACTACAAGCAAAACTTTCTTTATGTATAGAGTAAGGGGGGTTTTATAAACTCAGTCAGATATTTATTTGTCATCTGTCCATTTGCCAAGATTTTCCTAAACTTCCTGTCCCATAGCCAAACTTAGTGAGAAGAAATCCCTGCAGATTGAGGGGTTTCCTTGGGGACTGCCAGGTCACCAGAACTAGTGTCCCTACTGTAATATTTCCCCTTTATTTCTTTTATGGGGACAACCCAAACTTGAGGATTTTTTTACTTTAAATGATGCCACCTGTCTCCAGCCCGTCAGAAGTGCGCAGATGCCTGGCTCCAGCCCGTCAGAAGTGCGCGGATGCCTGTCTCCAAGACCGCCAGAGGGCCCCAGTTGCGTGTCTCCAAGCCCGCTAGAGGGCCCCGGTTGCGTGTCTTCAAGCCCTTCCAGAGGGCCCCGGTTGCGTGTCTCCAAGCCCTTTCAGAGGGCCCCCGGTTGCGTGTCTCGAAGCCTTTCCAGAGGGGCCCCGGTTGCGTGTCTCGAAGCCTTTCCAGAGGGGCCCCGGTTGCGTGTCTCGAAGCCTTTCCAGAGGGGCCCCGGTTGCGTGTCTCGAAGCCTTTCCAGAGGGGCCCCGGTTGCGTGTCTCGAAGCCTTTCCAGAGGGGCCCCGGTTGCGTGTCTCGAAGCCTTTCCAGAGGGGCCCCGGTTGCGTGTCTCGAAGCCTTTCCAGAGGGGCCCCGGTTGCGTGTCTCGAAGCCCTTCCAGAGGGGCCCCGGTTGCGTGTCTCGAAGCCCTTCCAGAGGGGCCCCGGTTGCGTGTCTCGAAGCCCTTCCAGAGGGGCCCCGGTTGCGTGTCTCGAAGCCCTTCCAGAGGGGCCCCGGTTGCGTGTCTCGAAGCCCTTCCAGAGGGGCCCCGGTTGCGTGTCTCGAAGCCCTTCCAGAGGGGCCACGGTTGCGTGTGTTCAAGCCCTTCCAGAGGGGCCCCGGTTGCGTGTGTTCAAGCCCTTCCAGAGGGGCCCCGGTTGCGTGTCTCGAAGCCCTTCAAGAGGGGCCCCGGTTGCGTGTCTCGAAGCCCTTCCAGAGGGGCCCCGGTTGCGTGTCTCGAAGCCCTTCCAGAGGGGCCCCGGTTGCGTGTCTCGAAGCCCTTCCAGAGGGGCCCCGGTTGCGTGTGTTCAAGCCCTTCCAGAGGGGCCCCGGTTGCGTGTGTTCAAGCCCTTCCAGAGGGGCCCCGGTTGCGTGTGTTCAAGCCCTTCCAGAGGGCTCCGGTGCCTGCCTCCATGCCCTTCCAGAGGGCCTTCTGACCATCCCTGCACCCTCCCTCCTGTCAGATGATGGGGGTGTTGCAGTGCCTTTTTTTCCTCCTCCAGCCCAGTGGAGTAGTGGCCAGCAGGGTGCCTGTGCGCCCGATGCCTTTTGGAGTTATATGGGCTTGTCATGCAGCCCAGGACTTGCAAAATGGTTCCTGCAGTGCAGGGAAGCCGCTGCAGTGGTGGAGGCTTGCCACATGTGAGCTGTGGTTACCTGGCCACTCCGCATTCTCAGAATTCTGCTGCACTGTGCAACATGGAGAAAGCAGAAACTGTTGGCTGCTACAGCAGAAGCTTGTGCCTCATCTCATGCACTTGCCAGGCCTAGGTAAGGGGGGCACAGTGGTGCCTTTTGGTTATCCTTACTTTTGGGATTACTTGTGTGTGGTTTATTGTGTCTTCCTCTCTAGGTGTCAGGGTAAAGGAAGCCTGCTGCTGAAGTGCGCTACAGCTTGGGGGCAGCTTTGCATTGGTGAAAGTTCTCGGAGCTCCTTCCTCTCTCGTCTATTTGCGGTTGATTGACCTTGCATGGGGAGCTTGGGTGGTCACATGGTGGGTGTGGGTCAATTGTTGCTGGAGCCCACTTAAAATGGGATTGTATTTGTTTCCCTTTGTTATTGTTTAAGGTTAAAGCAAATAGAGCTTTCCTGATAAAAAAGTGAAGAAAAAAGCCACTTTTAGTAGAACTACAAGCAAAACCTTCTTTTTGTATAGAGTAAGCCCATCAGGGGTGCCTGTGTCCATCCTATCAGGAGTGCCCGTCTCAATGCCCTTCCAGAGTGCCTGTCTCAATGCCCTTCCAGAGTGCCCGTCTCAATGCCCTTCCAGAGTGCCCGTCTCAATGCCCTTCCAGAGTGCCCGTCTCAATGCCCTTCCAGAGTGCCCGGGTCCCCGTCTCCATGCCCTTCCAGAGTGCTGGGGGGCTGCTCTGCATTGGTGAAGGTTTTCGGAGCTCCTTCTTTCCTCTATTTGCGGTTGTTTGACCTTGCAGGGGGAGCTTGGGTGGTCACATGGCGGGTGAGAGTCAATTCTTGTTTTGCTGGAGCCCACTTAATATGGGATTGCATTTGTTTCACTTTATTGTTTAAGGTTAAAGCAAATAGAACTCTCTTGATAAAAGGAAGTGCTCTTCCTCGAAAAAGCCACTTAAAGTAGAACTACAAGCAAAACGTTCTCTATGTAGAGAGTAAGGGGGGGTTTATAACCTCAGTCAGATATTCATTTGCCATCTGTCCATTTGCCAAAATTTTCCTAAACTTCCTGTCCTGTAGCCAAACTTAGTGAGAAGAAATCCCTGCAGATTGACGAGTGCCCGGGTGCCTGTCTCTGGCCCTTGCAGAGTGCCCGGGTGCCTGTCTCTGGCCCTTGCAGAGTGCCCGGGTGCCTGTCTCTGGCCCTTGCAGAGTGCCCGGGTGCCTGTCTCTGGCCCTTGCAGAGTGCCCGGGTGCCTGTCTCTGGCCCTTGCAGAGTGCCCGGGTGCCTGTCTCTGGCCCTTGCAGAGTGCCCGGGTGCCTGTCTCTGGCCCTTGCAGAGTGCCCGGGTGCCTGCTACTATCACACCTATATATGGCTAGGTGTCTATATACATATAATTATGTGTGTATATATACCACTATACACAAGTTCAGATGTTTTGCCTGCCTCAAAAGAACCCAAAAAAATGCCAAAAAACGCTAGCTTTAAAAAAAATGCCAAGGTGTGTTTTTGCTGGCATTTTTTGGGGGGTTTGGGAGGCAGGCAAAACATCAGAACTTGTGTATAGTGGTATACATACACACATAATTATATGCATATAGACACCTAGCCATATATAGGTGTGATAGTAGCAGAAATATATTACTGTAAATGATTTTAATTAGCGCAAGCATATATTTCTGCTACTATCACACCTATATATGTCTAGGTGTGTATATAAATATATGGATGTGTGTATATATACCACTATACACAAGTTCAGATGTTTTGCCTGCCTCCAAAACCACCCAAAAAATGCCAGCAAAAACACACCTGGGCATTTTTTTTTTTTGACGCTAGCGTTTTTTTGGCATTTTTTTGGGTTCTTTTGAGGCAGGCAAAACATCTGAACTTGTGTATAGTGGTTTATATACACACATAATTATATGTATATAGACACCTAGCCATATATAGGTGTGATAGTAGCAGAAATATATTACTGTAAATGATTTCATTAGCGCAAGCATTTATTTCTGCTACTAACACACCTATATATGTCTAGGGGTATATATACAGACATATATGTGTATATATACCCCCTATACACATGTTCAGATGTCATGTCTGACATCAAACATGTCCTCAAAAAAGCACTGCCCCTGCAGCATAAAAAATGCTTGGCTGGTGAGAAGCCATATTCCAGTTCCGAAGCAACTCAGAGAAATGATCATTTCTCTATAGCGGTCACCCTGCTATGGAAGGGTTTTGTCACCCTTCCATAGCAGTCACTGTCAGTTAACCCTACACTACACTACGGTCCCCTTACACTTAACACTTTCCCTACAGAAACTACATTTTTGAAGCTAACTTAAGTGTAAAGGAGCACTCTAACTACACTAGATATCCCTTTCCTCACACTAATAGCTAAATGACACTTTTAAAGTAAAATTAACAGAACTGCTTCCACTCTCTTCCATGTCCAGTATAACAATGCTAGGAATATGGCGGGGGCGATCTTATATACTGGGGGGGCGTATTCACTAATGATTGGTCTAGGGACCCCCTAGTCACTCCAATCACATTCCTAGCATTCTCCTGCCCCCTCAATTGGCTTTTGCTAATGGTTCTGGTCCAATCACGGGCTTTTAAAGCCCACTTCCTGAAGCATTGCATTTTGGTCGGTTCTGGTTGCCGAATTCCAAACTTTTTGGGCAAAAAGTTCTAAATTCGGCCGAACCTCGAACACCCAATGTTCGGGCCGAACTGATGGTCGACCCGAACCATTCGATCATCCCTACTGGAGACTGCTGATTCTCTTGAAAAACTAAAACTTGCTATAGATGGATCACAATTCAAGCAGTTCAGCAGGGACTGGGCTGCATTTTCAGTTAATCTATGGCTGTTCTATTCCAGAAATGTAGATCTAATGATAAGACTTCTCTCGAGCCAGCTTGTTGTTCCTTTCAAGAAGTGATGATCAGTGTATTCTGACAGCGGAGGAGTCTCCCCGCTGTAAAATACATTAACAAAATTGGAAGGACTTCTCTTTCCAACTTGCTTGTGTGGATGGGGAAATCTGTTCAGTTAAACAGTTCCATGTATGGCCAGCCTTAAAGTAACTAAACTCTGACATGTATTCAGAAAGAGTTGTAACTTCCTTAAGCTGGCCATACATGGATTAAAATGTGGCTGGTTCAGCAGGGCCCAGCTGAATTTTGATCCATGTGTGGCCAATATGGTTTACAGAAGTCAGTATATTCCCGCTCGATCAGTGCAGTAGGCTGCAGAGCTGATCTGTATATTTTGACAGCAGGGGAGTCTCCTCGCTGTCAGAATACAATGCCACAGCAGGGAAGCCAGATTTATTATAACAACCATGCAGCAAGCATTGTAGGTTCAAGGCGAAAGTCTTTCTCATGACGTGGTTTACATTTTGTATTTTTAACCCAAATCTCATATTTCATTATCTCTGAAAACATAGGCATGATGCTGTTGTAAATTTTATCTTTTCCATTAATAGGTGGAAGCAATGAACAGCAAAATGGGAAGCCATGAACACTCCAAGCAAGATGAAATCCCTTTCCTGCTCCTGCGGCATTGGCGGATGGTGGGTATCAATGTAACTCATGGCTTGGGTTAGCCTCTCAATTTTGTGGACCGAAAAATATTTAATGTTTTGTTATGCTGAGTAAGGAAGGAGATGAACTGAGTTATGAGCTTTCATTCTAACTTGTTGCTTGAGTTTAGCCACTCAGTTTTGTGGACCCAAAGCTTAACATACTTTTATTATGCCATTAATTCCCCTTTGTTGCTCACTTATATGCCCACCCTGGAGCAGTGTAGAATGCATTGCAAATGATTTCCCCTTTCACATATGCTCTTTGTGGTCCCAACAAAGCAGAGTTCATAGGCAATGCATATAGTGATTGGCTGCTTTACTAGAGCCGTGTTTCATTCATCTGAAATGCAAATGATATGTTGTGTAATCAAGCCCTCTCTAGCATTGTTTGTATACAATGCCAGTAATTCCCCTTCCCTGCTGATTTATGCCCAGCCTCTTTCTAAATCTCTTTGCGGATCAGCAGAGGCGTAACTAGAACCTTCAGGGCCCCGGTGCAAGAAACCATGAAGGGCCCCCTGGCTCTAGTTGCGGGGCCCTTTATTACGGTGAGGGAAGGGAGAATTCTGAAGGGGGGGGGGCAGCACATAAGGGGGGGTGACCAGGGGAGCACACAGGGGGCCAGAGACAGCAGAACACAAGTATACTGGATAGGAGGAGTGGTGGGGGTAGCATACAGAGGAACCAATCTCCTCCATTTTCTTCCTGCAGCTAAAGAAGGAAAAAGGAGGACAGTGATTTCTCTACATGCTGCCCCCGCCGCCCCTCCTATTCAGGTGTACAGGGGAGCCACATGGGCCCCCTTGAGCATGGGGCCCGGTTGCGATTGCAACCCCTGCAGTTACGCCCCTGCGGATCAGAATGAGCAGCATGGTTGGGCTCTGGCAAGACTTTGCTGTTTGGGTTAGTTTGGTAAATTGGTAAGCATACAATTTAGTCGTTGGAATATGCAACCTATGTTTTTTATATTTAGAGGAAAATCTAGGAGGATCATGGGATATAAGGAAAGGGTACACACTTTTTTTTTCCTGCAATAATATGTGCATTTTACGATTTTTTTTTTCCCACCCTCAAGGGTAAACTTCGCTTTTAATTGTATGTGCGTTCCTTTGGTCTGCACTTGAAACCCCCTGTGTCAAGAAGGTTGACCACCACTGCCTTAAATAATGCTCTTAAAAAGCTGGGGGTCTATTGGATTCAAGCTTCTGGTCCATGTGGTCTTTTCCTCCATTCAGCTCTTTAATAGGTTTCTGCAGTTCATCCATGGACCTCCTATGGTTGGAAGTGGTGTGTGTAAGGACTTAGAAGCATTGAACCAAATTTTGCACTTAGCTCTCCTTTGTTTTCATCCAGCATCGGATATAATTAACCCTTTACACTTTCCCCAATCATCTTTCACGACTGCACCTGGAGAGAGAGTTGCTCCACCCGAATTCCCAGGAAACACTATAGCAAGCCTTTACGTTCTACCCCTTCCACCATGCCCTCGGTTATGGTGTTTCCTCCACTATGGAGGCACTGCAGGCAACTGTTGTAGTGGGGGCTATGCTCTCACTGGAGGGGGTGGGGGGGAAGAGTGGTGGCCTTACACAGGGTTGTTTCTGATTTTCTGACCATCCCAGCACCCCCTCCTGTTGGATGATGGGGTTGTTGCAGTGCCTTTTTTCCTCCACCAGCCCAGGGGAGCAGTGGCCAGCCGGGTTGTCTGTGCCTGTGTGCCTGAAGCTGTGTGAAGTTATGTGAGCTGGTGTCATGCAGCCCAGGACTTACAAGGTGGTTGCTGCAGTGCAGGGAAGCCGCTATAGTGGTGGAGGCTTGCCACATGTGAGCTCCAGGTCCTAGTCACTACGCATTCTCAGTTTTCCGCTGCACTGTGCAACATGGAGAAAGCAGAAACTGCTGGCTGCTACAGCGTAAGCAGGTGCCTCATCTCATGCACTAGCCAGGCCCAGGTAAGTGGGGTACAGTGGTGCCTTTCGGTTATCCTTACTATTGAGCTTTTTTGTGTGTGAAATTGTGCCTTCCTCTCTGGGTGTTAGGGTAAAGGAAGCCTGCTGCTTAAGTGCGCTACAGCTTGGGGGTTGCTCTGCATTGGTGAAGGTTCTTGGAGTTCCTTCCTCTCCTCTGTTTGCGGTTGTTTGACCTTGCATGGGGAGCTTGGGTGGTCACATGGTGGGTGTGGGCCAATTCTTGCTGGAGCCCACTTAAAATGGGATTTTATTTGTTTCCCTGTGTTATTGTTTAAGGTTAAAACAAATAGAGCTTACCTGATTAAAAGGAAGTGCCCTTCCTGGAAAAAGCCACTTAAAGTATAACTACAAGTAAAACTTTCTTTTTGTATAGAGTAAGGGGGGGGGGTTATATCCTCAGTCAGATATTTTTTCACCATCTGTCCCATTGCTGATGTTTTCCTTCACTTCGTCTCCCATAGCCAAACGGGAAGTTAGAAGAAATCCCTGCAGATTGAGGGATTTCCTTGGGAACCGCCAGGTCACCAGAACTAGTGTCCCCATTGGAATATTTCCCCTCTATTTATTTTATGGGGACAACCCAAACTTTGGGATTTTTTTACTTTCACTGATACCACCTGTCTCCAGCCCATCAGAGTGCCCGGGTGCCTGTCTCCAGCCAAGAGCATGTAACTATTTTAAGCAAATAAAATGCATGTAAAAAGGCAATTTTATTAAAGTTTGAAATAATGCTATGTTAATAGGAGCATCTAACAATATAAAGTACATGTTACATTCCACTTTGGCTCCAAAAGTGGAAATATGCTTTAAGGACTGCTTTACAAATGTTTTGTCTCTAACCCTATACCTCTCTCTTTTTTAGCTCCTGCCTTCATTTCAACGAGTCTGCCTAACTGGACTAGCAGTGCTTGTCAGCAAGGTCGAGGTGAACTGCAATCAACGCAAAGATGTCATCTTCATCAATTTGCCTGACTTGCTTCGCAATTTTGTTCTGTAATGTGCATGAAGATGTAGCCCCTTTCTGATGACTTGAAGGACTGTCCTCTACCATTCTTTATAACATGGTGTCATTGAATATAGCTAAAAAATAAATGTTGACCTGATTTTTAAACCTTAGTTATGTCTTCCCATTTTTTTCTCGGTGTTTCTAACCTGGATGGTAGTATTAAGATGCATGCACTTTGAATTCAGATACCATTTAATCCATCAGAATAAAGCAGCCCATACATGATTTATTTTATTCGTTTTGATCAACTCTTCCCACACACTTAATGTGGATGGGGAAATCACTCCTGCTGAGGTATTGTATTCTGATGGTGGGGAAAGTTCCCTGCTGTCAGAATACACTGATCAGCACTGCCGGATGTCACTTCAGTGTTGATCGTGCAGACTTTTTCAAATAGGCTATTGTACAACCAGCCCGCCCTTACATGGGTCGACACTTGGCTGGTTCCTGCTGAACCAGGGCCGGATCCAGGGTGGGGGGGGGGGCACAACTGGGCAATTGCCCCTCAAAAAAGTATTACTCCCAGTACCAAGTCCAAACTGAGCGGAGCCGACACCTTCCTCTTCTGCCGCATGCCTAGTGGGTGTTGGCTTCACCCACCTCCTCCCTTAAGCGTCTCAAGGCTCCAGCACTGTGAAAGATGAAAACATCTGTGTGATGCTGGCTGCCTCCTTATTATTAGTCTCTATTCCTCTTCCATGGGAGCCCCCCACCAAAGCACCAAAGTATTACCTATAAAAGTGTGTACAATAATACATGTCTAATATCACAGAATACAGTCAGGTATGGATGCCATTAGTTATGAAAAAAAAGTGCTGCCCTTTTAGTATTGACATTATTGTCTAGTTCAATCTTAACCACTTAAGGACCAGGTCTATTTCTGACACTTGTTTACAAGTTAAAATCAATATTTTTTGCTAGAAAATTATTTAGAACCCTCAAAACATTATATTTGTTTGTTTTTTTTAGCAGAGACCCTAGAGAATAAAATGGAGATCGTTGCAATATTTGTCACACCGTATTTGCACAGCGGTCTTACAAATACAATTTGTTTGGAAAAAATACACTTATGTGAATAAAAAAATATGAAAACAGTAGTTGGCCCAATTTTTTTTCTCTAATGTGAAAGAGAATGTTACACCAAGTAAATTGATACCTAACATGTCATGCTTCAAAATTGCACACGCTCGTGGAATGGTAACAAACTTTGGTACTTAAATGTCCATAGGCGTTGCTTTAAACATTTCTACAGGTTACCAGTTTAGGGTTTCAGAGGAGGTCTAGTGCTAGAATTATTGCTCTCGCTTGAACAATCGTGACGATACCTCACGTGTGGTTTGAAAACCATATAAATATGTGGGCGCGACTTGTGTATGTGTTCGCATTTGCGCGCAAGCACAGAAGGACGAGGTGCTTTTTTTTTTTCTTTTTCTTATTTTTTCTTCTTGTATTTTTTACACTGTCCCTTTAAAAACGTTTTTCTCTCCCCGTCTTCCAGGACGGCCCAACAGTGAGAGATGAGAGGCTCCTCCTACCGGAAACACAATCAAGTAAGATTAGTTAAAAGGCCCCACCCTTCCCTCAGGCCCTTAGTTTAGATTGTGTTTCTTCCTACAAGATACGTGTGTTATTACTAACCTTCAGACTTATGGAGTCAAAAGGTAACCCTGTGAGCCAGGTTCAGCGGAAGGCCACGGGTTCCCCCTGGGGGACCCCATGAGCGGAGCTTTACCTGCTGCCCCATCCAGGCTTCTCACAGGTCGCCCAATGTGGTGCAAGCCCTCGGTCACCTGCGGGATGTTTCCAGGTCTTGCGATCCGGCGCCAGCAGCTCTCCTCCACCGAAGGTTTTTGAATTTCCCGCCGGACGGGCACTTCAAGCCTCATCTTCAAAACCGGAACTTCCGGCGCAACGTCATACACGCGCGACACGGGAAAGCGGAAGAATGTGGAGGAGATGCCGGAGCCACTTACGAGCGGCAAAGCAGAATCCAAGGCTATTGGAGCTCGGATGTCTGCTGTGGAAATGAAGCCCTCCACGACTCATCCTCCGGGGGAAGGAAGAGGAGAGGCAGATCCAGGTGTCGGCAGCCAAACCCAGGCCTGAGCAGGGTAAGTGCTGAAGTGAACATGTAACCCTTATTGGGTCTATGCATTTTTTAAGACTGCTGGTTACCAACATAAAAAATACCTGGAAGTTGTATAATTTCCTTGAACTTATTGGAACCCACCATGTTCTTTCTATGGTCCTCAAAAGTGGACAAAGGGTCCCCCTGGGTTGCGGGATTTTAGCGGTGATACACTTCCACAAGAAAGTAAAATTTAAATAATTTTACATATTAAAATCGATCTGTAAAAGATCTAGAATGTAGACATATTACAATATATACAGAGAGTGTGTATGGATGTAAAACCAGGACAATAAAGATGATAGTGGTACATATACTCAGTGGCATATGTTTGCTTTGAAGGAAATCCTCCAACCCGACGCGTTTCAGGCACGCAGGCCTTTCTTCAGGGGTCTGGATGCGGAGAGATTTTGATTTCCTACATAACATAGCAGATAGTAGTTTTGTTAGTTACACAGGTTGTGGTATGTTAAATATATGTTCATATACAGATATAACAGAGTAGTTAATCATTACATGTGTGAATATCATTTGATGTACAGAAATGCATACCAGTAGAGTGATCCGAATGTGACAAGAGACTCACAGCTGATAAAAGCAGAGAAGGGAGAGGTCCGCTGCATAGGGTGCCGACAGTGCACCAAGAGGGGTCCTAGGGGTACCGATCCTCCCACATGTGGTCCCAGCGAGGATACCCAGTGGAAGGTCACAATGGCGTCTGTGTTGGCATATATAGGGGGATATGTAGAGCAGTTACTTTATTTGGAAATATCCTGCGAGTTATAGGTGAAATATATACTATGGTAAGAGAGGAGGTATACCTTGTGGAAACATTAGTACGTCTATGGAGGTGAGATCCTGTATTAAGCGGGTCCGAGTGCAGGAGAGTATGTTTCCAACCGGAATCACCTTCCTGCAATGTATATATCCTTATATGAGAGCTGGTCTAGGGGTAACATAATTTTAAGTTGTAGGATCTGTGTTACATCGTACCTTGGTATGTCAGTGGGTGAATGATGGTGTGATCGGGTCCTCCAAAAAGAAGCGTTATGGGGGTCCAGTGTTCCCCCAAATAAACAAGGTGTGTAGGGATAGGGTGGTTAAGGATAGGTACTGAAATAGGAACATATGTTGTTATATATCACTGTTAATCATGTCTTCATCTATATATGGAGTTAATTGGTGCGGATATACCTGAGGAGTAGAGATTCAAGCGTATCCAATTCTTGAATTGAGTAGTTGAATCATACACCTGGAAAAATAGCATAGTGTGTATGAAATCATAGTGTAATGTAATCATTGTCTAAACAGAGGAGGGTATAAAAATGGGGAAAAGTACCTGGAGTAGCTGGACCTAGATAGTAGGAGCTATAAATAGGGTGCAGCTTCCTGTTAGGTTCCTAGGATAGCAAATTTCTAATCAGATGCAGTGAAATGATTCAAAAACAGATGGTCCTCATGTCATAATTTATTATAGGAAGGGTGATACTTACTGTATACTATCTTGTATCCTGTCTTCCAGAGTCCTTGAGCGGTCCACAAGAAACCTCTGTCTCTACACCAGCATTGTCAGGGCACGTTGTTCATAGGAAGTGTGGTAATTGCTCAGATAAGTTGCCCAGCTCCCACACTAAGGCCTTTTGCTATAAATGCCTTTATAGAATGACAGCAATGGAAACTTCAGGAATGATGAAAGACTTTATTAAGACAATGCAGGAGGAAATGCTGTCCACTATGATGACAGTTACAGTTGTGTTCAAAATTATTCAACCCCCAATGCTGTAAAGGGTTTTAGGGAATTTAGTATACATTTGTAATTGTATTCAGAATGAAATCCTGCAAGGACTTCTTAAAGAACCATATGCAACTAAAATGACATCAATTGGTTCTGTAATACAGTAGTAAATGTTTATTTTGTGAATTTTTCATTGACACAATTATTCAACCCCTTAAAGACTACCACTCTGAAGAACAGAGGTTCATTGAAGTGTTTGAAGTGTTTTCAATCAGGTATTGAAAACACCTGTGGACGTCAGGGAGCAGCAATAAAGCCTAATAATCACCAATTAGGCAGCTTTAAAATGACTGTGATACTCAGCTCCTTCTAGACATTTACTGGTGTGGTTACAAACATGGTGAAGTCAAGAGAATGGTCCAGGAAGACATGAGAAGAGGTGATTACTCTTCACAGGAAGGGCAATGGCTATAAGAAGATTGCAAAGATGTTAAACATACCAAGAGACACCATAGGAAGCATCATTCGCAAATTCAAGGCAAAGGGCACTGTTGAAACGCTACCTGGTCATGGCAGAAAGAAGATGCTGACTTTGACTGCTGTGCGCTACCTAAAGCGTAGAGTGGAGAAAAGTCCCCGTGTGACTGCTGAGGAACTGAGAGAAGATTTGTCAGATGTGGGTACTAAAGTTTCCCCTCAGACAATACGGCGCACACTGCATAATGAAGGCCTCCATGCCAGAACTCCCAGGCGCACCCCCCTTGCTGTCTCCAAAGAATAAGAAGAGTCGACTGCAGTATCCCAAAAGTCATGTGGACAAACCACAGAAGTTTTGGGATAGTGTTCTGTGGACTGATGAAACAAAATTATAACTGTTTGGGCCCATGGATCAACGCTATGTTTGGAGGAGGAAGAACAAGGCCTATGAAGAAAAGAACACCTTGCCTACTGTGAAGCTTGGCGTGGGGTCAATCATGCTTTGGGGCTGTTTTGCTTCTGCAGGTACAGGGAAGCTTCAGCGTGTGCAAGGTACCATGAATTCTCTTCAGTACCAGGAGATATTGGATGACAATGTGATGCAGTCCGTCACAAACCTGAGGCTTGGGAGACGTTGGACCTTTCAACAGGACAATGATCCCAAGCAGGAGTTACAGACCACTTAGAGAGACGCAGCCACCTCCCCCCCAAAAGGGAAAGGGAAGGAATAGATGGGAAGAAAAGAAGAAAAAAGAGCATGTAAAAACAGGGCAGAATAGAAGGGATCGATCAGATGAGAGGAACCAGAGAAGGTCAAGGTCCAGATCTCCACTTAAAGGACAGGTGGACTACACAGGATATTATTCCGAATCACCCTATACACCGCAAGGACCTGGGTATTCTATGCCAAATAGATATGAGTCATTAGACTACGAGGACTCGGATGAAGATGAAAGATATCCACAAACAAGAGGCCCGCCGCAAACCCCTATCAGCTCCAAACCACGGGGTTTTTTAGGCCAGGGACCAGGGAAAGCCAAAAGAAAAAAACCAGTAGAGGCTGCAGGGGGGGCAGCGCACGGAAAAAAGAAAAAGTAGATACCCCTGAAATTTTCAATTTGAGTGGAGTGGTTCTGACAGAAACAGAAAAACGAACCTTTAATAAAGGGCTGAAGTATGCCCCAAAGAAGCCACTCAATAAGTTCCAGACTTTTGTGGACGTGCATAAATTTATACACAAACTTAACGTCAAGCGACACTTTTTATGCAACGCCAAGGAGAGGAATTACGTGTCACAATCAGACCGCATATATACCTACCAATCTCAGGAATGCCTCCCTGTTCAACCCGGGAGGAAAATCCAGTGATCATGTCAAAATTTTCAAGGAAGTCATCCTGGGAGAACTAGAGGAGAAAAATACAAAATTAAAATCCCAAAGAGATTTATCTACAGGGATTAAATCTATATGCGACAACAAAGATCTGATTGTTCGTCCGGCCGACAAGGGGGGGGGACGGTACTCCTCAAGAGGGAAGACTACCTTGAGGAGATGGATAACCTCCTATTGGACCGGGACACATATCAAATCCTCCATAACGATCCCACTGGAACATACAAGAGGAAACTTGATAAGATTGTGAGAAGAGGTTTTGAAGATGGCATCATCAGTGAGAAAGAGAAACAATTTCTGGTTCCACTGGCTCCACGCATACCAATCATTTATTACCTCCCGAAAGTCCACAAGAATTCGATTAAACCGCCAGGGAGGCCTATAGTGAGCGGAATAGACTCCGTAACATCCAGAATAGGCAAATATGTGGACTTCTTCCTGCAACCTTTGGTCAGAGATACCCCGGCCTACTTGAAGGACACCTCCCAGTGTATACAGGAGATAACCAACTTAGAAGTGGATGGTGATGTTCTATTAGTCACCGCGGACGTCACGTCCTTATACACGGTCATTCCTCATGACCTGGGGTATGAGGCGGTCAGTGTGTTCCTAGACCAGGCCCATGAGATTTCACTCCAGCAGAGGCAATTCATTCTTGAATTATTAACATTCGGCATGGAACACAACTACTTCTATTTTGGGAACAAGTTCTTCCTTCAAAAGAAAGGCGTGGCGATGGGGGCTAAATTTGCCCCCAGCCTCGCCAATCTGTTTATGGCACTTTGGGAGGATAGGAACATCTTCTCTGACAGGATACAGGAATTGCTATTCTGGCGGCGTTACATAGATGATGCCATCTTCATCTGGAGAGGAAATGAGGAGAGTTTACATCAATTTATGGTAAACCTTAACCGTAACAGTTGGGGTATTAGGTTCACCTATTCCTGGAGTACGGAGGCAGTACACTATCTTGATCTGATCATCTTAAGAAGAGGGAATAGATTTGTAACAAGTGCTTACCATAAGCCCACTGATAAAAACGGGTTTATCTCCCTTGATAGCTGCCATCATCCAGCATGGCTAAAGTCCATCCCCAGAGGGCAATTCAGGCGGATACGAAGAAATTGCACGGAACGCTCCGACTACTGTACACAAGCGGGGATCTTGAAACAGCGCTTTATAGAGAAGGGATACGATCGGAAAACCCTAGAGAGTGAGATGAAGGATTTGGAAGATTGCAAACAAGAACTGGTTATTCAACGTAGCGAAGTAGTAGTCAAGAAAAGTTTCGACTTCGCCTTCGTTACACAGTTCTCCAGCAACTATAGGTGGATGAACCATGTTTTTCGTAAACATTGGAACATACTAAGGCAGGACAAGATCCTGGGCCCAGTCCTTCCGACAGGACCACAGATGATCTTCAGAAGAGCTAAAAACCTGAAAGAAACAATAGCCCGGACACCTGTAGAACCACCTCCGATTCCTAAGTTTTTCCCCAACCTGAAGGGATATTTTCCCTGCAGGAGCTGCAATCTATGTAGAAGTGCCAAAACCAAGAGAACCAATTCCTTCGTGTCAACCGTCACTGGAGAAAGTTTCCCCATAAAAGACTTTATCACCTGCCACACCAAAGGGGTCATATACCTCGTGACATGCAGTTGTAAGAAACAGTATGTAGGCAGGACCATTAGAACAGCCAATATCCGTGTCTGTGAACATCTGGCAAACATCCGGAAAGGCTTCCCAGGTCATAGCTTATCTAAGCATTGTGCCACACATCACCACAAAAACCATCAAGATTTGGAGGTGATAGTAATAGAAAAATACACCCCCCACTGGCGAGGAAGCAATTTGAAGAGGACCATATCCAGAAGGGAAACCTTCTGGATATATCAGCTAAAGAGCTCCCGCCCCTTAGAACATAATGTAGATCTGGATATTAATGCATATATCAACAATAGCTGAACACGTACCAGATCGATTAGAATAGTCGCTCATAACATCTTCCCCACCTTACATTGGGACATTCCATTCGATTAATCGGATGAATTGGTCCCAATTGGCTTTCATATTTTCTTAGAGCTTTTATCCATTGCCTATTAAGCTTAAGATATAATACAAGGCAATTTTTATATTGGTATATTGTTTTATTGTTTTATGATTTTAATTGGTGTATGTTACTTAATTAGCAGAGTATGTTCCACCGCTGTATTGCAAAACAGCGGAATGGAATATCGTGCTTTAGATTACCTTTTTTATGTATACATTCAGTTCCTTAAGACCCAGCTTCCGGTCACTGCAAGTCCTATTCAGCCTACAATTCAGCTGTTGATAGGCTCAGGAGAACGGTGACATCCCCGGCCTTTAACCCGGATGTTTACCTTCTTCAAAGACAGGAAGTCTCCTAGGCAGACCCGAGTGTGAAGTCACTTCCTGTGTGCACTGGGGAAGACTGACATCCCCGGCCTTTGACCCGGATGTTTATCCCCTTCAGAGACAGGAAGTCTCCTAGGCAGACCCGGATGTGAGGTCACTTCCTGTGTGCACTGGGAAAGACATACATTGCAGACACCGGAAGTTCGGCATACATCAGGATATTTAAGGGCGGATGATGGCGGTGCTGGCTTACTCCTATTTCCGTAGACGACTGTTTAGTGGAAACACATCACAGAGGAGCGCCGCATCGTCATTGCAAGTTACCGAGGACCGCACTGCAGGCGGCCACGGCCTCTCCAATATTGGTATCGGTTTCCTGTGTCCATTAGTTAACATCTAACTGTAAGTGCACTGGATACTTTTGTTTTAATAAATTGTCAAAGGTACTGCGCTATGGTCTGATTCTGTTTCTGTGAGATACACGTGGAAGCCCTCACCTGTGCGGAGAGTAACACCCAGAACAAGAGTGGACCGGGATTGGGTTGAGACACCGAAAGATCAGTGAGACAGTCGCCTTTTGGTTTGAGCGATCCGGTAAGAGGCCACACTTACTATCTGATTATTTCACGGTGACCTCCCTGAATTCCCAAGACACTACTGGGCTGATTATCCGTCCTTAACCTCTTTTCTCTATGGTAAGGGGCTAATCCCCACAAAGGTTGTGGAACCCATCTGCACCCCACGGATCTAGAGGAACCCACAGAGTGGATTTTACTTTAGCCTGTGAGGGGACGATTGGGACTTTATGCACTTTTATATGTATATGGACTATACACTGAGGTGGCAACCATTGAAATATTGGACACTTTTTCTTTGAATTACTTGTGCACTTTGTTGGTTTATGTTGGTATCACATTATCCATTTATCATCACCTATTCACCATAACACACCCAAGTATATGCACCAGGGTGCATAGTATTTACTGTACACCCGTTCAAGTGCACATCAATTTTGGAAACGCATCACAGGTATATGGGGGACACTCATTATAGTGTCACACCTTTTCCTGATTTGTGACACTAGTGAATTTTAGCGCACCTGATTTCTTTTCTACACAATTTTATCACCATTTGGTTCGAAGGTTGCAGCTATTCACACTATTGATCCTGCGCACTTATTTAATTTTATACACAATGATCCCAAGCATACCTCCAAGTCCACTAGAGCATGGTTGCAGATTAAAGGCTGGAACATTTTGGAGTGGCCATCACAGTCATCAGACTTAAATCCGATTGAGAACCTCTGGTGGGACTTAAAAGAAAGCAGTTGCAGTGCACAAGCCTAAGAATGTGCCTGAACTGGAGGCTTTTGCCCATGACGAATGGGCGAAGATACCCACAGATCGCTGCAAGACACTTGTGTCAAGCTATGCTTCACATTTAAAAGCTGTTATAACTGTAAAAGGATGTTGTACTAAGTACTAAGATTGAATGTCACTTGGGGGTTGAATAAAACTGATAATGACGTGAGCACAGAAAAGACATTTGTGGTTATTTTATTATAAATGTTGTTTGTCTGACCTACACGTGCCTCTTTGATTTAATTGTAAGCAGGATGACTGAATGTAAAGAGCAAAGGTGACCAGCGCTATGGAGTATGAGGTAGAACAGTGAAGAGTGGGTAAATAGGTGTAAGCAGCCAACAACCAAACCCCGAAGGGTTAAGAATAAAGTGAATGTGCAGAGGGGTTGAGACGGCACTACCTAAAAATTAATAAAGTGCTGATAAAGGTGCAATAATGTGCAGAGAAACCCCTTTAAAAAGGGGGTGATACCAATTAATCTAAAATATAAATATTAATTTAAATTCTCAAAGGGTTAAAAATCACACAATTCCGTGTCGGTAAAACAACCGATGTAATCTGTCAATGTATGGTGAATTTTATCTGCAAATAATAATTGTGCCACAAGTGAACAAGTGTTATAGTGGGTTTATTCCAATAAAGTGATACAGTGCACTGCTGATTAAAACATATGGATGCAAATCCCTGGTAGTGAAGTGGTGAAAATATATAAACAAATAAAATCCTGGAGTGATATATTCCTCAGAGGTGATAGTGCTGTTTTACCCTCAGTGACCACTAGGTGTAGTATATACGACCTGATCCAATAGAGTGGTCCACAGAGGTAGATCCTGGGGTTCCTCTCTTGATCCAGCAAGGCACCAGCTGGTGATCTCACAAAAAGAAAGGAGAGGGGAGCCCCATAAAGTAGTATATAACAATGTGCCAATACAGATAGTAATATCGACTCATGGTGAAGCTGCCTCGGATCAGTGTAGAGCAACGCCGGGAGGCTTCCGCGTTCCACGGCTGCAAAGTGCGAGACCGGAAGTGACGCAATGGACCCGCCCTACGCTCCAGCAGACGTCCTCTGACGAAACGCGTAGGGCGGGTCCATTGCGTCATTGCGTCACTTCCGGTCTCGCACTTTGCAGCCGTGGAACGTGGAAGCCTCCCGGCGTTGCTCTACACTGATCCGAGGCAGCTTCACCGTGAGTCGATATTACTATCTGTATTGGCACATTGTTATATACTACTTTATGGGGCTCCCCTCTCCTTTCTTTTTGTGAGATCACCAGCTGGTGCCTTGCTGGATCAAGAGAGGAACCCCAGGATCTACCTCTGTGGACCACTCTATTGGATCAGGTCGTATATACTACACCTAGTGGTCACTGAGGGTAAAACAGCACTATCACCTCTGAGGAATATATCACTCCAGGATTTTATTTTTTTATATATTTTCACCACTTCACTACCAGGGATTTGCATCCATATGTTTTAATCAGCAGTGCACTGTATCACTTTATTGGAATAAACCCACTATAACACTTGTTCACTTGTGGCACAATTATTATTTGCAGATAAAATTCACCATACATTGACAGATTACATCGGTTGTTTTACCGACACGGAATTGTGTGATTTTTAACCCTTTGAGAATTTAAATTAATATTTATATTTTAGATTAATTGGTATCACCCCCTTTTTAAAGGGGTTTCTCTGCACATTATTGCACCTTTATCGGCACTTTATTAATTTTTAGGTAGCGCCGTCTCAACCCCTCTGCACATTCACTTTAGGATGACTGAATGATCAAAATCAATGTCAAACTGGCCAAAACAATCAATTTCAGTGGGGGTTGAATAATTTTGAACACAACTGTATACCATCTTGTATCCTGTCTTCCAGAGTCCTTGAGCGGTCCACAAGAAACCTCTGTCTCTACACCAGCATTGTCAGGGCACGTTGTTCATAGGAAGTGTGGTAATTGCTCAGATAAGTTGCCTAGCTCCCACACTAAGGCCTTTTGCTATAAATGCCTTTATAGAATGACAGCAATGGAAACTTCAGGAATGATGAAAGACTTTTAAGACAATGCAGGAGGAAATGCTGTCCACTATGATGACAGTTAGGTCCACTCTAGGAGCTAATAGAGTGGACCCTATAGATCCCTCTTCAATGGAAGGGACTTCTTCTAAAGGAAGAGCTCTATCAAGAGCGGGACAGTCCGGTATTACTCCAAACTACAGAAAACCTTCCCCCAACTAGAGTCAGGACAGAAGGTTTATCTCCAGAGGAGAGCCGCTCAGATTCCCCATCCTGCTCAGATGCTGAAGGGAATAAGGACTCAGATGCCCCAGACGAGGCAGAGTCAGCAAAAAACCTTTTTGGGTTAGAAAATATGCAGGTTCTCCTTCAGGCCATCTATGCCTCAGAAGAGATACCTGGTTTGCCTAGAGAAACCACGGCACAGGATAAACTCTACAAAGGGACAGGGAAGAGTCCCTCTAGAGTTTTTCATGTTCACCATTCACTGAAGACTTTGATTCTTCAGCAATGGCAATTACCTGAGAACAGGTTAAATGGAGCTCTGCTGGAAGAGGAGATTCCCCTTTAAGGAGGAGGATACAAGCAAATTCCTAAAAATACCAAAACTGGATGCTCCCCTGGCACAAGTTTCTAGAAAATCAGATCTCTCCTTTCTAGATGCTGGTAGCATCAAGGATGCCATGAGCCGAAAAGCAGAAACTTACTGGGAAAAGCTTGGGATGCCAATGCAGCTACTATGGCTTCAGGTCTAACAGCCTCCTGTGTGGCCAGAAATGCCTTTTCCTGGGTGGATAGACTCAGTAAAAGTCTGTCTCAGACAAAAACCCAAGAAATCCAGGACTCCCTGTCGGTGATAAGTAAGGCATTGGCCTACCTGGAAGACGCCGCACTAGAATCAGAAGCATCTGCCAAAACAGGAGCTCTCCTGAACTCAGCCAGAAGAGCTATTTGGCTTAAGGAGTGGGAAGGTAACCTCACATCCAAGACCAAGCTTTGTGGTCTTCCATTTGAGGGGACCCTTTTGTTTGGTTCAAGTTTGGACGATGTCCTTTCCAGATCTTCAGAAAAAGGGAAGAAATTTCCCGCAAAACTTAGAGAGGCTAACAGGAATTTTTTCGTGGCCCCAGGGATAATAAACAACAAAGAAGGAAAAGGGAACCTTCAAAGAGCTGGAATTTTCGGAAGGAAAGATCAAGAAACAGTGCGTCCGTTCCTTCAACCTCAGCTGTAAAGGATTAAAAATGACTTAAAAATCAAAGTAGGGGGCAGACGGAGTCAATTTCTTTCCGGCTGGGAAGAGATAAGTCTCCCCATATATCCGCAGCACCATAAAAGAAGGCTACAGACTGGAATTTGCATCAATACCACCTCCCTACAGTAACCCTTACACATATCCCCAAGGGAACTCAAAAAGGGCAAGCCCTACTATTAGAGATTCAGGAACTGGCGGAACAACTGGTAATCATCCCAGTACCAAAGGAACGTTTCTGAGGTTTGCAATAGTGACAGAGAAAGGAACCTCTCACTGGCAGTTCAGGGCACTACCATTTGGACTAACCTCCAGTCCAAGAATCTTTACCAAGATCCTAGCGGAAGCAGCGGCTTGGTTACGCGATCAAGGGATAGCTCTAATCCCTTACCTGGACGACCTGCTGGTTTTTGCAAAAACAGAGGCCCAACTAAAGACAGACACCCAGCAAGAGCAACCTACAAGAGTTAGGATGGCTTCTAAATTGGGAAAATTCGTCCCTGGTGCCAACACAGGTACAATCCTTCCTGGGATTTCAGGTGGACTCGGTGTCACAAACTCTTTCTTCCCAAAGAGAAGAGGGAATTAATAGTTTTGGCAGTATTAGACTTAAAGAATGCTCAATCTTAACCAGGAGAAAAGTATTAAAAGTCTTAGGCCTTTTGTCAGCCAGTATCCCAGCCATTGTGTGGGCACAGCTGCATGCAAGAGAACTACTGTTCTTCCATCTGTCCTCTTGGGACAGAAGAATAGAGTCGCTAGACGAAATAGTTGTCCTCACTCCACAGGTCCAGACCTCCCTGGAATGGTGGACCAATTCAAACAACCTAGCGGAAGGCAGGCCATGGGGTCAGTGGGACCCACTAAGGATTACCACAGATGCCAGTACCAGAGGCTGGGGAGCCCACCTAGAGGGGGCACAAACCCAGGGAATATGGGGCAAAAGAACAGCACAAGCCTCATCCAACTTCAGAGAACTGAAGGCAGTAGGAAAAGCCCTAAAAGCCTTTCGGAAACTCATATGGAACAGAGAGGTTCTGATATTATCAGACAACACCACAACTGTGGCCTATCTGAACCGACGGGGATGGACCAGATCGAGATCTCTCCTTACCCTAACCCAAGACATCTTGGGGAGGACCTAAGGGAGGGTAATCTCACTAGCAGCTGTCCACATCAGGGGAAAGGACAGCCTGCAGGCGGATTTTCTCAGCCGCTACAGGATCAAAGAAGGGGAATGGGAATTGAATCCCAAAGTCTTCCAGTCTGTAGTAGAGAGGTTTGGGCAACCCGAGATAGACCTATTTGCCTCAGCTCTGAACAAGAAGGTGAAGAACTTCTTCTCCCTAACCAGGTCCAAAGAAATGGTAGGGCTGGATGCCTTAGCTCAGCCCTGGAAGTTCAATCTGGCCTACGCCTTTCCACATCTGATGCTAATTCTCTGAGTGCTCCAGAAATTGAGCAGGACGCAGGATCTGAATTTAATTCTGATCGCTCCCTGGTGGCCCAAAAGGCCATGGTTCCCAATCCTGAAAGCCATGTCCATAGCCTGTCCTTGGCATCTCCCAGTCTCCCCAGACCTTCTGTCTCAGGGACCAGTACAGTGTCAGAACCCAGGTTTCTTCCATCTGACGGCCTGGTTACTGAACACCAATTGCTTAGAGCAAAGGGATGCTCAGATACTCTCTTACTGAGCAGAAAAACAGTCACTAGAAAAATGTATTTGAAAGTATGGAAAAAATTCTGTGCCTGGAAGAAGCAAAAGGACTTTGCTGCTACCTCTACTCCCATGATCCTGGAATTTTTGCGAGATGGAGTAGATAAGGGTGTGGTGGTGAGCACCCTTAAGGTACAGATAGTGGCTCTTTCAGTTTTTTTGGACTCCAGTCTGGCAAAAGAGCCGTTAAAAGAAAGGGTTACCCCTATTACTAAAGACTAGAGTTGAGCGGACACCTGGATGTCCGTGTTCGGCGGGTTCGGCCGAACTTTAAAAAAAAGTCCGGGTCCGTGTCCTGGACTTTTGCCGAACTTTTCCCGGACACCGAACCCCATTGAAGTCAATGGGGACCCGAACTTTCAGGCACTAAAATGGCTCTAAAACACCAATGGAAAGGGCTAGAGTGCTGCAAATGGCAGCAAAATGTAGTTAAGAGCATGGCGAGTGCTCTGCAAACAAATGTGGATAGGGAAATAACTTAAAACAACAAAAAAAAACAGAAAAATAAAACAATGTTCTTCATCTCTGAAGGACGAGGCCCATATGGAGTAGGAGGGAGGTTGAGGTGGTGGTGGATGTGGCGGTGTCATAGGCGTGCGCACAGGGTGTGCCGGGTGTACCTGGGCACACCCTAATCACCTAGGGCACATAGCATTATCGCTCTGTTTGCCAGTGAGGAGATGGGAAAGATCTCCCTCGGACCTGCTCTGCTCTATTTCTCTTTGCCAGCAGGGAGAGTAATGTATCGGGGCCATGTACATGTAGGCAAAACACATGCATGTGTATTTAAACTTTGGGGTGCACACCCTAATGCAATAGGCTGCGCTCACCTATGGGCGGTGTAGGTGGAAGCGGCGGTGGAGGAGGAAAAGGGCCGGATTAAGAGCATCATGGGCTTGGTGCTGAGGATTTTGAAGGGCCTTAAGGGCCGTGCCTTGGCATGCACCCAGAGGAGGAAGGGTGCAGCCATGCATGCCTAATTCCACATGGGATGCTGTCTCTGAAGCCCATAAACACATCCATGCATTGGCAACTGTCCCTCCTTGTCCGGCCTTCGTGCTGTGTGGGGAGGTTCTGAGGGAGCTGCCTGGGGAATCGAACATAGACTTATAGCCAGAACATAGCCAGACTTCTGTGTTTACAAGTGACAGAAGAGCGGTAACAGTGAATATGGCCAACCCGGGGCCTATATTAAGGTAGGGGCCTGGAGCTGCAGCTCCAATAGCCCCTATGTTAATCTGGCCCTGAGGAGGACGAGGTAGCCAACACTGCTTTTTTTCAGAAATTTTAAATGAGGGTACACCCCAAAAGAGTGAGAGCAAAAATAGAACAATGGCTGGGTAAGGTCGGTATCCATCGCTATTCGGCACAAGGTACGGAAAAGTCCCGTGGGATCCATGCCTGGTTAATTTTAATGAACGTCAGCTTGTCCACATTGTCTCTGGACAGGCGGCTGCGCTTGTCTGTGATAACGCCCCCAGCCGTGCTAAATACCCGTTCAGATAATACACTGGCTGCAGGGCACGCCAGCACCTCCAAGGCGTAAAGGGCAAGCTCAGGCCATGTGCCCAACTTGGAGACCTAGAAGTTGAAGGGGGCAGACCCGTCATTCAGTACGTCTAGGCGTGTGCACACATACTGCTCCACCATGTTGGTGAAATGCTGCCTCCTGCTAAGACGTTCCATATGAGCTGCTGGTGCTGCTGTTGTGGCATGCTGACAAAGCTTTTCCACATTTCGGCCATGCTAACCCTGCCTTCTGAGGTGCTGGTGGTGCCCTGGTTGCGTTGGCAACCTCTTCCTCCTCCTCCTCCTCTGCCTTGGCCTTGTGCTTCCACTGTGGCCCCGCTGTCAGGTGGGAATGCCAGCAGCATCGCGTCTACCAGCGTGCGCTTGTACTCGCGCATCTTGCGATCGCGCTCCAGTGAGTGAATTAAGGACGGTACGTTGTCCTTGTAACAGGGATCCAGCAGCGTGGCCACCCAGTAATCAGCACAAGTTAGAATGTGGGCAACTCGGCGGTCGTTGTGGAGACACTGCAGCATGTAATCACTCATGTGTGCCAGGCTGCCCAGAGGCAACGAAAGGCTGTCCTCTGTGGGAGGTGTATCGTCTGTGTCCTCTGTATCCCCCCAGCCACGCACCAGTGATGGCCATGAGCTGGCCTGGGTGCCACCCTGCTGTGAACATGGTTCCATCTCCTCCTCCAGCTCCTCCTCCAGCTCCTCCTCCTCATCCTCCAGAACTGTGCCCCTGCTGGACAATTGTGTCCCTGGCGTTTGTGTGTGCAGGAACCCACCCTCGGAGCCCCTTGTGAATGACTGCCCTGAAAGCCTTGGAAATGTTACCTCTTCATCCTCCTCCTCCTCCTCCTCATCCTGTGCCACATCCTCTTCCATTATCGCCCAAATTGTTTTTTCAAGGAGGCATAGAAGTGGGATAGTTAAGCTGACAACGGCGTCATCGGCAATGGCCATGTTGGTGGAGTACTCAAAACAGCGCAACAAGGCACACAGGTCTCGCATGGAGGCCCAGTTATTGGTGGTGAAGTGGTGCTGTTCCGCAGAGCGACTCACGCGTGCGTGCTGCAGCTGAAACTCCACTATGGCCTGCTGCTGCTCGCACAGTCTTTCCAGCATGTGCAAGGTGGAGTTCCACCTTGTGGGCACGTCACATATGAGGCGGTGAGCGGGAAGGCCGAAGTTACGCTGCAGCGCTGACAGGCGAGCAGCAGCAGGGTGAGAACGCCGAAAGTGCGCACAGACGGCCCGCACTTTCTGCAGCAGCTCTGACATATCGGGGTAGTTTTTAAGGAACTTCTGCACCACCAAATTCAGCACATGCGCCAGGCAAGGGATGTGCATCAAACCGGCTAGGCCCAGAGCTGCTATGAGATTTTGCCCGTTATCGCACACCACCAGGCCGGGCTTGAGGCTTGCTGGCAGCAACCACTCATTTGTCTGCTGTTCCATGCTCCTCCACAACTCCTGCGCGGTGTGTGGTTTTTCCCCCAAACAGGCAAGTTTTAAAACTGCCTGCTGTTGTTTACCCCTGGCCGTGCTGAAGTTGGTGGTGAAGGTGTTACGCTGTCCGGATGAGGTGGCGGTAGAGGATGAGGAAGCGGAGTAGGAGGAGTTAGGAACAGGAAGCAAACTGAAGCGCCCTGCAATCCTCGGTGGTGGAAGGACATGCGCCAAATTGCTATCCGCCTCAGGCCCATCCGCCACTGCATTTACCCAGTGTGCGATTAGGGAGATATAACGCCCCTGACCATGCTTACTGGTCCACGTATCGGTAGTTAGGTGTACCTTGCCACAGATTGCGTTGCGCAGTGCACACCTGATTTTTTCCCCCACTTGGTTGTGCAGGAAAGGGATGGCTTCCCTGGAAAAGTAGTGGCGGCTGGGCACGACGTACTGTGGGACAGCCACCGACATAAGGTTTTTAAAACTGTGCGTCTCCACCAGACGGAATGACAGCATTTCAAAGGCCAAGAATTTTGAAATGCTGGCATTCAGGGCCAGGGATCGCGGGTGGGTAGGGGGGTACTTCCTCTTCCTCTCAAGTGTTTGGGAGATGGAAAGCTGAACGCTTCCACGGGACATTGTGTTGATGGTTGGTGACCCAGGTGGTGGTGTTGCTGACAGATCGTCTGTTTGCGGGGTGGCAGGTGCCGGTATCACTACAGATGTGGCTGGAGCAGCCGAGACTGCAGCAGAAGAGGAAGCAGGATGAGCCAGAGACGTTTCTTGGTTTTGAAGGTGTCTACTCCACTGCAGCTCGTGCTTTGCACTTAGATGCCTGATCATGCAGGTTGTGCTCAGGTTGAGAAGGTTTATGCCTCGCTTCAGGCTCTGATTGCACAGGGTGCAAACCACTCTTGTCCTGTCATCAGCATATTTTCTAAAGAACTTCCACGCTAGAGAACTCCTTTGAGCTGGCTTTGGTGCGCTCGTTCCCTTGCTGCGTTGGGCAGTAGCAGGCGTAGAGTCTAGGGCACGGCCGCTCCGCTTCTGCACCCTGCTCCCTCTTCTTCTGTGCTGGTTGCTCTGTGCGACCACCGCCTCTTCCTCCAAACTACTCAGGTCACCTGCATGACCTTCATTCCATGTGGGGTCGAGGACCTCATCGTCCTCCACATCATCTTCCACCCAGTCTTCACCCCTGCCCTCCTTGTCGGTCTCCACAATTCTGAGCGCAGCAGCAGTTGGCACCTGCGTTTCGTCATCATCGGAGACGTGCTGCGATGGTCCTTGCATGTACTCATCTTGAGAAATAAGTGGTTGGGCATCGCTGCACTCAATCTCTTCCACTTCTGGGGCAGGGCTAGGTGGATGGCCCTGGGAAATCCTGCTGACAGAGTCCTCAAAAAGAAGAGACTGCTGTATGGCTTGGGGCTCAGACTGCTTGCCTGATTTGCAAGGGGGTGAAGTGAAAGACGGTTGGACATCGGCTGCAGGTGCCAACTCTGACCTTTCTGCAGTAGACTGGGTGGGAGACAATGTGAAGGAACTGGAGGCACTGTCAGCAGCAAACCAATCTACTATCACCTCTACGTGTTCTGGCATCATCACTTCTAGAGGCCTATGATGCCCTACCAAATACTGCTGCAGGTTCTGTCGCCTACTAACACTTGAGGAAGGTGTTTCACTTGTGCGTGTAGCTGGCACAGATCGACCACGTCCTCTCCTTGCAACAGGAGCTCTACCAGCAGCACCACGACCCAGGCCACGGCCCCTATTTGACAGTCTCCTCATATTTCTGTAATTTATGATCTTGCCCTAGAAAGGTGTTTATTGAATAGCGGAACAAAACAACAACAGTATCACACGGGTGTATCTCACAGTCAAATATGCAAACTATGCCGCAATTTAATGTTTTTTACCCCAAAAGGGTGTATATTGAATAGCAGAATAGGAAAAAGGATAAAAAACGGTGTAGCTCACACGTACAAACACAGACTAGGCCCTGATTAAATTTTTTTGTACCCTAAAGTGAGGATGAGGAAGAGGAGTAGGAGGAGTTGGGAACAGGAGGCAAACTGAAGCGCCCTGCAATCTTTGGCGGTGGAAGGAGATGCGCCAAACAAATTTAAAAGGTGTATCTCACACGTACCGATACAGACTATGCCGTAATTTAATTTTCTTACACTCAAACAGGGTGTATATTGAATAGCGGAATAGGACAAATTTTACAAAACGGTGTATCTCACACGTACAAACACAATCTAGGCCCCGATTACAATTTTTTGTACCCTAAAGGCAGGATGAGGAGTAGGAGAAGTTTGGAACAGGCAGGAGGCAGACTGAGGCACTCTCAAATCAGCGGCAGTATGAGATGCGCCCCAAAAATTGGAAAGGTGTATCTCACACGTACCGACACAGACTATCCCGCAATTTAATTGTTTATACCCAAAGGTTTTTATTGAATAGCGGAATAGAAAATATGATCAAAAAAAGTGTATGTATCTCACACGTACACAACCAGACTAGGCCCCAATTACTATTTTTTGTACCCCTAAAGGCAGGATGAGGAGTACGGAACAGGCAGCACCCTCAAATCTTCAGAAGTATGAGATGAACCCCAAAAATTGGAAAGGTGTATCTCACACGTACCAACACAGACTATCCCGCAATTTAATTGTTTATACCCAAGGGTTTTTATTGAATAGCGGAATAGAAAATATGATCTAAAATTGGTGTGATTTATCAATAGCACATGTGAACAGCAGTGTCTTATATCATTCAGCTCTGCTGCAGGCCACAATTTAATTTTTTTAACCCAAGGCTGTATATTGAATAGTGGAATAGAAAAAAGTGTGTGATTTTTGAAACCACTCAATAATAGCACATGTGAACATTGAACACAGCAGTGTATGATCAGAGTCAGCACAGCACAGCTGAACGAAAAACGCTGCACACAGTGACTGATAGAAAAAGACTTTTCTCCCTCCTCCTCAGTGGGCAAAAAAGATTGTGTTCACTGCACCCCACACACAGCAAAATCGATGTGGACAACTGACACCTGCCTATCTCCAGCCTCTCCCTAAAAGGATTGATAAGATCGGTCACTGCAAACCCCCCCACACAGCAATATCGATTGTAGAACACACTGTCTGACCCTAAAAATCAGCAGCCTCTCCCTAAAAGGATTGATAAGATCAGTCACTGCAAACCCCACCCAGCAATATCGATTGTAGAACACACTGTCTGACCCTAAAAATCAGCAGCCTCTCCCTAAAAGGATTGATAAGATCGGTCACTGCAAACTCCACCCAGCAATATCGATTGTAGAACACACTGTCTGACCCTAAAAATCAGCAGCCTCTCCCTAAAAGGATTGATAAGATCGGTCACTGCAAACCCCACCCAGCAATATCGATTGTAGAACACACTGTCTGACCCTAAAAATCAGCAGCCTCTCCCTAAAAGGATTGATAAGATCGGTCACTGCAAACCCCACCCAGCAATATCGATTGTAGAACACACTGTCTGACCCTAAAAATCAGCAGCCTCTCCCTAAAAGGATTGATAAGATCGGTCACTGCAAACCCCACCCAGCAATATCGATTGTAGAACACACTGTCTGACCCTAAAAATCAGCAGCCTCTCCCTAAAAGGATTGATAAGATCGGTCACTGCAAACCCCACCCAGCAATATCGATTGTAGAACACACTGTCTGACCCTAAAAATCAGCAGCCTCTCCCTAAAAGGATTGATAAGATCGGTCACTGCAAAATCGATTGTAGAAAACTGACCCTAAAAATCAGCAGCCTCTCCCTAAAATGCCCTACAACTTGCCCTGCCTAACACACTCCGACCTGTCCCTCAATTCTATCCGGACACAAATGGTTTTTGCCTGTCTGTCCCTAATCAGCAGCCAGCACGTATGATGTGTGCTCTGTCCCTGAACTAACACAGCAGAATGACACAGCGGCGCTCCGTCTTGGACTTATAAAGACTTGGTCACATGCTTCAGATGGCCAATCACAGCTACTAATACATTTGTAGGCATGGCTGGGATGGCTTAAGGCACACCAGTTAAACGCTTGTTGATTGGCTGTTGAAAGCCTGCCATGAAAAGAGCGCCAATGCATACAAAACCCGGAAATAAAATGACCAAACACGGATTTTTACCCGAACATACAGTAAAGTTTTCGGGTCCGTGTTCGGGTAACAAAAATCCAATTATTCGGTACCAACACGAATAATACAGTTCGTGTTCGCTCAACCCTACTAAAGACAGGTTCCCTCCTTGGGACCTGAACAGGGTTCTAGAGGCGTTATCTAAGGACCCTTTTTGAACCTTTTAAAGGAAATCTCATTAAAATTTCTTTCTCTAAAAGTAGCCATCACTACAGCAAGAAGAATTGGTGATCTACAGGCTCTTTCCATTAAAGAGCCCTTTATGGACCTCAAATCACTGAACTGCTTTGTGCGGGTGTAGAACTTTCAATTTGTGGCTATCCAGACTGTCAGGCAGTGAACTTTCTAGCAGATCCTGTTGCCGTGGGGAGGTTAATCTCTTTCCTGTACCCCTCACACTCAGTCACAGATAATGCCCAAAAGGAGAATAAAACAGGCAATAGTGCATTGCCTCTTATAAGACTTTATTAGTAAAGGTAGAACACTTACATTTAAAGTTGGATAAATAGTGTCGTGGAAAATAAATAGGCTTGTACTGAAAAGTACAAATGGCCCGCTCTTTTGCATAACGATTTACCAAGCTCTCGGCGATAAAGAAAAGAACAAACGTGCTGGGTCATTTCGATGCCATCTGCCAGGTCTCTCTCCATTGGATACATATGTGTGTGCATGTGTATAAGAGCTAGTGTTTGTGTGTGAGAGTTTATGTGTCTCTTAGCTGCTGTGTGAGCTTGTGAGTGTGTGTATGTATGTCTGTGTGTGAGTGTGTGTGTGAGTGTGTCTCCTTCTGTGTTCTGTTGTGTTCTGAGCAGGGCTTGTTTATTTACATCAAGTGGACAAAAGGAAGTTACAGGGAGTGGCTTCACAACCACCAATCACAGAAAGTACAATGGGCAGGGCTTATGTACAAACACAGCCATGTGCAGAGATGGCAGAAATGGCTGCCATCTTATCACTAACAAGTCTTTCAATGACTGTTAAAGCAATAATCACTGTAAATATCGATTATCAGTAAAACTTGACACTGGGAGACATTATGACTATTTAAACTAAAGAAAATGTCCACAATCAAAATTTCCACAACAGTCCCTCCTCTTTGTCATATGCTCCCATGTGTCCCTTGATGAATCTTCTTCTTCTTCCAAATAAACAGAACAGTTCTTCTCACGATAAAAACAATCCATTTCAAAAAGTTTATAAAAAGAAAAAGATAACGGGTAAAAACAATCCATCGAAAGGAAACGACACTTGGGTTCCGTTCTTCGGGAGATGACTTCAGAGGGAGGGCATGAGATGAGTGGATGCGTTGACCAGCGGTCGGGCTGGAGTCCTTGGCGTCGGATGCAGGGGCGGAATCTTGGGGGCGTCTCGTCTCAGCAATCAGGACGAGGTCATCTGCTCGGGCTTTGGTGACTCGGTCGACCAGACAACAGGATCATATAGGAGGAATAGAAACAAGAACAACATAAGTATATATACTTCTATTTCCTTCAACCAAGATCCAATGGAGAACAAAAAAATCCCCAGAACCTCCCAAAGCATTAAAAGGATTCCAACCCTCATTAGCTATAGCTCTGGTTCTGCCTTGCAATGAAGTTACCTTATCCATATGGGCTTGGACCTTATCACTGGTGTTTGCTATCCCGGAACAGCAGTCTTCCCCTACAGAAACCCCCCTTGGAAGCTAACAGAAAATCTAGTACCATTTTCTCCTACAGTAAAAACACCCGGAGTTTCATTGGTGAGATGACTGCTATACCTGTCCTACAGGTTGTAGATCCTACAAATCTAGTTCCGGTGCCAAAACTAAAATTAAATCCCAGCCGTGGACTACCTGATTGTCCCGATACCCAAATTGTATTGACCAGAAAAGAACAGGAGCCAGAGCTAACATTAAAACTGAAACTGATGTTACCCTCCAGGAATGTGTCATTAAATTCTGTGCACAAGTGTCTCTCGGTTGTCTTCATGATGATACGAATGTCTGCCATTGCTTGGGGTGTAATAGCTAGGTGGGGGTTTGGAGCACACCCAGCCATTAGACCTGTTTGCCATCTTGGCCAGCTGAAAATTCATTACCCTTGCTAAAACACACTTGCTAAATATGTAAATAAAAATGATACTCCTCATTATCATTCTTGGATGGAGTTGAGCAGCTTTTTGCAGTGGTTGGCATGGATCCAGAACCTCAAGGAAGTCGGTGTTGTCAGCTGAACCTGGTAATTCCTCCGCTCCAATCCCGTCCCTTGACGTTTACTCAGTCACCTGCTTGGACAGAATGTACACCGGTTATCGTGTCAGGGTCCGGGAGAGACTCCTGAACCCTATGATGGACCTTTTGGAGCTCCCTTTGCCAGGACTGCACCCACCCCGTCAGCTGAGAATGTAAAAATGACAGCTGCTGAGGAAAGCACAATCCAGGCTCTGGTTGACTCCCAAACAAAACTTTGTAGGGTGATAACCCATGGGACATTCCTGTTGGGGTAAAGAGCAATGAGAAAACATTAGAGCCATGGCTCTTTCTATTCAGCCGTTCAACCTTACCGCTAATCCCTGAAGCGCCGTACATACCTCTAAAAAGATCTGACCAGTGAAGTGTGATCCGCGATCTGACTCGATCGTTCCAGGCAGCCCCCTTGCGACAAACTATCTCAGACAGGATCTTTTTCGTGGTGGCAGTGGCATTGTGCACAGACCAAGCCTCTGGACACCCAGAAAACCTATCCGGACAGACCAAGACATGCTCGTTAACCGGCAAAGTGATATAGTCTATCTGAATGCGCTAAAAGGGATATTCCGGTTTGGGTGGGTGCCTTCTCGGCTGCGGTCCAGGGCCAATCCAATGTTCCTCCACCTATGCACACATAACCATCTTTGACTGGTGCCCAAGGTAATGAGTCGAGTGGGCCATCATTGGAAAAAGGGATCTGGGTAAACACCATTTACCATCAAGACCCCAGATGTCATCTGGACCCTGTGTAGTCCCCAAAACCATCCATCTCCTCTTCTCCTGCACTTCCGCTTGGGACTGCAGCTTCTTCAGAGGGGATGGCTAGCATCAGGGTCTCTGTCACAGAGCTCAGAGCACCTTCCTTAGCAGCTCTATCTGCCAAGGCATTTCCATTGGCTTCCATAGTCGTCTCAGTAGTATGAGCCTTTCCCTTCAGAATGGTTATCACGTGTGGCAAGCAAAAGGCAATGAACAGCTCTATTAACCCCGCACGTTTCACCGACCTCCCCAAACTAGTCAAGAACCCTCTTGCCTTCCAGACAGGACCACAATCATGTGCCAGTCCAAAAAGCGTATCTCAAATCTGTATAGAAATTGATCCCCTGATCTCTATGTCTTGCCATCTGGGGTGTAGTACCTGGAACCATCGACAAAAAGGTTAGCAACTGGAATGGGGGTCTCATTCACTGGACTGACAGCCGCTGATTGCCACTCCATCAAAGAAAGACAATCATGTTGTCCCTACTAAAGTTGGAAATTGATGAGAGAGAGAAGAGAGAGAGAGAGAGAGAGAGAGAGAGAGAGAGAGAGAAAAAAAGAGAGAGAGAGAGAGAGAGAAAAAGAAAGAGAGCGAGATAAAGTTTTGAAAATTACCATTTTTCTGCACGGCCTTCTCCCCCCTTCTCTTCATCCTTAACAGGAAGAAGAGACGCAGGGTTCCAAAATAGTGCATCGTTTAAGGTTACGAGGACTTTGGGGGTCCTTAAATGTCTGTATTCTCTGAGTGGTTAGATGTTGGGTACCTAGAGAAATGCAATGACCTAAAAAAAAAAACAAGCTTCTCCTTGCAAAGCTGGCCTAGCCTGCAATAGAGAGGTTCAGTCACTGACACTGTCTGGCCCGAGAGACCTACAGTGGGAGTTGTCTTCCCTGGAAGGGGAACCTTGCCTCTAGGTTTTTGAGATCTTAAAACCGTGTTGGCTGCATCGGTGTCAGCGAGGCAAGGGAGGGGATATTTTAATTCCTCTAGGATGTGAGCTGACACCGGTTTATCAATGCCCTATGATAAGTCATAGTCGTTTCTGACCATACCTACCTTGAATTTTCCGGATCCTCCGGAATAAATTGCCACTTACCCCACGGACCAGCCAGGTTGGTAGGGCAATTATGCCTGATGTACCCTGACTTTCCAAATCCATAGCAGACCTGTTAAAAGAACTTCTAGTTTGCCACAGTGTTAGAAGGAGAGGGTTCAGCTGTTATGACAGGCTGTTGAGAGATAAGAGACACTGTGAGGTGGGAGGGCGTTACCAGTACCAAAATCTGCACCGTGAACTGAAGAAAACGGAGATTAAAGTGCAGAGACAGTGACAGGTTCAGTGTCAGCGGATCTGGCTCGTCTCTGTAAAGTTAGCCCAGGAAGAGCTTCCTCCACTTCTCTCACCAGATCGCTGGACTCGGCTATCTCATCAGCCCAAGTGTACATAATGCGGTTCTTCCGGACTGAACCCGCCTCATGCACGCCTTGCTGATTGACCATAATAGATCTCTGAAGCCACAATTGCGCTACACTTAGCATCTCTGTTGCCTGGAGCCTAGTTCTGAATTCAAAAACGAACTCCTCCCATCTCCAGACATCAAAAACACCTTCCAAAAAGGGATGTACCAACTGTTTCCCTTGGTTATTCCCCTTCCTGAGGGGTCTCATGGCCCGAGCCCCAAACTCAGACTTCATGTACCGCGAAACTGTTTGGCTAGCCTGGGGGACCTGTGTTACCCCCCTTTGCATGGATAAACCATTAACCATGACGATTCGAATCGCTTTCTTTGCACCTGGTTTAGGAGCAACACTGTTAGGTGCCAACTTTGACAGTGTTGGCCTGCTTCCGGACTCCCGCGCCGGTCAGCTAGAAGACTTCAACCCGGTGGCTTCGTACGGCTATACAGCTCATCAACCCCCACACATACCCCAACTTCCGGTTATCTTACACGGCCTAATGTGGGGCGGGTTTCGGTATCTACTCCTCACACGTTGAAGGCTGAAACAAGCGTGTCGCAATCACCCGTTTCACGTAGACGGCTCAAAGTACACACGTTCGTTTCGACCTAACCCGTGCAGCCAAACAACCCCCGAAAGTACAATGAAAGTCCTCCCTATACAAACCTTGGCTTCAGTCTATTCCTTGATGTTGCATTAAAAATTTAAATTAAGATGCCGGTAACTGATTGCACACTGGAAGATATAACCTCTCTACCTAAAATCCAACCTGCAGTACCGAAAACTACCTCTGTGAGAAACAACCACTACTCAGCACAAAACAACCCTGAAAACTGAATCCAATATCAGTCACTCCACAATGTACTCTTATCATTGGAAAAAACTTAGTTACAACAAAAATGAGACAAAATACACCACAAAAACAGCTTAACCAAAAACTTACAAAACAAAAAAATAAATAGTTACCCCTGAAAAACAGACAAAAACACAAAAAACAAAAACTGATGGGTTGGATATGTATATATCTGTGCTAAATATGAACAAAAAGATGAACAAAGCTAGCTAGAAAAACAACTGCCTAGATGCCAGATTTCAATCAAAATGAAAAAAACATTACTTTTAAACTGAAATACAGTGCAAAAATAACATCACAAAGTTGCCCTTTAAAACTACCAAAAAAGAGAAAAATGTTTTAAAGCTCAAAATAGCACACATGAGTCTCAACTCCATTTAACAAAATAGCTGCCAAGCACATGGTCCACACAAAGGAAATGACATCACAAAATGGCTGCCATCCGAGCACATGGCCCACACAAAGGAAATGACATCACAAAATGGCTGCCATCCGAGCACATGGTCCACACAAAGGAAATTACATCACAAAATGGCTGCCATCCGAGCACATGGCCCACACAAAGGAAATTACATCACAGAATGGCTGCCATCCGAGCACATGGTCCACACAAAAGAGTTGCACAAAACAAAGAGTTTAAGCAACCATGTGCTTCTTTGTACACAACAACAAAAGACAGGAAAAACAGGTTTTTACAGGATCAGCTGTATTTCAGAGACAATAGCTATCCTGGTGGAAATGCTGGTTTTGGGGCTGCACAATACAATCTGCTACTTAAAAACAGAAACTCAGTCCAAAACCGTCTGCTCTATGCTCAATTCAAACATCAGAGTCCAAAGCAAAAACCTGTTTCACTAATAAACGAGTTCCCGCCAAAAACCAATCCAGCACACACACCAACCAATCTGCGGAATATATTGTTATCTCATCGAACAAAGCTGATATTACAACAGATGTTACAAGGCAATATTTAACACATATATCACAACCCCAGGATGTATTAACTGAGAACGTAACAGACCTGATCCCTAGCCACAAATATTAATAGAAATAACCCCATCGTTATATAAAAGAGCGAACGCTGCAAATGAAAAGGTTCTTTTGCTAAGCTTTTGTTTCTAACTTCCACAGCGGACAAAGAAAGTAAGCCCTGGTTTAGAACAACAACAAATTTTCAAAAACTGAAATGAAATGTCTTACCACACGGCGCCTTTGTTGTAACAAAACTGGACTCACTTCCCTCCTGTTTGTCCGCTGAGAAGCTAGGAACGATGTGTTAGGGCTACCAAGCTCGCCATTAATGTCGTGGAAAATAAATAGGCTTGTACTGAAAAGTACAAATGGCCCGCTCTTTTGCATAACGATTTACCAAGCTCTCGGCGATAAAGAAAAGAACAAACGCGCTGGGTCATTTCGATGCCATCTGCCAGGTCTCTCTCCATTGGATATATATGTGTGTGCATGTGTATAAGAGCTAGTGTTTGTGTGTGAGAGTTTATGTGTCTCTTAGCTGCTGTGTGAGCTTGTGAGTGTGTGTATGTATGTCTGTGTGTGAGTGTGTGTGTGTGTGTGTGTGTGTGTGTGTGAGTGTGTCTCCTTCTGTGTTCTGAAGTGTTCTGTTGTGTTCTGAGCAGGGCTTGTTTATTTACATCAAGTGGACAAAAGGAAGTTACAGGGAGTGGCTTCACAACCACCAATCACAGAAAGTACAATGGGCAGGGCTTATGTACAAACACAGCCATGTGCAGAGATGGCAGAAATGGCTGCCATCTTATCACTAACAAGTCTTTCAATGACTGTTAAAGCAATAATCACTGTAAATATCGATTATCAGTAAAACTTGACACTGGGAGACATTATGACTATTTAAACTAAAGAAAATGTCCACAATCAAAATTTCCCCAACAATAGGCAAATGTTATTTCAATCGTGGCCGCTCTGCAGCGCGGACCACAGGTGGTGACAGCACAGGCTTCTCCCCCTGACACGTTTTCCCTCATGAGGCATCGACTGGGAATGGAGATAGGGGCCGCGCAGTCACATTGCACAAATTATTTTTTATAATTGCAGTTGCCTGGCCTGCCAGTGAATGTCCGGTCCACAGAGTGTACTGTGCCCACTGCAGTGCCCACCACTCATATATATACAGTGGCACAGCACCTTGCAAATTAAAAACAAAATTATTTTTTATAATTGCAGTTGCCTGGCCTGCCAGTGAGTGTCAGGTCCACAGAGTGTACTGTACCCACTGCAGTGCCCACCACTCATATATATACGGTGGCACAGCACCTTGCAAATTAAAAATATATATATTTTTTATAATTGCAGTTGCCTGGCCTGCCAGTGAGTGTCAGGTCCACAGAGTGTACTGTGCCCACTGCAGTGCCCACCACTCATATATACGGTGGCACAGCACCTTGCAAATTAAAAAAAATATATTTTTTATAATTGCACTTGCGTGGCCTGCCAATGAGTGTCAGGTCCACAGAGTGCACTGTGCCCACTGCAGTGCCCACCACTCATATATACGGTGGCACAGCACCTTGCAAATTAAAAAAATATATATATTTCCTATAATTGCAGTTGCCTGGCCTGCCAGTGAGTGTCGGTTCCACAGAGTGTACTGTGCCCACTGCAATGCCCACCACTCATACGGTGGCACAGCACCTTGCAAATTAAAAAAATATATATATTTTATAGTTGCCTGCCAGTGAGTGTCAGGTCCACAGACTGTACTGTACCCACTGCCCAACACTCATATAGGGTGGCACAGCACCTTGCACGCTGTAACGCTTCTGCGTTTCTTATATGGTGTGGATTTTCAGCTGCAGAAATAGTTCCACGTCAGTAGTCATGTAAGAGATATGCTGAGATACCATTCCCAACCTCAATGACTCATCATGTGTGGAAGGTCTTATTTCAGCCAGTAAATACACACAATTAGCAAGCTGGTTCCTAGTGTGACTTTATGTATGTGGTAACACAATGATGAGGGTTTGAGGGATAGGTTGAGTGAAGGTGGTAGGTGATAGACACTTGAAGGTGAGACAGTAGCAGATGGATGCAGGAAGGTTTAGCAGTCATGTATGGTAGCAGATGACAGAGTAGCAGGTGGACATACAAGAGTGATCAACCCAGTGCAGGAAAGTAGCAGTAGCCTCAAGAGCTAGCAATCTAGTTATGCAGATGTGATAAACAGTCTTTACTATGCAGAGCTAGATAGTGTAAGCTTAGTATAAGTTTATAGAGAATTCCCCTGCGGGGTACTTAGCACTATTAGCGATACAGCCGAAGGGTGGTTCAGGAGAGGCGGATGATCCAGTAGCGGGATACAGGGATCAGCGCAGCGAGGTTCTGTCAGCGAGGTGAGCTTGCAAGCATGGAAGCTTCAAGCAAGGTTAGCATCCAGGTAAGGGTGTTTGAACGAACACATGTGAGTGAGAACCGGCGCTTTAAATAGCCATCTAGTCCGGCGCTGGGTGATGACAGCTCCAGTCTTAAAGGTGTATGCGCACCTTTCCAAAAGTAAATGGTGGGGCGCATACACTTGTGGAAAGTGTAATTTAAGGTACCAAAGGTACCGGAACATTACAATACCCCCCCCTTAAGGCCTGCTCCTGAAGGCCTCTGGAGCTGGTTTGTCTGGGTATCTCGCATGAAAATTGCGGATTAATCTAGGGGCATGTATGTCAGAGGTGTTTAGCCAGGTGTCGTCTTGGGGCCCATAGTTCTTCCATCTAACCAAGTACTGAAGTCTTCTTCTGTAGATACGAGAATCCAGAATCTCTTTTATCTCGTATTCTTCTCCACCTTCAACTTGTACAGGAGGGGGAGGTGGAATATTAGACCTTATTCCTTGGTCCGGAACATGGGGTTTTAGCAGTGACACATGGAAAATGGGATGGATTTTTAGGTCCATTGGCAATGTAAGCTGCACTGCAGCTTTTCCAATAAGTTTCTTGATTGGGAAAGGTCCCAAGAACAGAGGTCCAAGCTTTTTGCTAGGGATCTTCAGTCTCAAGTTTTTTGTTGAGAGCCAAACGAGGTCCCCGATAGTATACTGTGGAGAAGGTCTTCTACGAAGATCATAGTACTTCTTTTGTTGACTGTGAGCGTGTGCAATGGTAGTATTTAGTAAACCCAGAGAATCCTTTATTTGGGTAAGATAGTCTGAGGCTACTGGGTTATTTGAAGGAAGGATGCGTGGAGGGAGAATAGAGGGATGGAACCCATAGTTCAAGTAGAACGGACTCTGCTTGGTTGTACTGTGAGTTGCGTTGTTGTAGGCAAATTCTGCCAGGGGGAGAAGATCCAACCAATCATCCTGTTGGTAAGAAGTGTAACAACGTAAATACTGCTCGATGCATTGGTTGACTCTTTCAGTCTGTCCGTTGGTCTGCGGATGGTAAGGAGAAGTGAGCTTCCGCTCAATCCGTAGTATGTGACATAGTTCTTGCCAGAATTTAGAAATAAATTGGGATCCACGGTCAGACAGAAGAGTTTTTGGGATACCATGTAATCTGAAGACATGTTTCATCAGGAGTTCTGCCGTTTGTTTGGACGAAGGTAGTCTGCGAATAGCAATGAAATGTGCCATCTTTGTCAGATGGTCCACTGACACCAAGATGGTATTAAATCCTTTGGAAGGAGGCAATTCTACGATGAAGTCCAATGACAAAACCTCCCATGGAGTTTGGGGTATTGGTAGACTGCATAGTAGACCGGATGGTCTCGTAGTGTCAATTTTGGACCTGCCACAGACATTGCATGAAGAGACGAATTTTTGTATAGATGTTTTCATGTCAGGCCACCAGAATTGTCGAGAAATCAAATTGAAAGTCTTTGTCATACCCATATGTCCTGCCATAGGCACATCATGCGATAATTCCAAGATCTTGGTGCGTAGGGTAGGTGGTATGTAAAGTTTGTCGTTGTAGTAGAGGAAGCCTTCTGCATCAGTATTTAGTTGTGGTGGGGGTGAATCCAAACTTATACCATGCAGAACCTCTTCCTTTAAGGAACGGACAACTCCAATAATGCGTTTGTGAGGTATTATAGGAACGGAAGGGATTTCAAAGTAGTTTTCTTCAGTTAGTCGTGATAGTGCATCCGCCTTTTTGTTCTTATCTGCAGGTGTGTAGGTCACTAGGAAGTTAAACCTTAGAAAGAATAGTGACCATCGTACCTGTCGATGCGAGAGAGTTTTGCTAGTCTGAAGATATTGGAGGTTTTTATGGTCCGTGTATATAATTATTGGTAATTGGGTGCCTTCGAGTAAATGTCGCCAATTCTCCAGAGCCAATTTTATAGCAAGCAGTTCCTTTTCACCCACGGGGTAATTTATCTCGGGACTGCTCAGGGATTTAGAAAAAAAAGCGACTGGATGAAGTGGTGAAGTGTGGGTAGGTCGTTGGGAGAGTATTGCTCCTACTGCCATGTTTGACGCATCTACCTCCAGAATGTATTGGAGGGATGGGTCTGGATGGCGTAATATGGGAGCGGAAGTAAACCTTGTCTTTAACAAGTGGAAAGCCTTATTTGCTTCTTCTGACCATTTAAATGGTATTTTTATGCTAGTGAGCTGTGTGAGGGGTCTCACAATAGCAGAAAAGTTTTTTATGAACTTCCTGTAGAAATGTGAAAATCCCAGGAATCGCTGTAGCGCCTTGCGTGTAGTTGGTGTAGGCCATTCCTGAATGCAGGATATTTTACTCATGTCCATCTCGATTCCTGTTTTGGATATGATGTAGCCTAGAAAGAGTACCTCATCTTTATGGAACAAGCATTTCTTCAGCTTCAAATAAAGATTATGTGCAAGCAATCTCGATAATACAAGTCTTACATGTCTTATGTGTTCAGACAGGGTCCGTGAATATATAAGTATATCGTCCAGATATACCACAACACAGACATCTAGTAAGTCTTTAAAAATATTGTTTATAAATCGTTGGAAAACTGCAGGGGCATTGCATAGGCCGAATGGCATCACAAGATATTCGAACAATCCGTATCTAGTTCTGAATGCAGTCTTCCACTCGTGTCCATCATGGATTCGAATGAGATTGTATGCTCCTTTCAGGTCTAATTTTGAAAAATAGGTAGCTCCACGCACCTGCTCAATGAGCTCAGGGATAAGCGGTAGAGGATAGCGATCTTTTATTGTGATGGCATTCAATTTCCTGTAGTCGATGATAGGTCTGAGACTTGAATCTTTATTGCGAACAAAAAAGAGTCCTGCTGCTGTAGAAAAAGTGGAAGGTCTAATAAAACCTTTTTCCAAGTTCTCATCCAAATAGGTTTTGAGATGGGCAAGTTCATCCTGTGAAAGAGGATAAACATGACCGAACGGCAATTTGCTATTTGGGAGTAGATCAATGCTACAATCATAGTCTCGATGAGGAGGTAATGTTTGAGCATTTTTCTCAAGAAAAACCTCAGAAAGATCCTGATAACAGGATAGTGGTGCAATCTCATCTGTCACCACAGACAGAATCTTCCCGGAAAACGGGAGGTTACACGTATCCTCGCAATAACAAGAAGGGAAGGTCAAGGACCGTTTCTTCCAATCTATGGTTGGTTGGTGTGTGTGTAACCAGGGAAGTCCCAACACAATGGGAAAGTGGGGTGAAGGTATTAAATCGAAGGTAGAAGTCTCCCTATGAGACTCGTTAATAGTGACTAGAAGTGCTTGTGTCTGATCGGTGATCGGACCAGAGGATAACGGAACACCGGTAATAAGACTTACTGAGACAGGTTTGAGTTTAGAAATAATAGGAATTTTATTTAAAGCAGCAAAACATATATCCATATAATTTCCACAAGATCCTGTGTCAATCATGGCCTTAGTAGTAATCCTGTTCTGGTCCCACTGTAATGTCAAAAAAACAGAAATGTAGGGGTTAGTGAATGAAGTTGTCAATCCTCCTAGGGAGACATGTGAACACTCACCCTTCTTTTTGTTGACTAGGGGACAGACGCTTATCTTGTGATCCGGGGATGCACAGTACAAGCAGAGATTTTCATTTCGTCTTTTGGCTTTTTCCATAGTTGATAGCGGTGGGCGTATGGTTCCTATCTCCATAGGAACGGGGTCAACGGCCAGACTCCGAGAGGAAACGGATAATGGCATTCCCATCTTTTCAGCCTTTCTTTCTCGTAGTCTTCTATCTATGGTAATACTGAGTTGTATTAGTGCATCCAGGGTTTTTGGCAGATCCGCTCGGGCGAGCTCGTCCTTAACGGCTTCTGATAGGCCAAGCCTAAATTGGGTTTTCAGAGATGCATCATTCCATTCTGAATCAAGGGTCCATCTCTTGAACTCTGCGACAAAGTCTTCTACAGGCCTCCTTCCTTGTTTCAAGGATCTTAACTGAAGATCAGCAGTACTCTGCCTATTGGGGTCATCATATAGGCTAGTGAGCTCTGCCAGGAACAAGGCATAGGAGTTGAGAAGCTGGTCGTTTTTCTCAAAAAGAGAATCTGCCCAGGCTCGAGGATCGTTTGATAGGTAAGAAATAATAGTACAAACCTTAATGTGATCAGTAAGGTAGGTACGAGGTTTTAGCAAAAAAAGTAACTCACATGCGTTTTTAAATTCGCAAAATTTTTTGCGATCGCCTGTAAATACCAAAGGGGGATTTATCTTGGGTTCAGGGGACTGAGCAGAGGTAAGTTGTGTCAGTCTAATTACCTGCTGCGACAGAGCCTGATTGTCTTTTTTTAATTCAGCAAGTGCGTGTATTAACGCAGATACTTGCTGTTTTAATTGTGTCACCTGAGTGGTTATTTCTGCTGAATCCATTTTTTGGTTCGTTCAATCTGTAACGCTTCTGCGTTTCTTATATGGTGTGGATTTTCAGCTGCAGAAATAGTTCCACGTCAGTAGTCATGTAAGAGATATGCTGAGATACCATTCCCAACCTCAATGACTCATCATGTGTGGAAGGTCTTATTTCAGCCAGTAAATACACACAATTAGCAAGCTGGTTCCTAGTGTGACTTTATGTATGTGGTAACACAATGATGAGGGTTTGAGGGATAGGTTGAGTGAAGGTGGTAGGTGATAGACACTTGAAGGTGAGACAGTAGCAGATGGATGCAGGAAGGTTTAGCAGTCATGTATGGTAGCAGATGACAGAGTAGCAGGTGGACATACAAGAGTGATCAACCCAGTGCAGGAAAGTAGCAGTAGCCTCAAGAGCTAGCAATCTAGTTATGCAGATGTGATAAACAGTCTTTACTATGCAGAGCTAGATAGTGTAAGCTTAGTATAAGTTTATAGAGAATTCCCCTGCGGGGTACTTAGCACTATTAGCGATACAGCTGAAGGGTGGTTCAGGAGAGGCGGATGATCCAGTAGCGGGATACAGGGATCAGCGCAGCGAGGTTCCGTCAGCGAGGTGAGCTTGCAAGCATGGAAGCTTCAAGCAAGGTTAACATCCAGGTAAGGGTGTTTGAACGAACACATGTGAGTGAGAACCGGCGCTTTAAATAGCCATCTAGTCCGGCGCTGGGTGATGACAGCTCCAGTCTTAAAGGTGTATGCGCACCTTTCCAAAAGTAAATGGTGGGGCGCATACACTTGTGGAAAGTGTAATTTAGGGTACCAAAGGTACCGGAACATTACAAACGCATAGTACCACAAATCTAAAAAAAATTACAGGCAGAGGCAGGCCACCCCTCAGGGGCCGTCGTGGTCATGGTCCTGTGATAATGCCCATAATTGGCCCTAGAATAATGCCCAGTGTTCAGAAGCCACGTACCCTGAACTCAAAAAATTCTGAGGACATAGTTGACTGGCTTACACAGGACACCCAATCTTCTACAGCTTCCGCTCAGAACCTTAAAGCACCATCCTCCTCCAGCTCAGCTTCGGGCACCTCTCAATTTACCACTCGCCCACCCACCGGCACCACCACCAACACTAGCACCACAGCCGCTTCACTTGATCTGTCAGAGGAGTTATTTACACATCAGTTGGAAGAAATAAGTGATGCGCAACCATTAGTGCCAGAGGATGTAGATAACGGGGATATGTCTCAGTCAGGCAGCATTATAAACATGGACGTACATTGTGATGATGATGATGATGATGATGTTGTACCTGCTGCTGCTGCCTTTGCTGAGTTGTCAAGTGAAGCGGCTGATGATGACGATGTGTCTGTGGATGTCACCTGGGTGCCTGCTCGAAGAGAAGAAGAAGAGGGGGAAAATTCAGATGGGGAGACGGAGAGGAGGAGGAGACGAGTTGGAAGCAGGGGGAGGTCATCGCAAGGAGCGAGTGGCACAGTCAGACTGCATGTATCGGCACCCGGGGTCAGCCAGACAGCACGCCAATCAACGCAAGCTGTTGCCACCACCAGAATGCCGTCATTGCAAAGCTCAGCAGTGTGGCATTTTTTTTTGTGTGTCTGCCTCTGATAACAGCGATGCCATTTGCAACCTGTGCCAAAAGAAACGTCGTGGGAAGTCCAACACCCACCTAGGTACAACTGCTTTGCGAAGGCACATGATCTCACATCACAAACGCCTATGGGATCAACACATGAGTACAAGCAGCACACAAACTTAAAGCCACCATCCTCCTCCTGGTCCAGCATCTTCAGCCACGTCAACCACTGCTGTCCTCCTTGCCCCCTATCAACAACCCGCCACTCCGCCTCTCACCTTCAGCAGTTCCTGCTCACCTGCCCACAGTCAGGTGTCTGTCAAGGAAATGTTTGAGCGTAAGAAGCCAATGTCACAGAGTCACCCCCTTGCCCGGCGTCTGACAGCTGGCTTGTCGGAACTCTTAGCCCGCCAGCTTTTACCATACAAGCTGGTGGAGTCTGAGGCCTTCAAAAAATTTGTCGCTATTGGGACACCGCAGTGGAAGGTACCCGGCCGAAATTTTTTTTCACAAAAGGCAATCCCCAACCTGTACTCTATTGTGGAAAAGGAAGTCATGTCATGTCTGGCACACAGTGTTGGGGCAAGGGTCCATCTAACCACTGATACCTGGTCTGCAAAGCACGGTCAGGGCAGGTATATCACTTACACTGCGCATTGGGTAAACCTGCTGGCGGCTGCCAAGCATGGAATGCGTGGCTCTGCAGAGGAGTTGGTGACACCGCCACGACTTGCAGGCAGGCCTGCTGCCACCTCCTCTACTCCTCCTACTCCATCCTCTTTGCTAACCTCCTCGGCTGAGTCCTCTTCTGCTGTTGCGTCTTGCTCCACACCAACTGCACCCCCCCAGCTCCCCAGGGGCTATTCCACATGCCGGATATGACAGTGTCACGCCGTCTTGGGGTTGGTTTGCCTGAAAGCAGAGAGTCACACCGGACCAGCACTACTGTCCGACCTGAACGCACAGGTGGATCAGTGGCTGACCCCGCACCAACTGGAGATCGGCAAAGTGGTGTGTGACAACGTAAGCAATTTGTTGGCGGCATTGAATTTGGGCAAGTTGACACATGTACCGTGCATGGCACATGTGTTGAATCTGATTGTACAACGCTTTGTGCATAAGTACCCAGGCTTACAGGACGTCCTCAAGCAGGCCAGGAAGGTGTGTGGCCATTTCAGGCGTTCCTACACGGCCATGGCGCACTTTTCAGATATTCAGATGTTCGACCGCCTGCTCCAACAAGAAAAAGCCGTCAACGAATATTTGTATGACCGGGGTGCAGACTTGTATAAAGTACTCGAAATTTCTACTTGAGTAAAAGTACAAGTGCTCGATCAAAAAGTGACTTGAGTAGAAGTGGAAGTGCTCGCAGAAAAAGTTACTTAAGTAGAAGTACTAAAGTATTCAACATTTTTTTAATTAAGTATTGCAAGTAGTTTTTTCAAAAAAATTGCTACTTAAGTACTAAAAGTAAAAAGTACCAGTAGTTTTGAAAAATAAATTCTACTCAAGTACTGAAAGTAGAAGTACAAGTACTGTGTTATGTAGTTATTAAAGAAAGAAGTCAAAAGTTTGAACATCATATAGTTTTTTATTATTTAAAATGATTTATTCAAATGATTAACCTAAAGGACAATCACAATTCCTTAGGCTGTAACTTTTTGTAAACAAAAAGCAGATAAAGTATGTCCCTCCCTTCCCCTTTTAAAGCATCCACCTTTTAAAGCCAGGGGTGGTCTCCTTCCTGAGCTTCCTCACTCTCACAGCCAGGCAGATCACTTGAAGTTGAAGGGCCAGGGGTGGAAGGTAGTGTTTTTGGTTCGTCCATCTTTTCAGCTGATCAAAAGGCAGAACAGGAGCATGCGCAGTCTTCTTAATCGCGGTTTGATTTGATTTGCTCAATTGATGATGATGTGCCAGGCCAGCTTCATCAAACCTACAACGCTTAAAGTGAAAAATGCATCAAAAACTACTAACAAAGTGGCTGTGCTAAAAATGCTAATAAAGTGCCTGCAATTATATATATATATATATATATATATTCTTCGTGTATTCAAAATCATCGCCCACAGTATCAAAAATAAAGTGACATGTCTCTGCTAAATGCAGTGCAAATTATTCCCACAATGTAAATTTAATTCATATAAAATATATATGACAATACCACAATAAAATAAGTTATGATTGTGAATAATTTAGGTGCAAGTTTAAGTGTGTAAACTAAACTTTATAACGAAAAGTCCATAACTGAATTCCAGTGTGCAATCTAAGAAGTGCTTGTCACTTGCTGTCAGATGCTTCCACCTTTCTTCTGTGATCTGCTCAAGTAAAGTGGTGGACTGGATAGCCTCTCACCTTAGTAGCACTGGCACTGCACTGGTTCAAAAAGCTGTTTATATTATTTTCATTATAAGAACTTGTCAGAACATGCTTCCACCACCTGTCCTTCACACTAGTAGTGCTCATTTGCTTTGCTCAAGTCAAGTGTCACTGCCAGTGGCCACTGCAGTGCAGGCACAGCCGCACAGGCAGAGGCAGGCCGCAGGAAGCACAGGCACCACCACAACACTTATGGTCCATGGACCATGGATGGTCGGATAATCATCATAGCCGTCAGTCTCACTCTTCTTGGTTCAAAAAAGCCACCCATGACCCGTGTGTATATAATATATTAATATTTTATATTGATTATTTGTTTCTCAAATGGCACATTTGCCATGGCAAGGATTAGGCCCTCTCCACGGTCCACCTCACTCACCTCATAGAGAAGAAGATGAGATGATTGATAAAGAAAATGCTCCGAGTCCTGCTCCCGCGTCCCGCCGCCTGCGTCACAACTCCTCTCAATAAGGGCCCTAAGGGGTGGAGTCTGAGTGACACACAACACGTTTAGAGGCGGAGACATCGAGCGGGAAGACGGCAGCACGGCTCCTCCAGTGCGGTCTCTTAACTTGATGATCATGACAGTGATTCCGCAGGCCGCGGCGCGAGCGAGGCTGTGGGATTGATTGAATTGAGTTGTGCTGCCTATTGCTACACGCTTCCTACTACTACTACTAAATTGTGAGTCAGTATATTTTATTTCATTTTTATATATAAAAGCGGTATTGTTGAGCACTACTAGCCACTAGATCTCCTGGCTGTCACTTTGTCACATGTTGGGGAATCACAGCGGCTCGGCTCCAGAAATGGCGGTTGTCCCCGTCATCCTGCCAGGGCCGCCAAGAAGTTCATCACCTAATCTTAAGTTATTAATATCTTATGAGGAGAGGACCTATGAGATTGAGAATTGAAATAATTAAATATATATGGCTTTTTGAACCAGTGCAGTCAGTGCCAGTGCCACCCAGACGCGATCCACCAGTGCCACCACCATTAAGTGTGTTGGTCGGTCACTCGAGCACTGAAGGAGGTGGAAGCATCTGACAAGTGAAGTGACACTTTAGATTTGCACACTGGAATTAATTTATGGACTTTTCCTTATAGATAGGTTTACACACTTCAACTTGTTGCACGCACCTGACCTAACTTATTTCGTAACTTATTTTATTGTGATTTATTGTCATATTTTATATGTATGGAATTTACTGTTACATTGTGGGAATAATTATTTTCACTGCATTTAGGCTTTAGCACGTTCATGTCACTTTATTTTTGATACTGTGTGGAGTGTGGGCAGGGCACTGGGGGCAACGATGATATTATATCGATTGCACAGGCACTTTATTCGCACAGCCAAGTTGTGTTTGTTAGTAGTTTCTTGATGCACTTTAAGTGCTGTAGCACCATTTAATTGTTTGTTTCATATTTTCTTTTTATTGGAAAGATTTGGTATAGCAGCTTTTATTATACACAGCCTTTATTTTCGTATGCGCTGATTTACAAATGACATTATACACATTTTTTTGAGCTTTATGCAACCTGCCATCTACTGTTCTGGCAGTGGTAATTTTTTTAAAAGTGTAACGATGTAACGATGCAGCACAAAAAAAAAAATATCAGAGTAAAAGTATCGAAATCATCGAAAAAATGTAGTGAAGTAAAAGTAGAAGTAGGAGAAAAAAATTCTACTCTAGGAAAGTACAGATACCGCATTTCGGTACTTAAGTACAGTACTTAACCACTTAAGCCCCGGAGGATTTGGCTGCTAAAAGACCAGGGGGTATTTTGCGATTCGGCACTGCGTGAATTTAACGGACAATTGCGCGGTCGTGCGACGCTGTACCTAAACGAATTTGACGTCCTTTTTTCCCACAAACAGAGCTTTCTTTTGGTGGTATTTGATCACCTGTGCGATTTTTTGATCACGCGCTATAAACAAAAAAAGAGCGTCAATTTTGCAAAAATAACAATATTTTTCACATTTTTTTATATGAAATTCCCCCCAAAAAAAAAGTAAAAATCAAAATTTGTTTTATGCTACATATGTTTGGTAAAAAAAATCGCAAAAAGCGTATTTTGATTGGTTTGCGCAAAAGTTATTGCGTTTACTAACAAAGGGAAAGATTTTTGTCATTTTTGTTGTTTTTTTTTTTAACGCGTAATGGCGGCGATCTGCGATTTTTTTTTGCGGTACTGCGACATTGCGGCGGACAGATCGGACCCTTGACTGACATTTTTGACACTTTTGGTGTCATTTCTACAGTAATCAGTGCTATATATATGCACTGTTACTGTAAAAATACACTGGCAGTGAAAGGGTTAACTTTATTTTAGAGGGAGGGGCTGTGTGTGTCCCTAGGGGTGTGATTCTAACTGTGATTGGCTGTGGCTTGAGGTGTAGTTACACTGATCAACAGTTCTACATAGTAGAACCGTATGATCAGTGTCTCTACACAGGGAGAACTGACAGGCAGCTTGTTTACACAAGCTGCCTGCCTTTCTCCCTCTCCCCTGACGATCGCAGAGTGACCGGCGGACATCGGGTCTGACGGTCACACGCGCGGGGGGTGCGTGACCGCACCGCCGGCGGCGTGCGCTCGCTCCCCAGACCCCCCCAGGCTAGTGACGTACCGATACGTCACTCTGCCTGTGAGGGGCTGACCGCCGCAAGTACATATACTGGTCGGCAAGTGGTTAAGTAGTTCTACTTCGTTACTATACATCTCTGCCGGGGTGCTAGGACAGCCTCTGCGGAGCTGGGTATTTTTTTGCCACGTTACTGGACGCTCATGCGCAATGCCTGTAGGCTCATGCTTCCTTTTGAGGAGGTGACAAACCTAGTCAGTGGCACCGAAGGCACCATCAGCGACATCATCCCATATGTTTTCTTCCTGGAGCATGCCCTGCGAAGAGTGCTGGATCAGGCCGTAGATGAGCGTGAAGAGGAAGAGTTGTGGTCACCATCACCACCAGAAACAGCCTTATCATCGCTTGCTGGACCTGCGGCAACTCTGGAAGAGGAGTCTGAGGAAGAGGAGTCAGAGGAGGAATGTGGCTTTGAGGAGGAGGAACACCAACCACAGCAGGCATCCCAGGGTGCTCGTTGTCACCTATCTGGTACCCGTGGTGTTGTACGTGGCTGGGGGGAAGAACAGACCTTCAATGAGATCAGTGAGGACAAGGAATTGGACATGAGTAGCGCAGCATCCAACCTTGTGCAAATGGGGTCTTTCATGCTGTCATGCCTTTTGAGGGACCCTCGTATAAAAAGGCTGAAAGAGAACGACCTGTACTGGGTGCCACGCTACTAGACCCCCCGGTATAAGCAGAAAGTCTCTGAAATGTTACCGAATTACCGGCAGTCGCAAAGGATGCAGCAGTTACAAAACAAGTTAAAAAGTATGCTTTACACAGCGTATAAGGGTGATGTCACAGCACAACGGGAATCTAACAGGGGAAGAAGTGAAAGTAATCCTCCTCCTACCACAACCACGCCGGCAAGGACAGGACGCTTTACAGACGTGTTGTTGATGGAGGACATGCGGAGCTTTTTAAGTCCTACGCATCGCCACAGGCCTTCGGGGTCCACCCTCAGAGAACGACTCGACCGACAGGTAGCAGACTACCTTGCCTTAACTGCAGATATTGACACTCTGAGGAGCGATGAACCCCTTGACTACTGGGTGTGCAGGCTTGACCTGTGGCCTGAGCTATCCCAATTTGCGATAGAACTTCTGTCCTGCCCCGCTTCAAGTGTCCTGTCAGAAAGGACCTTCAGCGCAGCAGGAGGTATTGTCACTGAGAAGAGAAGTCGCCTAGGTCAAAAAGTCTAGATTACCTCACCTTTATTAAGATGAATGAGGCATGGACCCCGAAGGGACTGACAGTGGGGGATGCATTTGACTAAAAAAGGCCTGATGAGATGCCTTGAGCTAAAAATGGTCCACATGCTGCTGTATTTAATCTCTGCATGCTGGATGACTTACATGACTTCTCCGCCACCAACTACGGTTCAAGCCGCAATGTTTTAGTGAACTTTCTGCCTGAAAAACCTCAATTTTTCCGGCCGCTGCTACAGCAGCAGCTGCAACAATACCTACTTTTTCAGGCATGTGTACGTGCTTAATTTTTCTGGCCTCTGGTGCTACACTGTGGCTGCAAAAAACAAAAAAACAAAAAAAGGCACATACATGTGTCAATTCCCCTTCGTGATCGTTACCTTGTTGTGGTGAAGGGGCTTGCGTATCACAAAGAAGCGATCACCTCTAGGAGTGTGCTGGCAATGTTGGCACACCCCAGGTGATAAGGTCGTTGCTTCATTATGAACAGATCAAAAGTGATCCGCTGGATAATTTTTCATAGAAAATACATTAATTTTCTTTATGATCATCTTGGGTGATCATTAAAGCCTACTAGGCCAACAATGGGCCCACACTGCAGAATCATTGTTTTCTGGGTCACTTAATTGTCACTGAACTACCTCAGCACGACCATAAGCTTTGAAAAACCGCCATCGCCTGCAATCTCCCAAACGTGCGCATGAGCACAGTCATCACTACAGCAAGATTGACGCATAGAGGAATAAAATTTATGTCATGACTGTGTCAACTAATGACAACTCTTTGCGGTTGTCTAAAATCTATTCGATACACGTCCCCTGATAGGGGACGTAACAGGGATTAAACTGATAAGAAAAGATTTTTTTAATTTTATAAAAAAAAGAGGACAGCCTCTGCGGAGCTGGGTATTTTTTGGCCGTGTTACTGAATGCTCATGCACAATGGCTGTAGGCTCATGCGTCCTTTTGCGGAGGTGACAAACCTGGTCAGTCAAACCCAAGGCAACATCATCAACCTCATCCCATATGTGTTTTTACTGGAGCGTGCCCTGCGAAGAGTACTGGATCAGGCCGTAGATGAGCATGAAGAGGAAGAGTTGTGGTCCCCATCACCACCAGAAGCAGCCTTGTCGTTGTCGATTGCTGGACCTGTGGCAACGCAGAGAGAGGAGTCTGAAGAAGAGAAGTCAGAGGAGGAAGGTGGCTTTGAGGAGGTGGAAGACCAACCACAGCAGGCGTCCCAGGGGGCTTGTTGTCACCTTTCGGGGACCCTTGGTGTTGTACGTGGCTGGCTGGGTGGAGGAAAAGACCTTCAATGACGTCAGTGAGGACAAGGAATGGGACATGGCTAGCTTGGTATCCAACCTTGTGCAAATGGGGAGTTTGCGGTTGTGCAAATGGACGGACTGACTGACTGACTGTTAAACGGGGAGTTTGGTCTGTTAGAGTTTGGTCTGTCACTGTGAAGCGGGCGTAACCCTTACACTACCTGATTGATACAACATCATACCTGATCGTATACACACACTGAATGTTTTAAAGCATGTTATTCCAAACAATTTAGGAATGTTAGGTTATTTATGCCCTTTATGGATTAAAACCCGACTCTGCGTCAACTACCTAATTTTCCATGGGAGTTTTGCCATTGATCCCCCTCCGGCATGCCAAAGTCCAGGTGTTAGTCCCCTTGAAACAACTTTTCCATCACATATTGTGGCCAGAAAGAGTCCCTGTGGGTTTTAAAATTCGCCTGCCTATTGAAGTCTATGGCGGTTCGCCCGGTTCGCCGGTTCGCACACATTCGCGGAGGTTTGCGTTCGCCGTTCGCGAATGGCAAATTTTAGGTTCGCGACATCACTACTGTAGAGCCTCATAAAGTTCAGGAGATGCATAAAAGTTTTCTGTAGTTACACAATAGCCCTGATTTAGCAATGGCTCAATTAGTGAAAGAACAGAAGATGTTGCCATTCCATAATTGCTGTATTTTTCATCAAATTTTGTTCCTTTTCCAGTGTATATCACTGAATTCCAAATGTAGCCCATTGACGATTCACATAGCATGGAGGATTTTTACGCCAAATCGTGCCCTCTTTGATGCAATGTATTGCACCCAGCTGAGCCTTCCCTTGTAGGCCATTAGACTTTCATCTATGCTGGGCACCGCTCCTCAGGAAGGATGTGCTGGAACTGGAGAGAGTCCAGAGAAGGGCAACAAAGCTAATAAAGCGACTGGAGGATCACAGCTCTGAGAAAAGACTACAAGCATTGAACTTATTCGCTCTGGAGAAGAGACACTTGAGAGGAGATATGATATCAATGTACAAATACAGTACTGGCGACAAACTATTCAGTGAAAGGGAATATAAAAGGACTCAAGGCCATTTGGTAAAATGAGAAGAAAAGCAGTTTAATCTAAATTGCCTAAAGCAGGGGTGTCAAACTCAATTTCATCATGGGCCACATCAGCAATGCGTTTGCCCTCAAAGGGCCGGTTGTAGCTGGGTTGCATCAGCAATGCGTTTGCCATCAAAGGGCCAGTTGTAGCTGGGTTGCACTATGTACACGGTGCAGAGTTCAGTATTACCTCAGGATTATTCTACGTACAGAGTGAAGGGTTCAGCAGCTCACTATGTACAGATGTCAGGGGTGCGCTACACACAGAGAGCAGGGTTCAGGGGTCCGCCATGTACAGAGTGCAGGGTTCAGAGGTGCGCTACGTACAGAGAGCAGGGTTCAGGGGTCCGCTATGTACAGAGAGCAGGGTTCAGGGGTCCGCTACGTACAGAGAGCATAGTTCAGGGGTCCGCTACGTACAGAGAGCAGGGTTCAGGGTTCCGCTACGTATAGAGAGAAGGGTTCAGGGGTCCGCTATGTACAGAGAGCAGGGTTCAGGGGTCCGCTATATACAGAGAGCAGGGTTCAGGGGTCCACTATGTACAGAGTGCAGGGGTCAGCAGCACGTTATGTACAGAGGGCAGGGGTGTGCTACGTACAGAGAGCAGGGTTCAGGGGTAACGACGTACAGAGAGCAGGGTTCAGGGGTCTGCTGCGTGCAGAGAGCAGGGTTCAGGGGTCTACTATGTACAGAGTGCAGGGTTCAGAGGTGCGCTGTGCCCACTGTGCAACATCTCATTTCCACCGCTGATCCTGGGTTCGGACATCTGCACCCAGCACTCTGCCCCATCCCCCACCTATAAACACATCTTTCTATACACCTCTTTAGCTCTCCTCCCTCCCCCCACCTTCCAAAGAAAACCACACATCTGTACTCTCTCCTACCTGATTTAAGATGGCATTTACAGAATGCTTTCATGGCCACTACTGCTACAAGTCCTCGAAATCCCACCCTCAAGATGCAGCTGCTTGATTCAGATTAGAACACACAGCCACTGGAGCCGCCAGGTACCTCTGCCACTGACAGACTATGCTGAATCAACAGCGCATGAGCTCAGCTACACACAGCCAGGGAGAGGAGGAAGAGGAGAGTGCAGGAGAGTGTGTTTACTACTGTTGCCAAGGAGACTTGTTCCGTGACAGCAGAAAGCAGCTGGTGAGAACAGGAGATGGCGGCTGGCGGCCGCTCCGCAGGCAACATCACAATACCCGGCGGGCCGGATTCAGCCCATGGGCCTTTTGTTTGCCACCTGTGGCCTAAAGGGTTCTATACCATCAGAGCGGTAAGGATGTGGAATTCTCTTCCACAAGCGGTGCAAAACTATTAGATGGGCACCTTAACGACCATAAACATACAGGGGTATACAATGTACTATTGACATAGTAACTTATACACACACTCATCATAGGTTGAACTGGATGGACTGGTGTCTTTTTTCAACCTCACTAACTATGTAACTATGAAAACCTCCAGATTTTTAGAGAAATTTTTGGGTACGTTCATTTTTCACCATTTTGCAAAAAAGGCGCAATGTAAAATCTACAAAGATTTGTTATTTATTAACTCAACACAGGATAAGATTTTATATTTAGTAGGAATTCAGCAGGAATTTTGTAAAATTAGCTGTGTTTTTATCTGCCAGTAATGCTTTTAGTGTATTTTTTACGAAAATATTGCTTTGATAAACATTTGCGCAAATTTTGTGTGGCCTAAAAAATCAGTAGCACCTTCTTTTTATTCTAGACCTCGTATGCTTTCAGAAAATGTATAGTTTTGGAGATCTTTCACAAATTCTGAAAGCTCTAGGAGAAAAATGAAAACCTTCAGATTTTTAGAGAAATTTGGATATTTACACTTTTGCGTCTGTTCGATTTTCAATATTTTGCAAAAGACGCAAATTTAAAGTAACAAATATTTGTAATTTATTACCTTAATACAGTTTAACCACTTAAGCCCCGGAGGATTTGGCTGCTAAAAGACCAGGGGGTATTTTGCGATTTGGCACTGCGTGACTTTAACGGACAATTGCGCGGCCGTGCGACGCTGTACCTAAACGAATTTGGCGTCCTTTTTTTCTCACAAACAGAGCTTTCTTTTGGTGGTATTTGATCACCTGTGCGATTTTTATTTTTTGCGCTAGAAACAAAAAAAGAGCGTCAATTTTGCAAAAATAACAATATTTTTCACATTTTTTTATATGAAATTCCCCCCCAAAAAATGTAAAAATCAAAATTTTTTAACATTTTCGGCCAATTTGTTTTATGCTACCTATGTTTGGTAAAAAAAATCGCAAAAAGCGTATTTTTATTGGTTTGCGCAAAAGTTATCGCGTTTACTAACAAAGGGAAAGATTTTTGTCATTTTTGTTGTTTTTTTTAATGCGTAATGGCGGCGATCTGCGATTTTTTTTGCGGTACTGCGACATTGGGGCGGACCCTTGACTGACATTTTTGACACTTTTGGGGTTACCAGTGACATTTCTACAGTAATCAGTGCTATACATATGCACTGATACTGTAAAAATACACTGGTAGTGAAGGGGTTAACTTTATTTGTGTGTGTCCCTAGGGGCGTGATTCTTACTGTGATTGGCTGTGGCTTGAGGTGTAGGAACACTGATCAACGGTCCTACATTGTAGAACTGTGTGATCGGTGTTTCTACACTGGGGAGAAGAATGACAGGTCAGGAAAGCCACCTGACTTTCTCCCTCTCCCCCGACGATCGCCGAGTGACCGGCGGACATCGGGTCCGCCGGTCACACGCGCGGGGGGGGTCTGTAACCGCGCGGGAGCGCGCCTCAGGCAGCACGCGCTCGCTCCCCAGAGCCTCACAGGCTAGCGACGTAGACCTACGTCGCTCTGCCTGTGAGGGGCTGACTGCCGCAGTAAATATACTGTGTGCAGTCGGCAAGCGGTTAAACTTGTATGTTTAGTAGAAATTTTGTAAAATTTGCTGTGTTTTTATCTGCAAATAATGATTTTAGTGGATTTTTAGCAACAATATTGTTTTTAATAAACATTTAAGCAAATATCTTGGGTCCTTAAAAATCAGTAGCACCTTCTTTTTATTCTACTGGTCATGTGCTTTCAGAAAATATGTATGGTTTGGGGGATCTTTTACAAACTCTAAACGCTATAAGTGAAAAATAAAAAAAAGCAAAGGAAAATTTTCAAAAATGGTCTGGCCAGCTGAGTTTAAAAGTGGAACACAGGGCCTGGCAGCGAAAGGGTTAAAAACAGGTGCTAACTGGTTGTGCAAACAGGCATAAATAACTGCGGCTGCCGATAGAATGTTATTGCATTGTAGAGGCACTGTAGCCACTGCTATCTGCTGTTAATTTCAGCCGCAGAATCAGTATATCAAATAACATTTAAAAACAATTTGTTCTCTTTATACTTGAGCTATTGAGCTCCCTGGGCAAGCTGCCACTATGTGCGGCAGGACGGTCCTCCTGTGCGAACCCATGTAGGTATATGTCGGTCGCACGCCTGCAGCTAGGGGGCGACTCCCCACTCGGCAGCGGGGACTCCAATGCACTCCGATTGCCGCCTGACACCCGCGATCACTCCCCGCTGAGAGAGAATGACTGGCAGCTGTTGTGAACACAGCTGACCCTTCTTTTCTCTGCAATGATCACAGAGCTCCTGTGATCCTTCTATATAGGATCACAGGTCTCTGTAATCATTTCACAAGCCACGCCCCCCACATTTATACAAAAACAAGGAAGCTGATACAGTCTAAATACTCAATATATGTATATATACATTACTTACACTATGATTTTACTTTATAGATGCTTGATGTACATCCACCCCTGAGGAAGCGAATTATACTTTGTATATGATGCAGGGCTTTTATCATGGTTTTCATGTATATGCCTATGTAGCGGCCAGAGGAGTAGGGGACCGCAATGCAGAATTCAAGTACGGTACAGCAGACAATGAGGCTGAAGCAGAAACCGGCTTTATTAACCAACAGAGTATAATGGCCGGAGAATGATGTTAACAGTAATAACAGATTACATAGGTTTACAGCAAAGTTACGTGATACATAAAATGGCGCTCCCGCCAACGCACACACAGGAATACAGGCTACTCTGCTATATGATCCTATCTGATTCCCGCTAACCGGGACACGTTGCTGCAACGCTCTGTCTACAGAAACCTGCTCTATGCTCTTCCACAGGTTAGCACCGGTGCACACTCACAGTTCTGTAGGTACAGCTGCTTTATCTCAGTCTCCGTGATGGTGGATGCAGTAAGGTCTCTGGATCTGTTCCTTGCTGTCTGTAGCTGCAGTCTCTTATGCACTGGTCTGGGTTTCTTTGAAGGTTGTTTATCTTGTTCTGTCACTTGGAGGTCACTGCAGTCTGGCTCCTTGCTCTGTAACTTGCTTGAGGTGCTCTGGGATGTTCTCTCCTCTCTTTCTCTGGTTCTCAGCTGCAGTCAGTAGTACCACAGTTCAGCTCTGTCTCCTCTGGCAAGATCCTGTTGCTCTGTCCCTGGATTATACAGTCTATATGCCCCCTCAAGGCCACAGCATACCGTCCCTTTTCTCAGCTCAGCACAGCCATCGAGACACAACACCACACCGTCCCAGGAACTTCCTGCTTCCTCCTCCTTTCCAGAAAGATTCCCTCACTTAAAGCAACAACAACAACTGTGGCTTATTCTCATTAACAACAACAGTGACATCTTGTGGCTGAAATATGCATGACAGTCTGTGGGACTTTCTCAATAGAAGTACAGTGTAATGGAGTTTAGTCATTCAAGGGGCTGACCCCCTACACCTATGTGGGATTTTATTATTATATGCTATTATTAATCAGTCTATCCTGTTGTACTGGACTGGACAATACAAATTTTGTCATTTGTTTAATAAAATTACTTGAACTATATGGTATGTATTATTTTGTCTTGATAAGTGTGGTGCCTCATATAAAGTCCTCTGGTAAAATGCAGCTACTTTTATAGCTTCCTTGTTTTTGTATGGACATTGGGGCTCTGATGTTCATTGTCACCATGTTCCCACGATTGACGGGTGACACCGACTATTTACTGCTGGCGCTACATGCCAGCGTGACGGTCAACACATCCGCTGCCACTAGTGAGGAGACCGCCTTCGCACCCGGCGGCCAAACCTCTCTCTGGCACTTTTAGTCCTACGTCACTTTGCCTGTATGGGGCTGACTGCCGCAGTAAATAGACGTGCGGCTGTCGGCAAGCGGTTAAAAAAACTAAACAATAAAATTATAAAAAATAAATAAAATAATAATAAAAAAACTATTGACACCTTCAACTGTCTTACTGACACCATCCAGTGCTCTATTGACACCGCCCTCTTCCCCCAAAAATATTGTAAAAACAATGATGAATAAATAAATATTATAAAAATAAAACATTTTTATTTTTTTAATTACTGTCTACTGCCCTATTGACACCATCCTCTAGTCCCCAAAAAACCTTTTTGAAAAAAAAAATGAATAAAAAAGATAAAATTACATTGAATAAAAAAAATGCATTTGTAAAAAAAAAAAAATTAAATACAGATAAAAAACTACTGACACTGCACACTGCCCTATTGACACCATCCATTGCCACCCTCCCAGAGACACTGTTAAAAAATTATTTAAAAAAGAAAATAATAAAAATAATTAAAATATAAAATTGTGAAACATAATAGAAGGAAAGTGGACAGCATTATTAGTTATTTATTTTCCTTATTTCATTTTCTGACACCATCCACTGCCCATCCCCCATGCATTGTGAAATAAATATCTATAATAAATAATAAATAATAGAAATTAAAATGTAAAAATAAAACAAAAATAAAAAAAAAGCTACTGACACTGCCCAGTGCCTTGCTGATACAATCCATTGTACTAACCCCTCCTCCCTGAAAGGAATTGTTTAAAAAAAAAAGAGAAAAAAAATCAACTACTGACTCCACCCACTGTCGTTCAATTCCCGGGTAAGAGCTGTGGTGGACATTCCATCTGTGCCATTGTGCTGTGTGATAAAACTGCACATTTTAGAGTGGCCTTTTATTGTGGGCAGCCTAAGGCACAGCTGTGCAATAATCATGCTGTCCAATCAGCATCTTCATATGTCACACCTGTGAGGGGGAGCGATTATCTCAGCAAAGGAGAAGTGCCCTCCCCCATTCACTCTGCTGTAACTTCCCTTCTCCATGTAGAAAACAGCTGACATGCCTCTCCCCCTACCCCGCCCCCTCTGCTGTGAGCTGACTCCTCTGTAGGAACACCCCTCCCCCGCTCCTATTGCTTCAAGCTGACTCCATTGTTTATAGGAGAAGTGTTACCATGGCCCCTCCCCCATCTTCTCTGCTGTAAGCTGAGTCCTCAATGTAAAAACTGCTGACACTCCCCCTTCACTTTCACCCCTCCCCCCAATGTTTTCACCTGAATATGTCCTCTGTGTAGAGAAGTGATGACACGCCCCATCCTACTGCACCGCCCCTCCCCCTGCACTGCCCCCTCTGCTTTTGAGCTGAATCTTCTGTATGGAGAAATGTTGGCACTCCCCTCTCCCACTCCTCTCCTGTGATTCCTATATGTAGAGGGGAATGTTTTCTTTCATCCCCTCCCCCACTCCCATTGCTTCAAGCTGACTCCACTGTTATGGGGATAAGTGCTGAGCTGACCCCTCCCCCATTATCTCTGGGCTTTACAGAGAGTAAAGAGAAGAGCTGTTGAAGTAATTTGGCCTAAGAAAACAAAATCCCACCAAGGCCACAACAGGGCTGGTTTACAAAAATGAAATAAATATAAAAAATATTACATTGAAAAATGAAATAAATATAAAAAATAAAATAAAATAAAATTGTAAAAATAATAAAGTAAAATAAAAAGTATGGACACTGTCCACTTTACCCTTAATACAAATAATTAAGAAAAAAATAATAAAAAAATTAATTGAAAAAAATAATAAAAAAATAAAATTGAAAGAATATATATATATATATACACACACACACACATATACCAACACTGTCCATTACCCCAATGAACTGATACACCGCCCTAACCCCTCCCCAAAAAAGCATTGTGAAAAAAAATAAACAAATTCCAAAAAAGAAAACAATAAAAAAATACACAAAACTGTAAAATATGCTGACACTGTCCATTGCTCTACTGAAACTGTCATCTGCCTTACTGACACAGTCCACTACTTCCTTCCAGAAGCACTGAAAAAATAAACTGTCAAAAATCCAAGAAAAAAAAATACTGACATTGTTCATACAAAAAAATCAATGTAAAAAAAAAATAATAATAATAAAAATGTAAAAAATAATAAAATTAAAAAAAATAAAACTACTGACACTGTCCAATCTCCCAAAATAGACTTGTAAAAGATATTATGAAAAAAAGGACTGTGAAAAAAATTTAAAAAATACATTTTAAAATAATTAAAAATATAAAATTTAAAAAAAAATACATTTATAGAGAAAAATAAATTGAAAAAAACAAAAAACAACAAAAAAAAAACACTGACACAATTAACTGGTTTGCTATCACTGCTCCACTGAGACCATCCCCTGTGCCCCTCTCAGAGGCACTGCGGGAAAAAAATCATAAAAACAAACAACATATTTTTTATAAAATATTAAAAAAAAAAAATAATAATAACAAATTTCTACTGACACTGTCCACTGCCCAATTGACACCAACCCCTTCCTGACATTGTAAAAAAAATGTAAAATAAGATTGTAAAAAATTTAAAAAATAAAATAAAAATATAAAACTTTTGAGAAAAGCATTGTTCAACTGACCAATTATTTAAAAAAAAAAATTGACACTGTCCATTACTCTACTGACTCTGATGATTACCTTACTGGCACCATCCAATACCCCTAAAAGCATTTTTTAACCACTTTACGTACGCTCACATTGCTGCTGCTGCAGCAATGTGGCTCGTTATCATCCAGCGACGTAGACCTACGTCGCTGGACTCCTCCCCTTGTGTTCAGTCACAGCGGGAGTCGGGCCAGGGGAGGAGCGGTGGTGATCACCGCCGCTCTTCCCCGATCATCGGGGAATCGAGTGTGGAGATCCGCCCGCTTGTGTAAACAAAGCGGGCGGATCTCCTAAGTGACAGGCAGGGTCAGATTGCAGGGTTCAGCATAGCTGAACCTGCGATCTGTGCCTGTGTCACTCAGTCACCTCCCCCCACACACGTTAGTAAGCACCAGGCATACATTAACCCCTCCCTCTCCAATAAAATTAACCCCTTCCCTGCCAGTGTCATTTTTACAGTAACAGTGCATATTTATAGCACTGATTACTGTAGTAATGTCACTGGTACCCCCAGTGTCAAAAATGTCAGTCAAGGGTCCGATCTGTCCGCCGCAATGTCACAGTCCCGCAAAAAAAAAAAAAAAATCGCAGATCGCCGCCATTACTCGTTAAAAAAAAAACACCAAAAATGACAGAAATCTTTCCCTTAGTTAGTAAACGCAATACATTTTGCGCAAACCAATCAAAATCCTCTTATTGTGATTTTTTTTACCAAACATAGGTAGCAGAAAACAAATTGGCCAAAAATGATAAAAAATTTAGATTTTTACATTTTTTGGGGGGGGAATTTCATATAAAAAAATGTGAAAAATATTGTTATTTTTTCAAAATTTTCGCTCTTTTTTTGTTTATAGCGCAAAAAGTAAAAATCGCACAGGTGATCAAATACCACCAAAAGAAAGAAATTTAGTTTGGGTACGGCGTTGAATGATCGCGCAATTGTCAGTTAAAGTCACACAGTGCCGAATCACAAAAAGTGGCCTGGACGTAAGACAGCAAAATCCTCCGGTGGTAAAGTGGTTAAAAATGCAACAAATACAAAATGTAACTATAAAATAAATTAGATTGTAAGAAAAAAAAAATTATAGAAAAATAACATAAAATGAAAGAACAACTAACAATGTCCACTGCCCTAATGACATGATCCACATCCCTAACAAAAAAAATGAAATGTAAAAAAAATACATTTGTATTATAAATAAAACAATTAAATAACAATTAAAAAATACTTACACTGTCCACTGCCCTACTAACACGATCCACTGGCCTTTAAGAAGCACTATAAAAAAGCATTTTAAAAAATGAATAATAAAATTGAAATTTAAAATAAAAAATACATTTGTAGAACAACTAAAATGAAAAAATTAATTTACTGACACCGTTAACTGCTCTACTAACACTGCTAAGTGCCCGGCTAAGGCTATCCAGTGCACCACTCCTAGAGGCACTGTAAAAAAAAAAATATTAAAAAACAAATTTAAAAAAATAAAAACAGCAATTCTACTGACACTGTCTACTGCCCTACTGACACCAGTCACTTTTTAAACCTCCAATAGCAATGTGAAAATAAATAATAAAAATAAAAGTTAATAATAAAAATTAAAATAGTTAATAATTATAAAAAATCTAAAACTATTGACAAATATATTTTTTTCTACTACTCCATATGCACTGCTCCCCCAAAATGTTTGTGAAAAACTTCAAAGACAGACCGACTGGTCCCAGCACCCAGTCATTGTCATATTGGAGTATGGGACTTTGTAGGAATGGATGCATATAAGTAATTGAGGTAAGCAAGAGCGATAAAATCCAAAAATTTATTACAAAAAATACATATTAAAATTCAACATGATAAGGACATGCGTGATAACAAATACAGTACATATCAAATTGGATGAATAACAAACAGACGCCCGTTCATTCACCGCGTTTCTCAGACTGATTGCACAGAACTTGCTTCATCAGGAATGAGGGCAATGAATATAGCAATATATTCATCTTCCAATACTTTAATAATATAAAGAAACACAACAATAAGTTATGAGGCAGTACATAATGACCAAATAATGGCACTCACATGCCTTATACAATTCCAATTCTTTTTCTTCAAATATTATAACAGCTTACCATTAGGGATGATCGAACGGCTCGGGTCGACCATCGGTTCGACCCGAACATTGGCTGTTCGAGGTTCGGCCGAATTTAGAACTTTTTGCCCAAAAAGTTCGGAATTCGGCAACCAGAACCGACCAAAATGCAATGGGACAGGAAGTGGAGCCCATGATTGGACCAGAACCATTAGCAAAAGCCAATTGAGAGGGCAGGAGAATGCTAGGAATGTGATTGGAGTGACTAGGGGGTCCATAGACCAATCATTAGTGAATACGCCCCCCAGTATATAAGATAGCCCCCGCCAAATTCCTAGCATTGTTATACAGGGACATGGAAGAGAGTGGAAGCAGTTCGTGGACTTCTGCTACAAAGTGTCATTTAGCATTTATTAGTGTGAGGAAAGGGATATCTAGTGTAGTTAGGGTGCTCTTTTACACTTTAGTTAGCTTTAATTTATTCCGTTTCTGTAGGGAAAGTGTTAAGTGTAAGGGGACCGTAGTGTAGTGTAGGGTTAACTGACAGTAACTGCTATGGCAGGGTGACAAAACCCTTCCATATCAGGGTGACCGCTATAGAGAAAAGGTAGTTTCTCTGAAGTCACTTTCGCTGCAGTAATATGGCTTTGCCCCCGTCAGCATTCTTTTTGGCTGCAGGCGTCTATAGGGATCTTTTGAGCACATGTTTGGAGTCAGACATGACATCTGAACATGTGTATAGGGGGTATATATACACACCCATGTATGTATATATACACCTGCACATATATAGGTGTGAAAGGAGCAGAAAAAACTACTTGCGCTAATGAAATAATTAACACCAATATAGTTACGCTCCTATCACACCTATATATGTCTGAGTGTAAAATACATATAAGTATGTGTGTATATATACCACTATACACAAGTTCAGATGTTTTGCCTGCCACTAAAGAACCCAAAAAAATGCCTGCAACAACACACCTGGGCGGTTTTTTTTTGGCGCTAGCATTTTTTTGGGCATTTTTTGGGGTTCTTTGGAGGCAGGCAAAACATCTGAGCTTGTGTATACGGGTATATATACACACATACTTATATGTATATATACACCTAGACATATATAGGTGTGATAGTAGCAGAAATATATGCTTGCGCTAATGAAATCATTTACACTAATATGGTTACGCTCCTATAACACCTATATATGTCTAAGTGTAAAATACATATAAGTATGTGTGTGTATATACCACTATACACAAGTTCAGATGTTTTTCCTGCCTCCAAAGAACCCAAAAAATGCCCAAAAAATGTCATTTTCAATTAAAAAATAAAACAAGAAAGGAAAAGTTTTAATTTTAGAGGAAGATACTGATGCATATGTCATTGAAAAAGGTACCGGGAAGGTAAGAAGGCCCCAACGGAGACCTCGTATCAAGGATTACGAGGGTAGGAAGGAAATAGGGGAATGTTTTTTGTGTGGTAAAAAGGGCCACATGGCAAGAGAGTGTAAGTCAAGGAGAGATGAAGAGAGAGAGGAGAAAGCATGACTAGTGGAAAAGGAAGAATGAAATAGAATGTATCAAGAATGTAATAGATTCAGGAGAACTTGACATGTTGGACATATGCAATGTGGAAATGTATTTACAAAATGAGATAAAAGCAGAAATAACACTCACTGTACAAGGGAAACAAATTACCTTTTTGTGTGACACGGGGGCATGTAAAACTTTGATTCACCCTCAGTATTTACCTGAAGGGATCAAAAGAAAAGGAACATTTTTAGTAAAATCAGGGAGTGGTGTAATATGTGAAGAAGATGTGTCTGAAAAACTTCTTGTAGAGGACCCACAAACAAAAAGAAAAACAGAATGTAAAATTGTGATATCTGAAAAGTGTTCGATTAACCTATTGGGCAGGGACTTGCTGCATGCACTAGACATTTCAGTTATACCAGCAGAGGGGGGTTTGAGAGCCCACCGAGCCTGTGGAACATACTGTATGTGATGAAGACTAACAGTGAACCTTATTACTGGTACAGCTTGGACTTAAGTTCCACAGGTCCAGGAAGCATGCAGCAACCCCTTCTCAAAATAGCAGAAGAAAAGGTTAAAGGGAAAAGCTATGAGGTTCAACATAATTTACACTGCACTGTGTACTGTATTTTAAACATTCTATAGGAACTGATGTTGATTATGAAAGAAAATTGGGTAAATTTTCAGGGGTCAGAATTACGTTGAAAACGTTATACTGGGATCAGGAGGGAAACAGCGTGGCCACCTGTCTCCTTGCTGATGAGATATTCAAGTTACATAGGGGAAGAATTGTACCCCATGTATCAATTACTCGGAATGTCTCATTAGATTGGTATGAGTTAGGGGAACTTTTGACCGACTGGGTACATATGACACCTGAACAACAGAAAATAAAGGGAATCCAGTCTTTCAACCTTAATTGGGTCACACAATTAAGGAGGAAGAGGATGCATTGAAAGACATCCCCGACTATCTTTGGTCAAAAGGAAAGACTGATGTTGGACTGATCAAAACGGCAACTGAAGTACAAATCACCCCTAAAAGTACTATGAGACCCTATCAAAAACAATACCCCTTAAGAAAAGATGCAGAAGCTGGGGTGGATCCTGTAATTAATGAATTGTTGGATAGAGGTATAATCATAGAATGTCCAGATTCGCCCTGTAATACACCATTGTTCCCTGTTTAGAAAACCGCAGGGAGGGTGGAGGCTTGTTCAGGACCTACAGGCAGTAAATAAGGCTGTGGTGCCACAGGCCCCAGTTGTGCCTGACCCCCATGTCCTCCTGAACGATCTTCAGCCTGAGAACAGAGTATTCTCTGTTATTGATATAGGTAACGCATTCTTTTCAATATCTTTGCATAAAGATAGTTCTGGTTTGCATTTACTTATAAGCAAAAAAAGTATACACATACGCGATTACCACAAGGGTATTGTGAAAGTCACACAATTTTCTCACAAGAAATGTCCAACAACTTGTCCAGGTTTACACCTCCCTGTGACAGCCAAATACTTCTGTACGTGGATGACATATTGGTGGCATCTCCTACAGAATTAAGCTGCCAAAGAGATACGCTGGCCCTGTTGTCCTTTCTTGCTGAGCAGGGACACAAGGTCAGTAAAGATAAGTTGCAGCTTTGGAAGACACAGGTGAAGTACTTAGGATATACTATATCACAGGAAGGTAGGCATCTGGATGAAGGCCGTAAGACGGCTATACTTCAGGTTCCTAGACCACGCACTAAGAAGGAAATTATGTCTTTTCTTGGAATGGCTAATTTTTGCAGGTCTTGGATAGCAAACTATGCAACAGAAATAGCTCCCTTAGCTGAACTGATTCATAGCACTCCAATGTCAGCTAGAGACAAAATACAATGGACTTCAAAGGCAGAGGAAGCCTTCACTAAGATTAAACAATTGATTGTGGGGTCAGCGGTTCTTGGATTTCCCAACTACAAAAAGACTTTCTATCAAACAGTAGATTGTAAGGATGGGTATATGACCTCTGTCCTTACTCAGGAATATGGTGACAAGCACAAACCAATTGCATTTTACTCTACCAGGTTGGATCCAGTGCCACATAGTTTACCCCACTGTCTCCAAGCTGTTGTAGCAGCCCCGATGGCCATTAAGTCTTCAGCCACGATAGTTCTCTTTCACCCCCTCGTCTTGAGGGTTCCACATGCCATTTCAGTAGTTTTGCTGCAGGACAAAATTTCCTACTTGTCTCCAGCAAGGCATCTGTCATGCATGACCACTCTTTTAGGGCAACCCCATATTACCATTGAAAGATGTACTACACTGAACCCTTCCACACTTATGCCTACACCTGTTGAAGGAGAGCCACACGATTGTATAGCTCAAATTGATGAAAGAATACTTCCAAGAAAAGATCTCACAGATGTACCACTTGATAATGCTGATGTTACGTATTTTGTTGATGGATCCAGCAAAAAGAATGATATAGGAACAAACCAAACGGGCTATGCCGTGGTAACACATAACCAGATTGTTGAAACAGGTAAATTTCCCAGTTTCTATTCAGCTCAACAAGCAGAGATCATAGCGTTAACCAGGGCATGTGACCTGGGTAAAGTGAAAAAGGTGAACATATATACAGATAGTCAGTATGCGTTCTCCACTATACATGTATTCGCACAACAATGGAAAAATAGGGTCATGGTCACATCAACAGGCAAACCTATCCAACATAGGGACCTCATCTTAGCCTTACTAGACAGTGTACAGAAGCCAGCTCAAGTAGCTATATGTAAGTGTGCAGCCCATAAGAAAGGGACAGATCCTATCACACAAGGGAATGCCTTAGCAGACAAGGCAGCGAAAGAGGCAGCTGGAGGTAAACAGGAAACACACTCCTATCTTGCTAAACCAGTAGAAATACAGAAAACAATAGATGAGACCTGGCTGACAGAAATGCAGAGAACAACACCTGAAAGCGAAAAACAAAAATGGTTATCAAAAGGAGCGACACAAGCGAAAGGTATCTACACAAGTACTGAAGGCAAACCTATCTTGCCTTCCTCCTTGTTTAGATATGCAGCCTTATTGAGCCATGGGCAAAGCCATGTCTCAAAAGGGGGGATGGTACAGATGGTTAACAAAGTGTTCACAACGTATGGTTTCACTAATTACTCAAAACATTTTTGTTTGACATGTTCAACCTGCAATAGGTATCATGTGCAGGGAGCATTTAGACCTCTACGAGGTCGGTTCCCTAAGCCTCCTTACCCCTTTCACACGATTTGTATGGATTTTATTGAACTGAACAAATGCGAAAATAAGAAATTTTGCCTAATAATAGTTGATTTATACACGAAATGGGTGGAAAGATTTCCCCTGACACACCCTGATGGGCAGTTAGTGGCCAAGGTAATCATAAAGGAAATAGTTCCCAGGTTTGGGATCCCTTCCATCATTTACAGTGATAATGGTTCTCATTTTGTGAATCAGACAATACAGCAAATCAGCAAATGGTACATGTAACGGAACAGGGCACCCCTGACCACGTACCTCCGTTGACAGATGCTCCTAGTGCTTCCCGAGGGGCTCCAAGCACTCCACCAGACACCGTAACCACTTCAGACCTCACGAACAGCCGCAGCTTGGATAGGGTCTCACAATCTCCTACCCACCCTGGACCTACGACAAGGCTCCAGGTTCCTGTGGGTGAACCTCCTTTCCCCAGAGAGTGCAGCACGAACAAGCTCTTACACAAGCTCTTACAAGAGCTTAGTGATTCTCTAAGGGAGTATGGAGGACCATAGCAATCCCTTACTGCAGATTCCCCCAATAAGAGACAAGACTCTAGATTGAGGGTGAAGAACTAATTTCCTTCTTCTTTATTGAACAGACTTCTATACAGTTTTCACCCACAAATTTACCACCCAGGTGGACCTTGTTGAAGACTGGACGTGATATTCACAATCCAATAGGAACAGAGTTTTACACTCTCATACAGTGTACACAAAAATATACAATGTGGGACAATCCCCCCTCCCCCTTAGCATCCAATCCACATACCTATAAGTTTCTCTTAAGGCAGACAGACAGAACGATGGGAGGTCATTAACACTTAACAATGCGAAAGGGCAATCCACATTCCCTCCCAATACACAACAAAAGGAAAACCTGTCTGACATTGAAAGATATGTAATATACACAGCATTTAGGAAGAACAGATTTCATGGCAAATGGGAATAAATCTTTATACTTCTATATGGAGATATGGCTGGCAAATATGACCGTCCCATCTGAAGCAATTCAAACCATTAATCCTCTGTCTTCAACTTCCAGTGACGGTGAGTACTGTCACATATCTTCCCCCCAAAGGTAGACGAACCAGGTACCAGACCTACAATCAGTCAGTGCCTGAGTTAGTCGGGTAACAAGTCCCAAAGAGTCAATCCTTCATGGCAGCTTCCTTGACAAAATGCCACATAGTTTGTAAGTTTGTCTTGGCAAGGCGCATGGAGCTCTCATAGCCGATCAGCCTGTGAAAGTCTGGTTTGGGCAGGCCAGACTGGGCTTCTTGGGCACCCTGTGTCCCTATAAGACACAGGGTGATTTAGACATAAGAGCAGCCTAGCAGGCTGAGAGAAAAACTTTCCAACCTCTCTAAGGTAGGCTGTGTTCCACAGGCCCTCCCAATGTCTGCACCCACCCAGTACCCCAAACAAATTGTCTGGAAAACAGTGTTACTCACCCAGCCAACCTCTGCCTCTCTCGCAGAACATTCCCGCTGCTGGGGATAAGTGTGGACTGGCCCTTCTCCTGGGAGTCATTTCAGCCACTGAAGAGAAGACAGGGTGGTGGGGCTCACTTTGTCAGGCTGTTGGGGATCTGGGCCGACTGTCCAGCATCCCTGGGGTGTACAAATGAAGACTGTAGCTTTTACAGGTGCTGGGCAGAGGTCGGTAACACTCTGCCCTGTTGCCAGCTCTTCTGCTGGGTTGGGGTTGGCGAATACTACCCCCAGGAGCTGGTTGGGTGTCTGCTGTAGAGAGGAGGGATCGCCTACCTCCTCCTCCTGGTATTCCTGCGGGGTAGGTTGGGGATCTGGACCGGCCGTCCAGCATCCCTGTAGGTCTGGTGCAGAGACTGCGGTCCCATCTGCACCATTGGGTTCAGGTCTGTTGTCTCGCTGTGGTTGGGAAGAAGGAATAGTTGTCTCCCCTCCCTGGAAGGTACACTGCTGTTGGGAAGGAAGGACGACACCTTCGGCTCCCTGTAACTCCTGCTGTAGCTGGGGACATGGGTCGGCTGCCCAGCCTCCCTGTAGGGCTGTTAGAGAGACCTCGATCTCATCTCCACCTGCCATCGGTGGGTCTTCCAAGTACCACCAGTCTGTACTGTCTCTCCAACTGAAGGGTTGTGCTTGCAGGGTAGATTGGGGTGGAATGGAGCAGAGCAAGCGTTGATAGTCCTGCTCCAGTTCCCACTCCATTCTGACCAGATGAACCAGGTCTGACCCCAGGTCATCCGCTTTGGGGAGACCTAGTAGGGCTTCCCTGGTGCCTGGATTTACCAGCGCCGAAACTCTGCTGGACATCCAAAGTCCCTCTCCTCAAAGGCCTCCCACAGCAAGCCCGGGCCACTATAGTCCTCACCTTCTGGCATATTGTTGTCAGTCATCCAGTGGTCATGCCGGGTGGCGTACCACTTTAGTGCCCGGTAAGCTTCACCCAGCCACAACTCCTTCCAAATCAGGTTCCACAGCTCTGTCACCCACTCATCCAGGGGTTGCTCTCCTAGGAAAGGTAACCGCAGGGCAACGTATACCTGGAACCGCTGTTCTACGCTGGGAAGGTTCTCTCTCTTCCTCCACTGCACATCCTCTAAGGCCTCATACCACATATTCCTTTCGAGTTAAATCTCTCTAGTCCAGTATGGCTTCCTCTGATACAGGCCCATCCTGTTGGACCAAGTGTTGCTGCAACCTCCAGAGAAACTCCTCCTCATATGGGGACGCTGCACGGGTGTTATCTCACTCCATAACGTTACCAGTGTCTCCGAGCTGCTTCTCCTCACACTAGGAAACCTTCCCACCGCTTGCCACCAATGTAACGGAACAGGGCACCCCTGACCGGGTACCTCCGTTGACAGATGCTCCTAGTGTTTCCCAAGGGGCTTCAAGCACTCCACCAAACACCGTAACCACTTCAGACCCCACGAACATCGGCAGCTTGGTTAGGGTCTCGCAATCTCCTACCCACCCTGGACCTACGACAAGGCTCCAGGTTCCTGTGGGTGAACCTCCTTTCCCCAGAGAGTGCAGCACGAACAAGCTCTTACACAAGCTCTTACAAGAGCTTAGTGATTCTCTAAGGGAGTATGGAGGACCATAGCAATCCCTTGCAGCACATTCCCCCAATAAGAGACAAGACTCTATATTGAGGGTAAAGAACTAATTTCCTTCTTCTTTATTGAACAGACTTATATACAGTTTTCACCCACAAGGTTACCACCCAGGTGGACCTTGTTGAAGACTGGACGTGATATTCACAATCCAATAGGAACAGAGTTTTACACTCTCATACAGTGTACACAAAAATATACAATGTGGGACAATCCCCCCTCCCCCTTAGCATCCAATCCACATACCTGTAAGTTTCTCTTAAGGCAGACAGACAGAACGATGGGAGGTCATTAACACTTAACAATGCGAAAGGGCAATCCACATTCCCTCCCAATACACAACAAAAGGAAAACCTGTCTGACATTGAAAGATATGTAATATACACAGCATTTAGGAAGAACAGATTTAATGGCTAATGGAAATAAATCTTTATATTCCTATATGGAGATATGGCTGGCAAATATGACCGTCCCATCTGAAGCAATTCAAACCATTAATCCTCTGTCTTTAACTTCCAGTGACAGTGAGTACTGTCACAGTACAGTATTGACTTAAAAAAACATTGTGTCTATCACCCACAGTCTGCAAGTACCATAGAAAGACATAATGGTATTTTGAAGGGTAAATTGAGAAAATGAATGGAAGAGACTGGTAAAAACTGGATACAGTGTCTGCCAATAGCCTTGCTAAGCATGAGAGTAACTCCCACAGCGAGGGGGTTGACACCTTATGAGATACTGTACGGGAGACCATACTATATCCCACAACGTAGGCCATTTGTTAGGGTAGATGAGGAAATGGATTGTGAACTAGCAAACTATATGAGAAAACTGTTAACATCTAAGGAAATATTGTCTCCAAACTCTCTTACAGGTCAAGAAACTCCGGCAGAGCAGGGCATCCTTGTGCAACCAGGGGATTGGGTGTGGATCAAAATAATCAAGAGAAAACAGTGGTCAGATCCAAGGTGGGAAGGGCCTTATCAGGTACTATTGTCTACACCCACAGCTGTAAAAGTAGCAGAAAGAGTACCTTGGATACATCTATCACATTGCAAGAAAGCAAAGTATCTAGGGCCAGAAGAGGGAGCGCCCACAGAGCCTTGATTGTAAGTCCGGCTACAAAGGAGGGTGACTCCAATAGGGACCACTCGTCTCAAACCCGGTGAAGAAAATGGAACACGATAGGCTCATAGGGGCGATAAAAAAGCTTAGGGAAAGACAGCTATTGGAACCTGGGTATTTTACTAAGACATGGACAGGTAGGATCTTATTAGGTGGAATGGTAGTCGGAGGGATTATAGCACTGATATTGATACTCTTGGACATCAACTCCCCTCAGTGGGTCAACAGGGTAAAGTCAGGAATGACAAAAAGAGAGATAAAAAGAGGGGACAAAGATGGAGTATATACTATGACGGTCAATGAGGGGGTTACCACAATGATGCAAATTGATATCTGTAGCATTAACTACTGCCCCAGTAATTGGAATTTAAGGTATAATAGTAAAAAATATGAGAGATATCTGTGCGGATACCCCACCTGTTCATCCTGGAGAAATGTATGGTGGACAACAGATAAGTTAGGATATTACAACAAAGGTGCTGTAGTCCCTGAGAGTAAAAAGGATTTGGTATCCAGACTGTCAATAAGTCAATTTACTTACGCGGGCTATAACCATAACCTTTTGACTGTAACCTTAAAAAATCCTAAAAGCACTGACTCTGGAGATTATGGTTTAGGAATAGCTGTCCTATGGAACTACGGATCAGACCTTTTGATGAGAATAAGAATCCAAGTCACACCTAATACTCCTCCAACATCACTCCCAGTAAACCCCGACTTAAATCTTCCTGATACTAAATCTGAATACCTATTTAAAACAGATTTTGCCTACAAAGAACAACTAAGTATTGAAACAGGATATGGAGATAAGAATGAATGGATAAAATGGGTTAGATGGACTACTAAAAGTAAGGAGCAGGGAAATTGCATTTTGTGTGCCAACTCACGACCCTACTTAGCAACAGTCCCCTTCCTGGCTGACGAAACAGATTTGACGTGCATAATAATGATGTTTAAAGAGAATGTAACAGATGACCAGTGCAAAAATGAGCGGGAGTTATACCCGGCAACTAAAATGTGGAGTGTGCCCCCATTAATTTGAGTAGTTCCCGGAATTTTACTTGTTTCATCAGTACTGATGAGACAGGACAACAACGAGGGGAGCTACCCTTGTCTTACTGCCCCAGAACGTACTTATCACAAGTTCACCTTACCAACAGACATGGTTTGAGGATCAGGAGAAGCAATTAGCTGATGTATGGTGGTTATGCGGGGATATGAAGCTTAGGCCTAAACTCCCTCCCAGGTGGAAAGGGAGCTGTGCTTTAACACACTTGCTTCTTCCCTTTTATATGATACCTGTAGGTGCTGAAGTAAAAATGCCTCGGTTGGAGAAGCACCACTTTCGCATGAAAAGAGAAACACCTCGAGGATCGTTTGACAATCGAGTCTATGTTGATTCCATCGGAGTGCCACGAGGAGTGAATGATGAGTTCAAAGCACAGAACCAAGTATTAGCAGCACTCACCTCCATCTTCCTATGGGTACAGCCCAACAAGAACGTTGACTGGATAAATTACATCTACTATAACCAGCAAAGGTTTGTGAACTATACCCGAGATGCTCTTAAAGGACTAGCCAGCATACTGGATGCAACTTCGTTGGTAGCCTGGCAGAATCGTATTGCTCTCGATATGCTGCTGGCGGAAAAAGGAGGTGTGTGTAAGATGTTTGGAACTTTTTGTTGCACCTTCATTCCTAACAATACAGCTCCTGATTGTAGCATAATGAGGGCTCTGCAAGGATTGCAGATGGTATCTGAGGAACTAGCAGAAAATTCTGGGGTGGAAAACCCCTTAACTGGACTCTTTGAGACTTGGTTCAGTAGGTGGGGTGAACTGGTGAAAAATGCGTTGATTTCAATAATAATGGCCGCCACAGTGCTAACTGTGTGTGGTTGCTGTTGAATTCCCTGTGTTCGAGGACTCCTCCAACGTTTCATTGACACCTCTTTGACAAAGACTATGTACCTACAAGGGGACTCAAACAAACAAACAAAGGATTTCAGCAGCATCGATGTAGTGGAAGAGGATAGCATACAGCAGTCTACAAGGGATGGTTTTGATTCCCCAGAAACCACAGGAGTTGTACGTGATTGGGGAGAGGTTGCTTCTGCTCACAATGTCATCCTTAGTGACCCAGAGGACTCAGAAGCTCATGCCTCCTCCAACTTACGTTGCATGGGCTCTCTGATTTTGCAAAGCCTGCGAAAGGACCCGAGGATTCGTGCTATCAAGGAGAGGGATAATTACTGGTTGGACACCCTTCTTAAACCACATTACAAGGGTAAAGTTGCAGAGCTCATCCTGCCTTTGCAGAGGGAGCAGAGGATGAAACATCTTGAAATTTGTTTACCGCCTTTGCAGACACTGGGAGGTTAACATTCTCCGGACGTGTTTCTGTCGCATCGTTCAGCCAAAGGAGGAGCGGTGAAGAAGGCTGCCGGCTGACCGATGCCTTTAAACAGTTCTTTTGTCCTCAGCAGCACCCAGGGCTGTTAGGTTTAAGCAAGTGGAGCTGGGTCGCACGGCTGGTATTGTTATGGTTACTGTTATTAAAGTTCTGCAAGATAGTGACTTGTGCATTATTGGAGATGTAGTCTGCGAGGAGCCAGGATCATAGACTGCTGAGACAGAAAGGCCTTTCTCCCAGGGAGCAACAGGATGCGCGGATCTTGCTGGGAGTGGTCATATAAAGGGAGGCGGGACTTTGCTTCGCTCTCTTGCCTCGAGGACAGCGCAATGAACAGAAGGGGAAGAGCTGTTGCAGATCGCAGGAACTTAGGCCGAGGCCTAGTGGTGGACACCGGCGGTGTGAGTGTGCGAAGGAGTCTCGGTGGCTCGACCGAGCGGAAGGTGGCTGACAGGCGGACCAAGACGCGGAGCCTCGTTGCAGAGGGAAGCGGATCTCTCGGTTTGGGTGAGAGACATCCAGTATTTGCATCTCTATTAAATACAGACCTAGACTGATTCCAGTAAGGGCAAATAGACTGTGTACTTTATAAAGGCCATATCAACATTTAGTTGAACCACTGGACACTGCAGATACAAATATAGTGCGAGGTGGGTGAGCTAGGCCTTAAGTCCTAAATCCAGTCCTAGGCTGTCAACCGGTTGTGACGTATAAGGAATTGTCATGTTTGCTTCTCTGTGGATTACAACTATTGATTGCTTTGGGGAATACAGTTCATCCTCTCTACCCTTTTTTTGGATTACAAATACTTTCCTTGGATTGTTGGGAATTCCTTGCCGGTGAAGAGAAGTGAGGCCTCACTTTTCAGGAGACTATTGCAGTTCATCATAAAGGGGGCCCCCGTTAGTACACAGAGTTCACTCTGATAGTTGTTCCAATATTGATACATTGCTTACCTTGTATCCAAGTTACCAAGTGTAGTCATTCTTATCTGTGGTCACTCTCTAATTACTTCAGCTTATTTTAAGTATTGTTTATCGTTGCTGAGCGCAATCATCTAGCATTTGTTTGTGCATATGTATGTGTGGCCTGCATTCTGGATCCTGAATGCTGAACTAAAAGGATTAAATCCTTGGTTGGAAATTCAGGATCTATCCCTCTAGCAAATCTGCGTTATTGAAAAAAAGATGTTCACAGGAGTCATCACAAAACAGCTGCAATGAAATAGCCCAATTGGGACTGGGAAACGCCAATGTAGCCAATAACCAAAGGGCCATTGCATTCACAGCACAGGTGACTCCAAAAGAACATATATGGAGGGGGGGCAAAGTATGGGACTTTTATGGTGTCATAAAAAAGTAGGTAACAACAGAGTAATAAAAATTGGAACAAAATTTATTAATACATGAAACAAAACATATTTTTTAAAAAGAAACAACAATTAGGACTGAAACCTAATCAGAGGACCTGAGGTGTAGTATCAATCAATAGAAACAAGAGGGACATGGAAAAATGCATATTGTATCAAAAAACCCAGAAACTCCGGTAAGTAGATGAGAAGAGGGTCCATGTCCATCTCAGAATACTTTACATGTTTCGCGGTGTTGAAACCGCTTCTTCAGAAGTTTATTATGCACAATGGTCAAACATCTCTGATATAGGACAATACGAACAACAAAGAAATATACAAAAAGAAAAGAAAACAGCGTCAATAATGTAAATTACAATAATACATCATCTCACTGAAGGTAACCCATATAGCCAGCACTCGTGCACAGAACCCCTTGAACACCAAAGGTGTAGTTGGAAAATGATAGTGACTGGAAAACATGCACCCAGCCATATACAGGTCCCCCCGGTGGGTGCGGTGGCCCAGAAAAAAGGGAAGAGGAGACTCCAGGTGAAAAAGAGGAGGAAAGAGGGAATTGTTTATCACCAAAAAGGTGGAATATTGTTATATTATATAGAAAAAACATATAGTACCTCATAATTATCCTTTCTGTCCTCTAGAGTACTACTTTAAAAACAGTGAAAGAGGCCATACTAGGGCATGATGGTAAAGACTTTAGGGTCCCTGACCTGAGAGGGAGAATATATGGATGATAAAAATCATAGTAGTGAGCCTTTAACTGATGTGACAATATAGCACACAAGTAATACATGTCCATAGCTTGACATACCAGGTATATGGTCCGAATAGTCATAGGGGGGCCAGTAAGTGCGGATAGAGGAAGATCAATAGGCATACAAAAATGCTACAAAGATTATCCTCAGATAGCTACCAGGAGAGGGAAAATAGTCCAGGGCGTACGGGTATCAGCCTTAATATGGAAAAGCTGAAATATAAATACAAAAGAGGGGAAAACAGCGCTCATGGTAAATAGGAGGATACATCCCATACTATGGAATAGATAATCATGTAGAAAAAATTCTATACCTGATATCCTGACCGCACAAAAATAAGGTTCTGTAAAAATAAATACAGGGTAGGGGAAACAGCACTCATAGTGAATAAAAGAATGTATCCCATACTGTAAGATAAATAGTCATGTAGAAAGAATTCCTATACCTGGTGTCCTGACCGCACACAAATAATGGCCGCCTGCAACTAGCGGGACACCGAGTCCAGTCCTTTATTCGCGCCACAATCCGAGTGTCAACCAATCCGGATGGACCGGAAATGACGCTTCGGACCCGCTGTCGAAATGCGCATGCGCAGCTGTCTGCGCACGTGCATTGCTGCTCCCGGATAGAGTGGAGCTGGTTGCTCCACATCCGGGACAGCCAGAGGAGGCAAAGACATCGCGGGCAGTGGGCCGTCCGCAAGAGAACCGCCCCCTCTCCCGACAGCGCGCACCCGCCCATTGGACCAGACAAGGCCGTGGGGCATCCACCAGTCACCTGTAGAGGGGGCAGTAACACGTGACATGTGCTGGATAAGGGAAAACAGTCAGTGAGTCACATAAAAGAAACCACCAAGGGTCCAATACAAAATATACAACAATAGTTCATTAGACATGATCAATATAATATAATACATTACATTAACAACCGCTAATCGGGTGTTTGCAACGATCCAAAATACAATAAATGTAATTGGCAAAACCAGCTGGATCTTCATCCTACTGTATACATCTCGATGGGAGCGGCTGGGAGCATGCCACACCACACAAGAAATCCGCTAAAACCATGGATATGGAACAACAAGGAAAATAAGGGGAGAAGTAGATAAATTAATCTAATTGTCTGTCAAAAAACCAGACAAACTGTAGAAAGCAAACCCATTAGGGTTCATAGAAAGTATTTGTAAGTCAACATCTCATTGATCCCAGGATATAAAGTGGCACTTAGACGTTCGATCCATAGTGTCTCTCTTTGCAGGATCTGCCGATCCCAGTCACCCCCTCGGGGGTCCTGGGGGACAACCTCCAATACAAAGAAGGACACTACTTCATTGTTATACCTATGATGTAGGCCAATGTGTCTAGTGACACTTGTGAGTGTCTTACCACCCTCTGCACAATTCACATGATCGCCTATTCGTTGACCAAATTGTCTAATCGTTTTGCCCACATAAAATGCTTTGCAACAACAAGTCATAAGATAAATGACTCCTCGTGTAGTACAGTCTGCGTAGGACTTGGATTTAAGCCATTTACCATTTGGCAGGCGTATACCCTTGGCTTGATGAACCCATGGGCAACGTATGCATGATCCACATTTAAAAGTGCCCTTAGGAGACCCTGAAGACGAAACTTTCTCTACATAGTGACTATTTGTAAATTGATCCCTAAGTGATGGAGCTCGTCTAAATGTAATTTGAGGGGTGTCCCTAATATACTTGTTAAGCGTGGGGTCACTGGTTAGCAAATGCCAATGTTTCCTGAGAATATGACGTAAAGTACTTTCATTTCCGGAAAATTGTGTGATTAATCTAACCACATTTGATGAGGGAGGTTTAGGTTTTTTGTGCAATAAAGAGGTCCTAGAATGACTAGTAGCTTTATTGTAAGCCTTCCTGAGGGTAGATCGTGTGTAACCACGTTCCAGCAGCCTGGTCCGTAGTTGATTGGCCTGTTCAGCAAAGTCTGTATCCGAAGAACAGTTTCTGCGTACCCTTAAGTATTGTGCATAAGGTATGCTTCTCACCAAGGGGGCAGGATGGGCACTTGCTGCGCATAGCACCGTATTACTTGGTTTCCTGTATAAATTTGTAGAAATAGTACCATTAGGTTCTAAATAAACCTCGAGGTCTAGGAAAGACACTACCCTGGGATGAATAGAATGTGTGAATTTCAAATTGAGTTCATTGTTGTTAATGCTGGTAAGAAAGTTTTGTAAGTCTAAACAAGATCCTGTCCAAATAATGAACAGGTCATCAATATACCTGTACCAACATATAATTTGGGAAAGCCAGACCTCCATTTCATCATCCGAGAATAAGTGTCTCTCCCATCCTCCTAAATACAAGTTGGCATAGGAGGGTGCACAGCAAGTGCCCATAGCTACCCCCTGGGCCTGAAGGTATAGTTGTTCATTGAATGAAAAATAGTTCAGAGACAGAACAAATTATATTAATTTAGTTACGAAGGCCATGAGAGGCCAAGTATGCCTATCCTGTTCCTTTAGGAAGGATTCAGTCATCCGGATGCCCTGCTCGTGAGGGATACTAGAGTATAGAGCCTCAATATCAACTGTCACGAGCAGGGCATCCGGAGGAACATGAATCCCATCCAAATGTCGTAAAAAATCAGAAGTATCTTGAATATAGGATGGCAAACGTAAGACATGTGGCAACAGAAAGGAGTCTATGTATCTACTGGCATTTTCGGTGAGAGAGCCGATGCCGGACACAATGGGTCTGCCCGGGGGATCAGACCCATTTTTGTGTACCTTTGGTAGGCAATAAAAAGTAGGTAGCCTAGGGAATTTAACATTCAAAAAATTAAGTGTGTCTTTAATAATCAATCCTGTAAGATGAGCATCAATGAGTAGTGATCGAAATTCATTGATATAGCCATCTATTGTAGTTTGTGAAATAGGAATATACCATTCTCTATTATCTAGTACCCTATAACACATGGTCAAATATTGGGGGTGTGTCATAATGACAACATTACCCCCTTTGTCTGAGGACTTTACAATAATTTGTTGATTATTTTTAAGTTCTGAAATGGCCAATTCTTGTTCAGGGGTTATATTTGTAGTAATGGGACGCCATGGTTGAGATTTCAAATCTTTGGTCATTTGCTGTACAAATGTCCAAATATTGGGGCAAGTGGTGAGATCAGGAAATTTACGAGATTTAGGTTTGAAAGTCCTATACTGATCACGAGGAGGGGGAGTCGGGGGACCCAGAGCCCCAGAGACATGGTTCTGGGGAGTCATGGGGTCACCCGTATTCCCCTCCTCGTACAGCAAGGCCAGATCACGCAGAGCCCTTCACTCTGCCATGGTAAAATTCTTCATTTTTTCAGAGATGTCTCTCTCCATTTGTTTTTGTTTTCGTTCTTCATCATATATATATTTGAAAGTCAAGTTAAGTGCAAACATTTGTATGTCTTTGATGGTATTGGGAATATCTATAGCTTGGGTGGGACAAAAGCCCAATCCCAGGCTAAGGACTGATTGTTGTGCCGAAGTGAGGGTAATGTCAGTGAGATTAATTATGTTAAAGTTAGTGCATTTGTTGTTGTGCTCGGTTGTGGGGTCTGGAGGACAAATCCGTCTAGACTCCCTTGTTTGGTTTGTGATTTGGGGGTCAGAGGTTGTGACATTGCTTGATCTAAAAAAATCGTGTTTTTTGTGGTTTGTGAATTAGTGGTACTATTTTTCTGATTCAAAATATTGTGCACTACAGGTGCCAGATTATTACCGGGAGGTATATCCCCCCCCCTTGAATGTGAATCTGTGCGTTTTTTAGACGTGTGATGTTGTGGAGAAGGTCCTAAATTAGTTCTACCTCTTTTTTCTTTGCGTGTTGGTGCATTATGTGGATTCGAAAATCAGGAACGTGTGTCGTGTCTAGCAGAACTAGAGAGTGATGAATCAGATTCAGTGGTTTCGTCTATCTGTGTTTGATCAAAAACGTCATTGCGTGGATAGTGTCCCCTAGTAGGGCCTCTATTATTCCATTTATATGCTCGGCCTTCTAAAAAGGCCAAGTGATCCTTGTTATATTTATTTTGTTTTTTTAGAATGATATCTTTATTCATGGTTTCAAGTCGTATCTTTAATTCTTGCCATTTAGTTGTAAACGTGGACAAATCTTTTATATGTTCATATTGTTTATTTAATTGTTCAATTTCTTTATTTAAAGTGTCCATGTCGATTGTATATTGATTCACTAATAACTGCATCAACACTTTGCTGCAGCTAGTGAGAGCCAGTTCCCATGACTGTTTAAAAATATCTGATGGGTCTTTTATAGTGGGAAAGATTTGCAATCTCAAGCCTTGTGGACTGATCTCCTCATCTATGTATTTCTTAAAGAATGAAATATGCCAATGGAGATGTGACTTACGTTTTAGCAACCCCTGCACTTTAAAAAAAGTATACTTTGATAAGAAGCGTCATTTCCGGTCCATCCGGATTGGTTGACGCTCGGATTGTGGCGCGAATAAAGGACTGGACTCGGCGTCCCGCTAGTTGCAGGCGGCCATTATTTGTGTGCGGTCAGGACACCAGGTATAGGAATTCTTTCTACATGACTATTTATCTTACAGTATGAGATACATTCTTTTATTCACTATGAGTGCTGTTTCCCCTACCCTGTATTTATTTTTACAGAACCTTATCTTTGTGCGGTCAGGACATCAGGTATAGAATTTTTTCTACATGATTATCTATTCCATAGTATGGGATGTATCCTCCTATTTACCATGAGCGCTGTTTTCCCCTCTTTTGTATTTATATTTCAGCTTTTCCATATTAAGGCTGATACCCGTACGCCCTGGACTATTTTCCCTCTCCTGGTAGAGCTATCTGAGGATAATCTTTGTAGCATTTTTGTATGCCTATTGATCTTCCTCTATCCACACTTACTGGCCCCCCTATGACTATTCGGACCATATACCTGGTATGTCAAGCTATGGACATGTATTACTTGTGTGCTATATTGTCACATCAGTTAAAGGCTCACTACTATGATTTTTTATCATCCATATATTCTCCCTCTCAGGTCAGGGACCCTAAAGTCTTTACCATCATGCCCTAGTATGGCCTCTTTCACTGTTTTTAAAGTAGTACTCTAGAGGAAAGAAAGGATAATTATGAGGTACTATATGTTTTTTCTATATAATATAACAATATTCCACCTTTTTGGTGATAAACAATTCCCTCTTTCCTCCTCTTTTTCACCTGGAGTCTCCTCTTCCCTTTTTTCTGGGCAACCGCACCCGCCTGGGGGACCTGTATATGGCTGGGTGCATGTTTTCCAGTCACTATCATTTTCCAACTACACCTTTGGTGTTCAAGGGGTTCTGTGCACGAGTGCTGGCTATATGGGTTACCTTCAGTGAGATGATAAAAATGTATTATTGTAATTTACATTATTGACGCTGTTTTCTTTTCTTTTTGTATATTTCTTTGTTGTTCGTATTGTCCTATATCAGAGATGTTTGACCATTGTGCATAATAAACTTCTGAAGAAGCGGTTTCAACACCGCGAAACATGTAAAGTATTCTGAGATGGACATGGACCCTCTTCTCATCTACTTACCGGAGTTTCTGGGTTTTTTGATACAATATGCATTTTTCCATGTCCCTCTTGTTTCTATTGATTAATACTACACCTCAGGTCCTCTGATTAGGTTTCAGTCCTAATTGTTGTTTCTTTTTAAAAAATATGTTTTGTTTCATGTATTAATAAATTTTGTTCCAATTTTTATTACTCTGTTGTTACCTACTTTTTTATGACACCATAAAAGTCCCATACTTTGCCCCCCCTCCATATATGTTCTTTTGGAGTCACCTGTGCTGTGAATGCAATGGCCCTTTGGTTATTGGCTACATTGGCGTTTCCCAGTCCCAATTGGGCTATTTCATTGCAGCTGTTTTGTGATGACTCCTGTGAACATCTTTTTTCAATATTCGATTAGGGACGTAGGTGTTGCTTTTTTGCGATTGATGTATCTGGCCTACTAGCAGTCTTTTTTATAAAATCTGTGTTATTTCTGATTCTGTTTGCATATTCCTGTTTTACATATAAAAGTCAAAAGCAGTAAATTGTTTATTCACTGCAACACTTGTGGTCTCAGTTATTCACAATGACCGAAATAATAGTGTCCGATGGGTTGGAGCAGGCTCAGGGCATAAGAAGTGAAGAGGACGTCCATGCAACAAGCCACCCCCAAGGGGGCAGGGCTACAAAACCATTGCCAGCGTCTCCATTATATGGTGCATGATTATCTAGGCTCAAGATCAGGCTTGGAGACCTTTCCAGCTGCGCATCCACTGGGTTACTGGGTCTTGAGGATGGACCACTGGCCAGAACTTGCTCAATATGCAATGGAGCTACTGGCCTGTCCTGCTTCCAGCGTGCTTTCCGAACAGGCGTTCAGTGCTGCTGGAGGTTTTGTGACAGACAAAAGAGTGCGTCTGTCCACAAACTCTGTTGATTAGCTGACTTTCATTAAAATGAACCAGTCCTGGATCAACAAGAGCTATCAGGCCCCTATTGCTGATGTAACAGATTGAATTTGCTAGGGGTCTGCCATCCCTTGAAGACTGCATATCCTGCCTATCCTATTCCTCTACCTTGATTCTGCTAGCTTCCAACAATGTTTTTGGTTTAGGCAGTGCTGTATCTTGGCCTAGGCCAACAAGGCCTAGGCCTAGGGCAGCTCTTTGCAAGGGGGCAGCAAAAAAGCTGTCACCCGCACAAAAAAAAAAATAGCCTCCTCCCAGCTCCCACACGAAAAGGGTCCCCGCCGGCTTATAAGATATTTGGATATACTTGTACTTGGATATACTTGTGTTTGCTGCCACTGATTATTTCACTTATTTCTATAATGACTATGGACGTCCTATTCATTATACAAATAAGTGAAATAATCCTATGATTACAAATCAGTGGCAGCAACTGATTTGCTGCACTGAATGGCACTAGGGATGATCGAACTTTTGAAAAGTTTGGTTCGACCAGAACACCCGAATTTTCCAAAAGTTCGGTTCGGATTTCAGAACCCCATTGAAATCAATGGGACCCGAACTTCGGTAATCAAAAAACACCATTTTTAAGCCCTAAAACCCAATAAATGCCCCTAAAAAGTGCCTAGGGTTCTGGGTCATGCCCCATTAACTATTAATCACACAAAAAAAGTTCTTAAAAATTGTCATTTTTGATAAAAAAAGCCAATTATTGAAAAATTAAAAAAAAAAAAAAAGAGAGATTTTTTGATTTTTACTTTGGATTTAGTATCTGGGGGGGTCTAAAATATGTGCATGTGAAGTTTCAGCTCTGTAGCATGTCCGGAACCATGAAAAAAAAATATAATTTTTCAGTAGAACAGGGATGTGGGTTGGGACCCTCCTTTAACTTTAACACCTATATGATCTTTTTTTCTGGTTCTGTGAAACTTCACAGGTACACCTTTTAGACCCCCCAGACACCAAATCACACAACAAAAAGTTCTTAAAAATTGTCATTTTTGATAAAAAAAAGCCAATTATTGAAAAAATGGAAAAAAAAAGAAATTTTTTAATTTTTACTTTGGATTTCAGGTCTGGGGGGTCTAAAAGGTGTGCATGTGAAGTTTCAGCTCTGTAGCATGTCCAGAACCATAAAAAAAAAGATTGTTTGTATTAGAAAACTTTCAGATCACACCAGGCATTTTTTTGGGTTCTTTGCAGTCAGGAAAAACATCTGAATTTGTGTATAGTGGTACTGTGCACAAGTTCAGATGTTTTGCCTGCCTCCAAAACCCCCCAAAAAATGCCAGCAAAAACACACCTGGGCATTTTTTTTTTTTGACGCTAGCGTTTTTTTGAAATTTTTTTGGGTTCTTTTGAGGCAGGCAAAACATCTGAATATGTGTATAGGTGGTATATATAGACATATATGTCTGAATATATACCCCTAGACATATATAGGTGTGATAGTAGCAGAAATATAATACTGTAAATGATTTCATTAGCGCAAGCATTTATTTCTGCTACTATCACACCTATATATGTCTAGGGGTATATATTCAGACATATATGTCTATATATACCCCCTATACACATGTTCAGATGTCATGTCTGACATCAAACATGTCCTCAAAAAAGCACTGGCAGTGGCAGCCCCTGCAGCATAAAAAATGCTTGGCTGGTGAGAAACCATATGGGTGTGCCGAAGCTATTCAGAGAAATGATCATTTCTCTATAGCGGTCACCCTGCTATGGAAGGGTTTTGTCACCCTGCCATAGCAGTCACTGCCAGTTAACCCTACACTACACTACGGTCTCCTTACACTTAACACTTTCCCTACAGAAACTGAATTTTTGAAGCTAACTTAAGTGTAAAGGAGCACTCTAAAGGAGCACTACACTAGATATCCCTTTCCTCACACTAAAAATAGCTAAATGACACTTTTAAAGTAAAATTAACAGAACTGCTTCCATTCTCTTCCATGTCCAGTGTAACAATGCTAGGAATTATGGCGGGGGCGATCTTATATACTGGGGGGCGTATTCACTAATGATTGGTCTAGGGACCCCCTCGTCACTCCAATCACATTCCTAGCATTCTCCTGCCCCCTCAATTGGCTTTTGCTAATGGTTCTGGTCCAATCACGGGCTTTTAAAGCCCATTTCCTGAAGCATTGCATTTTTTGCGGTTCTGGTTGCCGAATTCTGAACTTTTTGGGCAAAAAGTTCTAAATTCGGCCGAACCTCGAACACCCAATGTTCGTGTCGAACCGATGGTCGACCCGAACCGTTCGATCATCCCTAATTGGCACGAGGTGGCACTGATGGGCAACTGATATGCTGCACTGATGGGCACAAGGCCGCACTGATATGCTGTCCTGATGGGCACTGATATTTTGCATTGATGGCCACTGATGGAAACTAATGAGGCTGCACTGATGGGACTGATGCGGCTGAACTTATGGGAATTGATGAGGCTGTATTGAAGGGCACTGATAGACTGTCGTTATGGTCTGTGGTTTACAGATGACAGGGCGGATAACAGGAAGGGGTGTGGCCTTTACAGGAAGGGGTGGGTCATATGTAAATGAGGGGGTGCCCAAGCATAGTTAGGCCAAGGGCAGCACAAAACCTAAATACACCACTGGGTTTAGGTCACTACCAACCCCCAAGGCCTAGTTTTTCTGCACTTGTATGACAGGTGCATACAATTTAAATGACGTATGTCATTTTTAACAGCAGGACCTGCCCCTGTGCCCTGCTAACTGTGAGGGGCTACGGTGTTCAGGCACCACTAAAACCAAAGGCCCAATTTTTGGCACTTGTATAGCACATGCGATTTCAAATTTGCATGGAATTCTTACCAGCAGGTCCCGTTCCTGCACCCACCAAGAGTAAATGCGGGGGTTACGGTGTTCAGGCACTATCAACAAGCAAGGCCCAATTTTTCTGCACCTGTATGACAAGTACATGTGATTTGAAACTTGTATGTATATTTGTATATGACATTTTATGCTTTAGAAATGTTAGTATAGCTGCAGCAGGTTTATACATCGTATGCACGTAGATGCCCTACTTTACAGGCACATTCAGGGGACCCCCCCCCCAGGCACGATATTTAAAAAAATTAAAAATTTCTTCACTTTCACTTTAAGCCTCATTAAAATCAGTAAGTAAGTCAGTGCTCCTTTAAAAATGATTGTTTTTTAAAACTTTTTTTCATTGCTACATGTTCCCCAGGTCAGGACCTGGACCCCCATACACTTTTTTAAAGCAATAACTTGCAATTAAGCCTTCAAAATGAGACAGTTTTGGTTTTCGAGGTTCGAGTCCCATAGACTTCATTTGGGTCCATTTGTTCGAAGAAACTTTTACTCTGTTTGCAGTGTTCTGGTGCGAACTGAACCGGGGGTGTTTGGCTCATCACTACCCCACATCCCTTAAAGTCCAGTTTTGTTAGGAGGGATATGGGAAGGTTACTTCCTCCCTATCTTTTCTTTGCTCCTACTGTCCAATATTACATTTATGGATGTGGATGTGGGCAGTTGTCCCTAGAACTGATATACATATTTAACTTCCCTGGGTTACTGGAATGGTTGCTAATGGTAACGGCCGAAGAAAGTTTAAAAAATTGCCATTTTTCTCTCAAAGACTGTGTTCTAATGCTCGAGAGATGTGTGAGGCCTGCTCAACATGGGATAGGGAGGGTGAGATGAAGAATAAAATGCACAGTGATGGTTTCCTATGGCAATGGAAGAATCTTTGCCTGGATTACAAATTGTCTGATCAAGTGATGTGCTGGAGAGCGGGATAAATGCATCTTGCTGTACAAAAGGACTGTGTCTGCTTAACAGTAAATGGTGCAAGTTTAGACGGAGAAAATGGCGGCCCAGGGCATATGGATCGGTGTGCCGGGAGCCATGTGTGTGCCGGAGCTATACAGGAAAATGTTTTCCGTGCATCCAATGACAGCGGGACATTCTTCCAAAATAGTGGCAGTGTGGATGCTGTAGAGAAAATTGTTGACCATGCATTTAATGACAGTGGGACATTTTTCAAATACAGTATGGTGAATCTTGCTTGTACAAGTGCTAAGAAGTAGAGTTGAGCGGACACCTGGATGTCCGTGTTCGGCGGGTTCGGCCGAACTTTAAAAAAAAGTCCGGGTCCGTGTCCCGGACTTTTGCCGGACACCGAACCCCATTGAAGTCAATGGGGACCCGAACTTTCAGGCACTAAAATGGCTCTAAAACACCAATGGAAAGGGCTAGAGTGCTGCAAATGGCAGCAAAACGTTGTTAAGAGCATGGCAAGTGCTCTGCAAACAAATGTGGATAGGGAAATAACTTAAAACAACAAAAAAAAAAACAGAAAAATAAAACAATGTTCTTCATCTCTGAAGGACGAGGCCCATATGGAGTAGGAGGGAGGTTGAGGTGGTGGTGGATGTGGCGGTCTCATAGGCGTGCGCACAGGGTGTGCCGGATGTGCCTGGGCACACCCTAATCACCTAGGGCACATAGCATTATCGCTCTGTTTGCCAGTGAGGAGATGGGAAAGATCTCCCTCGGACCTGCTCTGCTCTATTTCTCTTTGCCAGCAGGGAGAGTAATGTATCGGGGCCATGTACATGTAGGCAAACACATGCATGTGTATTTCAACTTTGGGGTGCACACCCTAATGCAATAGGCTGCGCACACCTATGGGCGGTGTAGGTGGAAGCGGCGGTGGAGGAGGACCAGGGCCAGATTAAGAGCATCATGGGCTTGGTGCTGAGGATTTTGAAGGGCCTTAAGGGGAGGAAGGGTGCAGCCATGCATGCCTAATTCAACATGGGATGCTGTCTCTGAAGCCCATAAACACATCCATGCATCAGCAACTGTCCCTCCTTGTCCGGCCTTCGTGCTGTGTGTGGAGGTTCTGAGGGAGCTGCCTGGGGAAGCGAGCATAGAAGCCAGACTTCTGTGTTTACAAGTGACAGAAGAGTGGTAACAGTGAATATGGCCAACCCGGGGCCTATATAAAGGTAGGGGCCTGGAGCTGCAGCTCCAATAGCCCCTACGTTAATCTGGCCCTGCGCACAGGGATGCAAAGCAAAGCAAAGCAAATGCTATGTTTTTCAAATGTGAACAGCTTTTCCCCCTGTCTATATTATCCATTTTTATTGTATTACATAGGCATTCACAAAGTGATAAAAACTCAACCCAAACACCTGTTTTAATACCAGTGTGAAGAGAGCCTAAGGGCTCTTTCACACAGGCTTTCCGTATGTCCGCAAATCATCCTATTTTTTTGCGGATGATTTGCGGACATAATGTAAGTCTATGGCATTGCGGATGTCAGCGGAATACCATCCGCTGACATCCGATTTCCTTCATTTCAGTTCTGTTCCGTTTTTTGGAACGGAACAGAACCCTATTTTTCCTCCGTTCAAAAAACGGAAAGGAAGGAAAATCGGATGTCAGCGGTGTCATCCGCTGACATCCGCAATCCCCATAGACTTACATTAGGTCCGCATATCATCCGCAAACGGATGGGATGATATGCGGACCTACGGAGCGGATGACAGAAATGTCATCCGCTCCGTGAAAAAAAAAAAAAGGACTGCAGCGGAGCTCTCACACGGAAAGCCCGTGTGAAAGAGCCCTAAGGGATCCGCACATGTTGGTTGTGTTGGAGGGTTAATCCCCACATGTTGGTTGAGTTGGAGGGTGGATCCGCACATGCTGGTTGAGTTGGAGGGTGGATCCGCACATGTTGGTTGAGTTGGAGGGTGGATCCTCACATGTTGGTTGAGTTGGAGGGTGGATCCTCACATGCTGGTTGAGTTGGAGGGTGGATCCGCACATGCTGGTTGAGTTGGAGGGAGGATCCTCACATGCTGGTTGAGTTGGAGGGTGAATCCTCACATGCTGGTTGAGTTGGAGGGTGGATCCGCACATGTTGGTGGAGTTGGAGGGTGGATCCGCACATGTTGGTGGAGTTGGAGGGTGGATCCGCACATGTTGGTTGAGTTGGAGGGTGGATCCGCACATGTTGGTTGAGTTGGAGGGTGGATCCGCACATGTTGGTTGAGTTGGAGGGTGGATCCGCACATGTTGGTTGTGTTGGAGGGTGGATCCCCACATGTTGGTTAAGTTGGAGGGTGGATCCGCACATGTTGGTTGTGTTGGAGGGTGGATCCGCACATGTTGGTTGAGTTGGAGGGTGGATCCGCACATGTTGGTTGTGTTGGAGGGTGGATCCGCACATGTTGGTTGAGTTGGAGGGTGGATCCCCACATGCTGGTTGTGTTGGAGGGTGGATCCTCACATTCTGCTTGTGTAAGGTACAATAGCCACCTGACATCAAGAAGGTAAGACAATGTTAGACTGTAATGGATCACACCCTAAACTCACCAATTGTATTTCCATGTGCAATGGCTTCCTCCTGAAATAAAGTCAAAGTCTGCTTACACTCCACCTAGCCTGGTCCCCATTGAGCTAAACCAAGCTTTTTATATTCAATCAAGCTGTACCATTCCAGCAATGCGTTTTAGTATAAGTTCAAAGCTTGATTTTCTACCTGTCCCTCCTTCTTCCTCTCCATCTAACACAATCCTTTGCAACGTTTGGCCACAAAGCAGCGCCTAGAGCTTCTGCTCCCATACAGATCTCAGTAACTATCTATGAAACTTCTACATTGCTTCAGATTGATTGTACAGAGGAAGGTTTTGCTAACTGCTGTTTGTAACTAAAGGCCCGTACACACGTGCAGATTGTCGGCCGAAAAGATTCGGCCGACGTCCGATCGGACGATTTTCGGCTTGTTAGTATGATGCTTCCGACAGCCGACAGCGCACTTTCGGCCGAACAGAATCTGTCGTGCAAGCATTAAAATTTTTGTATGCCGACACCAGAATGGCCGATTGTTCGCCAGTCAGTACAGAATTCGGCCGACAGACAGCAGATTTGCAAGACTGGCCATGCTCAGAAAAGAAAAAAGACCAGGAAAGTTAACCATCACATGACATCACTTCTGCAGTCGGCTGTTGTTGGCCGACAAAATTCGTGTGCAGTCTTTTGCACTTTTCAACAGACAAGACAGCCCTCGGACAAAAGACGGCCGATCGTTCGGCCGACGATCGGTACGTGTGTACGGGGCTTTAATGACCTTTAGGGCTCCTTGACACCTGTGCGTTAGGTATATGCGTTAATGTGTGTGATGGTAAAAAGCAGCTGCCAACATGTCATTTGTGCATTGTGGTGTGCCGCAATGAATGTACAGTGGAATGCATTTGGAAGGAACGTTGGGGTATAAATTGTTTGCTTCCATGCGTTGCGGTATATGAATGGAATAAAATGCACATTTTAGCAAAGCACACATATGTGAAGCAAATCATTATAAAATAAAATAAAAATCACGTTCATAAAATAAGCCCCCCTGTCAGTAAGAGGATAATGAAACTTTCCGGTATCATTGGCAGCAGCATAAGACTTATATTTTTTGGTTTAGTGGGAGGAAAATGACCCAATGTATTTTGATGTTCCTAGTAGTGGAAAGGCCCCATCACTTGTGTCAGTGGGGATATAAAAAAAAAAAAAAGCCTGATAATGTCAGTGGGAGGAGAAAACCTTGTTGCTGGTATCAGCATGAGCAAAACAAGCCACATATCATTGATATCAGTTAGAAAAAAATGTAAGACCCCATATCGATGGTGTCAGTGAGCTGACACCCATATTGTTTATGTCAATGAAAGCAAAATGGGTCCCATGTTGCCAATGTTCCCTGGAAGTCAAATAAGCCCCACATTGCTGGAGTCAGAATAAAAAGAACCAATCAAGGATATCTTTGGGATAAACGAATCCTTATTGTTGGAGTCATTAGGACTAATTATTGGTGTTTAGAGATGGGCTCGGGTTTGTTTGAGTTTCCAGTTGGTGTTAGTGGGAGGAAAATTACCCCATATCATTGGTGTCAGTGGGGATACAATAAGCCCCATTATTGGTGCCAGGGAGAAGAAAATAAGCCCCATCGTTGGTGTGAAAGGGGACAGAATAAGCCCCCATCCTTGGTGCGAGTGGGGACAGAATAAGCCCCCATCGTTGGTGCGTGTGGGGCCAGAATAAGCCCCCATCGTTGGTGCAAGTGGGGCCAGAATAAGCCCCTATCGTTGGTGTGATTGGGGCCAGAAAAAGCCCCCATTGTTGGTGCGAGTGGGGCCAGAATAAGCCCCCATCGTTGGTGCAAGTGGGGCCAGAATAAGCCCCCATCGTTGGTGTGAGTGGGGCCAGAATAAGCCCCCATCGTTGGTGTGAGTGGGGACTGAATAAACCCCCATCGTTGGTGCGAGTGGGGACTGAATAAACCCCCATCGTTGGTATCAGTGGGAGAAATAGTGCCCCATCATTGGTGTCAGTGGGGATAGAATAAGCCCCATCATTGGTGTCAGTGGAGATAAAAGCCCCATCATTGGTATGGGTGGAGATAGAACAAGCCTCATCATTGGTGTGAGTGGGAATGGAATAAGCCCAATTATTGGTGTGAGCGGGAATGGAATAAGCCCAATTATTGGTGTGAGTGGGAATAGAATAAGCCCAATTATTGGTGTGAGTGGGAATGGAATAAGCCCAATTATTGGTGTGAGTGGGAATGGAATAAGCCCCATCATTGGTGTGGGTGGGGATAGGATAAGCCCCATCATTGGTGTGGGTGGGGATAGAATAAGCCCCATCATTGGTGTGGGTGGGGATAGGATAAGCCCCATCATTGGTGTGGGTAGGGATAGGATAAGCCCCATCATTGGTGTGGGTGGGGATCAGGCCCGGACTGGGACAAAAAATAGGCCCGGGCATTTTAGGCTGAGCAGCCCATTTTTTTTTTTAAACAAAATGACCAATGATGAACAACTACCAGTTTCTCTATGAAGAAAGTATGATAGGGTAATTGGCGCTGCCAATAGTAAAAAAATGTGTGTATATATATATATATACACAAGGGAGTGGTATATCTGGCAAATGCAAAAACGATGTAAGAAAATGTGTAAAAAATGTGATAACAATGGTGTAACTAAAGGTCCTTATATATACCCAATGGTTTCAATGTAATCTCACAATATGTATCTTAATCAACAGAGGATATGATTATATCATTGATAAATATTAATCATAAACCAGTAAAATGAAACAACATAAATAGATAAAAAAATAAAATATGTGCGGTGCCAGCAAGCAATAAATATATTTCAACCAGTGAAAAAATAAGTGAATCTAAAGGTAATTGTCGTGACTGGTGTAATAAATAATTTAAACACTAGGTGGCAGTATTGATAAAAAATGTAAAGTGTGGATATCCAAATAAATGACAGTTATAAAGTGATAAAATGTGCCAAGTGATATGTTAATATCAGGAGAAAACAATCAATACTAAAAAGGTGAAATAATGGATATCCAGGTGAAGAATTGATATATAAAATAAATACTAAAAATTAAATATCGTGCCAAGTGAAATGATTTGAAATCTATAAAAACACTTATAGAAATTCCAAGGATAAAACTACATAGATAATTAGATAGTCCAAAAGTCTAATTATCTATGTAGTTTTATCCTTGGAATTTCTATAAGTGTTTTTATAGATTTCAAATCATTTCACTTGGCACGATATTTAATTTTTAGTATTTATTTTATATATCAATTCTTCACCTGGATATCCATTATTTCACCTTTTTAGTATTGATTGTTTTCTCCTGATATTAACATATCACTTGGCACATTTTATCACTTTATAACTGTCATTTATTTGGATATCCACACTTTACATTTTTTATCAATACTGCCACCTAGTGTTTAAATTATTTATTACACCAGTCACGACAATTACCTTTAGATTCACTTATTTTTTCACTGGTTGAAATATATTTATTGCTTGCTGGCACCGCACATATTTTATTTTTTTATCTATTTATGTTGTTTAATTTTACTGGTTTATGATTAATATTTATCAATGATATAATCATATCCTCTGTTGATTAAGATACATATTGTGAGATTACATTGAAACCATTGGGTATATATAAGGACCTTTAGTTACACCATTGTTATCACATTTTTTACACATTTTCTTACATCGTTTTTGCATTTGCCAGATATACCACTCCCTTGTGTATATATATATATACACACATTTTTTTACTATTGGCAGCGCCAATTACCCTATCATACTTTCTTCATTTTTTGATATAGTCTTGTACTATATTTTTGGGTAGGCTGCAGCCATTCCAATAATCAGATCCATTTGCGCGGAATTTTCTCCTTTCATTACCTTTGACACTTTAATTAGTGTTTTTTTCTGCTGCAATGGATATATTCAATTATGTTGGAAATAGGGAGATAAAAATCGAGGAGGTATTTAACCAACAGAAGGCCACCAATAACCATGATCTCAATGGTCTATTTAGACAATTAAGACATGATCTGGAGAAACAGTTAAGAGTCTGGTGGGATATCTCAACATTAGAGATGTATATTAAGGAAAGAATGGCCCCACGTAAATTGAGATGGGAACTACATCCGAATGACGGCCTGTCTGATCCAGGCCTAATGGATGAATGGTTCCAACTCTTTAATAGATGCGAGTCGGAATTATTGAAACAAATCATTGGAAGAAGAAAATTCAAATTAAAAGAAGTGGAAACCAACATCACCAGACTAAAAACCCTCCTCACACCATTTTCTACCCAAAATGAATATAAGGAAAAGGAAAAAGAATTGTCTACAATTATAGCCAAATATGATAAAGATCTGCAAGCAAAGAAACAGAAAAAATTCAATAGGGATATTTTAGACTACAAAAACAATAAAGTCTATAAATGGCAAACCTCCATAACAGATGAAAATATGGAAATAACAGAAAACACTACACCATTAACCGGATCTAGGGAGACCACACCGGACGATGATGAGGAAGAAGAAGAATCGGAAGCACCTACTCCCAGAACCCCGAGAGAATTTTCCTTCAGACCAATGAGAAATGTAGAAAGTCGCGAAGAAGGAACACCAAGAGCCAGAGATAATTATGAACCTCCCAGGACACCCCGTGGGAATCAACCAAGGGGACCATTCACTCAGAGGTATGAATCACCAAGATACCAACATTCACAGAGGTACGAATCTCCAAGATACCAATACCCCCAGAATTATGAATCTCCTAGATATCAGATTCCCACTTCAAATAGGTTCTCCCCATTTATGGAAAGGGGACCCTATCCGTCTCGAGGTTTCAGGAGAAATGAAGGACCATACGACCAAGGGAATTTTTTTCAAGGGGGCAACAGGGGGAGACCCCCCAGACAAGGAGGATGGTACAACCAGTCACGAGGACAGAATTGGAGAGGACCCCCAAGACCCGCAGATCACAACAGACCAACAGGGAATACGTACCACCAAGGAACATCGTACCAGAGGGGGTGGAGGAACCCCAACTCCTTTCAACAGATTACTGGGAGGCCGAATACCTGGAACAACCGTTGGGACGGAGGAAACGGACCAGAGGGAAACGTGGGGGGAGAAAGAAAATGAAGAAGAGAATATTAGGAGAAGGAATTTTTAATCTTAGTAATACTGTTTTTACCACGGAGGAATTAGAAATTTTAGACTTAGGATTGAAATACGCCCCCAATAAGAATTTAGACAAATTTGAAGCATACATAGACTTACAGAGGTTTTTAAGAAAATTGAATATAAAGAAATTTTTTAAAATCAACGGAACCCAGAGGACTACGGATACTAACAACCCTTTTAAACATACTAAATTAAGGAATCGTTCGATTTTCAATCCCAAAGTCCCAAATAATGAATGCATGCAGGCATTCAAGAAAATGGTAGAATACGACATTAAGAACCTTAAGACATACAACAACAAGGAAAATAAAATTTGGGATACCATAGCAGAAATTGAAAAAAAGAAAGATGTAATAATACGCCCAGCCGATAAAGGAGGTGGTCTTGTGATTATCAACAAACAAGATTATGAACATGAAATGAAAAATCTCCTGAGTATCCCTGGCACATACAAACAATTATCCAAAAATCCAAAGAAGGAATACAAGAAAAAATTAGAGGCTTACATCAAGAAGGGAACTAAACTGGGAATACTAACAGAAAAGGAAGCCAGGTACCTACTTCCAAAAGCAGCTAAAACACCAGTCATCTACTATCTCCCAAAACTTCATAAAAGGCTGGATAAACCGCCAGGGAGACCCATAGTTAGCGGGATAGAATCACTCTTCTCGAGACTTGGTGAATATTTGGACACTTTCCTTCAGCCGCTAGTCAGCAATGGAACATCATATTTAAAGGACAGCACCCAACTGATCAAGGAACTACAACAATTTACAACTAAGGAAACACAGTTCCTGGTAACAATTGACGCAAACTCACTCTACACCAGCATTGAACAGAAGGACGGGATAGAAAGCGTCAGAAAAGCTTTATCGGAGGAAACTGACCTAAAACAAGCACAGATTAACTACATAGTAGAAGGGTTACAACTCGCAATGGAAAAGAATTATTTTTGGTATAACAAAGTATTTTACCTACAAACAAAAGGCGTGGCCATGGGGGCACGATATGCCCCCAGTGTAGCCAACATTTTTATGAACATGCTTGAGGAGAAAATGATCTACGAGAAAAATATACCACAACTACAGTTTTACCGTCGTTACATTGACGATATATTTTTAGTATGGGAAGGAGCACAAGACACTTTAATTAATTTTATTCAGCAACTCAATAATAACCCTTATGGTATAAAATTTACAGCTAATTTCGATAAACAACAAATTGACTTCTTGGACCTACAGATTTTCAAGAATATCGATAGAATAGAGACCAAAACCTTTTTTAAGCCTACAGATAAGAACGGGTACATCCCGACATCCAGTTGCCACCATCCAAAATGGAAGCAAAACATACCTAAAGGACAATATATGAGGGTCAGAAGAAACTGTACCAATATAGAGGATTTTGAAATACAAGCTGCAAAACTAACTCAACGATTCGAGGAGAAAGGATATGATAAGGCGACTTTAGAGAGAACAAAAGACAGTATCAAAAATATATCAAGAGAGGAACTACTAAAAACGAAGACTCGAAACAATGACAATAATTTTGAATATGCTTTTATAACGGGATTCAACAAACAATATAAGTCAGTAGAAAAAATTTTTAAAAAGTACTGGCCTATTTTAAAATCAGATAAGACCTTTTCTAAAATTTTACCAAGTAGACCAAGATTCATTTATCGGAAGGCACCTACACTGAGGAATAGACTTGTTCACAATGTAGTAAACCCTCCAAAAGAAGTGAAACTTTTTCCAGATATGAAAGGCTTCATCCGATGTCGCAATTGCCTAGCCTGTAGAAACAATCCAGCACAGAAAAAGAAAACAACACAATTTAAATCCAATGTGAATAAAAAGATTTTCAAAATAAAAAACCTGATTACCTGCCATAGCACCCACGTGACATACATTGTGGAATGTCCTTGCAAGCTACAGTATATAGGCAGAACTACCAGACCTCTAATGGTACGTATCAGGGAACACATTGGAAACATTAAGAGAGGATTTCATAAACACAGTCTATCCAGACATTTTAGAGATGTACACAATCGGAACCCCAAAGGGTTAATATTTTATGGTATAGACAGTGTTAAGGAACACTGGAGAGGTGAAAATAAAACCAGAAAAGTTTCACAAAACGAAACCAAGTGGATATATCTATTAGAATCTTTACAACCTGGAGGACTCAATCTTGACATAGATTTGAATTGTTTTATATCTGATTTTTAAATATTTTTTAACCTTTTTAATCAAATATCTTAACACCACTGACAACTATTTATAATCTAACACTAAGTTCCCATGGATATAATATATCAACTCTGAATAAGCCAGGTTATCTCTCTGTTTTGGTTTTTTTTCTCTACATTTAAATATGGAAAGTTACCCATACATTCTCCTCTGATTATTTATTATGATTATCATATAATTATATGGCCTTCTCTTTATAGACATACTATGGCTGGTCACCTGATACAGATACCTATATATACTAGGAATGATTACTTTGAATTTGACATACGCTTCCCATCTATTTGGTGTCTATTAACGTTTTGGTCCTTATAATATACCATATGGATCTACAAGGTTATATACAAGATTACATATGGGATGCTTATTGATATATGTTTTCTATTAGAAGTTTGCTAAATAATATATATCTTGTATATTTATATACCAACCAGTGGGATGCCCGTCCACAGGAAATTAATGCCTTCCCTTTCCCACAGGTACAAATATTGAGGGAGATATAAAATTATTTACACGTATAAATCTTCATATTTCTATTGTTTGATAGACATTTTTTATTTAAAACAATATATAGACAATTTTTTTTATCATAATTTAATTTACATATCAGTCCCATAAATTTAATATAGACTTTAATGAAATTATTTTATAATTAATAATTTGTTCCGGGCGATTTTGCCAGAACCCTCTTATACCCGCAATAGGTTTTTTAATAATTTTTTAAAAAAATATTTTTTATTGAGAGTGCATATATTAATTTCATCCAAATACATTTTTATTTAATCTACTCTTGAGTAATATGGTTGATGATGCCAATTGAAAAAAATTTTTACATATGGAAAAATATTTCGACATATTCGTCATGTTTTTAATTACTTTTACATTTGTGATTACAGAATCTTCAAAATATAGACGTACTAACTTGTTCGCTCTTTTATATCCCTTTGTTATTAATTTATATTTAGTTTTAACATCCGTGGTTATAACATTAAATAATCCATTTTTAAACATAGTTTTATTATCCGTGGTTATATTATTAATTAATCCATTCAAACAGATTTCCCTAGTAACTGCTGACTCTGGCTCCCGAATAAAATTCATTGGCCACCACTAAACCTTCGGGGAGTTCCACACTTCTTTTAAGTTTTGACTATTAAATACTGCCCAACAACTTATGACGCGTTAGTATGAATTTTCTGATTGGGCGCTCGTTCCGGTTGCTGGGCAACCTACTAGGATTTATACAAGCGGGACTCACGTAGCCTCACGCTGCTCCTGATGACGTCAGCTTGATGACGAAACGCGTAGAGCGTAGGCACGTCAGTTCCGCCCTTTGACACACAAATCCGGTTGCTGATACGCACGGCATCCGGAAGTACCGCTATACGAGGGGTTTGCGGTCCCTACCTGCTTACGGACACTGTATCGTTATTTTAAATGTGAGTACTTTATGTTATATGCCTAATAAACAGACACATTTTGCAGTACATCACTATATTAGTGTTTTCTATCCATATAATCTCGGACATCATTGATAACACTTTGGAGCACTGCCCAAGATCCCATGCCACATCGTTTGCCTAAATTACATTAGTGCTGGAAGGAGGAAGTGCATTTGATCCCAGAAGGAGTGGAGAGGCTCACCGCAGCTTTCCGGGGAAGACCCCATTAATCCAACGCTGGTTACCCCTGTAGGGGTGCCGCTCTCTGGTGAGTGCGGGCTATGTAGGAAGGGGAGCACGGAAATTCCCTCACCCGACACCCACAACCTGATCCATCACTGGGAAGCACCCCCTCCATCCATGAAAACCTTCATAGAAACATAGAAACATAGAATGTGTCGACAGATAAGAACCATTTGGCCCATCTAGTCTGCCCAATATATCTGAATCCTATGAATAGTCCCTGCCCCTATCTTATATGAAGGATAGCCTTATGCCTATCCCATGCATGCTTAAACTCCTTCACTGTATTTGCAGCTACCACTTCTGCAGGAAGGTTATTCCATGCATCCACTACTCTCTCAGTAAAGTAATACTTCCTCATATTACTTTTAAACCTTTGCCCCTCTAATTTAAAACTGTGTCCTCTTGTGGTAGTTTTTCTTCTTTTAAATATGCTCTCCTCCTTTACCGAGTTGATTCCCTTTATGTATTTAAAAGTTTCTATCATATCCCCTCTGTCTCTTCTTTCTTCCAAGCTATATATGTTAAGGTCCTTTAACCTTTCCTGGTAAGTTTTTTCCTGCAATCCATGTACTAGTTTAGTAGCTCTTCTCTGAACTCTCTCTAGAGTATCTATATCCTTCTGGAGATATGGCCTCCAGTACTGCGCACAATACTCCAAGTGAGGTCTCACCAGTGTTCTGTACAGCGGCATAAGCACTTCTCTCTTTCTACTGCTTATACCTCTCCCTATACATCCAAGCATTCTGCTGGCATTTCGTGCTGCTCTATTACATTGTCTTCCCACCTTTAAGTCTTCTGAAATAATTACTCCTAAATCCCTTTCCTCAGATACTGAGGTCAGGACTGTGTCAAATATTCTATATTCTGCCCTTGGGTTTTTACGTCCCAGGTGCATTATCTTGCACTTATCCACATTAAATTTCAGTTGCCAGAGTTCTGACCATTCTTCTAGTTTTCCTAAATCCTTTTCCATTTGGCGTTTCCCTCCAGGAACATCAACCCTGTTACATATCTTTGTGTCATCAGCAAAAAGACAAACCTTACCATCGAGGCCTTTTGCAATATCACTTATGAAGATATTAAACAAAATTGGTCCCAGTACAGATCCCTGAGGTACCCCACTGGTAACATGACCTTGTTCTGAATGTTCTCCATTGACTACAACCCTCTGTTGTCTGTCACTCAGCCACTCAGCCAGCCTTCGCTGGCACTTTATAGCACATTATTGTTGCACCTTTTTGGAAGATCATTATATTGATCAATAATTGTTGGACTTTTTTTGCACTTTTTTTGGACTATCTAATTATCTATGTAGTTTTATCCTTGGAATTTCTATAAGTGTTTTTATAGATTTCAAATCATTTCACTTGGCACGATATTTAATTTTTAGTATTTATTTTATATATCAATTCTTCACCTGGATATCCATTATTTCACCTTTTTAGTATTGATTGTTTTCTCCTGATATTAACATATCACTTGGCACATTTTATCACTTTATAACTGTCATTTATTTGGATATCCACACTTTACATTTTTTATCAATACTGCCACCTAGTGTTTAAATTATTTATTACACCAGTCACGACAATTACCTTTAGATTCACTTATTTTTTCACTGGTTGAAATATATTTATTGCTTGCTGGCACCGCACATATTTTATTTTTTTATCTATTTATGTTGTTTCATTTTACTGGTTTATGATTAATATTTATCAATGATATAATCATATCCTCTGTTGATTAAGATACATATTGTGAGATTACATTGAAACCATTGGGTATATATAAGGACCTTTAGTTACACCATTGTTATCACATTTTTTACACATTTTCTTACATCGTTTTTGCATTTGCCAGATATACCACTCCCTTGTGTATATATATATATATATATACACACATTTTTTTACTATTGGCAGCGCCAATTACCCTATCATACTTTCTTCATTTTTTGATATAGTCTTGTACTATATTTTTGGGTAGGCTGCAGCCATTCCAATAATCAGATCCATTTGCGTGGAATTTTCTCCTTTCATTACCAGTTTCTCTATGTTTTTTAGTTATATTTAGCCTGCACACCCATGCGATTTGATTCTGCAAATCGTGCTGCGTTTTGAAAACGGATTGCGGGGTGTCGTTAACCTAACATACACTCCGCAATCTGTTTGCATGGACGGGTTGCTATTTAGATGCAGTCTGCATTTAGTGTGAACCCAGGCTAAGAGGGAAAAGGTAATTTTAGGGTATATAAAAAATATATTACCCAATTTTTGGGTAAAATATAAAAGATGAGTTTGTGTCAAGTAAATAAATACCCAACATGCCAAACCTTAAGACTATGCATGCCCGAAAATGGCAACACATTTCAGTACCCTATATTTTCCATAGGCACAGTGGTGGTGGGGATAGGGGTGACATCAGTGGTGGTGGGGATAGGGGTGACATCAGTGGCGGTGGTGGTGGGGATAGGGGTGACATCAGTGGTGGTGGGGATAGGGGTGACATCAGTGGCGTTGGTGGTGGGGATAGCGTTGACATCAGTGGTGGTTTGGATAGGGATAACCTCAGTGACGGTGTTGAGGATAGGGATGACATCAGTGGGAATGATGAGGATAGGGTTGACATCAGTGGGAGTAGTGGTAAGGATAGGGATAGCATCAGTGGCAGTGGTGGTGGGGATAGAAATGACAGTGGGATGACGGTGGGAGGGATGGATGGGATCAGGCAGAGTGATGGCAGTGGGAGGGATGGATGGGATCAGGCAGTGATGGCAGTGGGGGGGATGGATGTGATCAGGGCAGGCAGAGTGATGGCAGTGGGAGGGATGGATGGAATCAGGCAGAGAGATGGCAGTGGGAGGGATGGATAGGATCAGGCAGTGATGGCAGTGGGAAGGGGGTGGATGGGATCAGGCAGAGTGATGGCAGTGGGAGGGATGGATGGAATCAGGCAGAGTGATGGCAGTGGGAGGGATGGATGGAATCAGGCAGAGTGATGGCAGTAGGAGGGATGGATGGAATCAGGCAGAGTGATGGCAGTGGGAGGGAGGGATGGATGGGATCAGGCAGAGTGATGGCAGTGGGAGAGATGGGATCAGGCAGTGATGGCAGTCGGACGGATAGATGGGATCAGGCAGAGTGATGGCAGTGGGAGGGGTGGATGGGATCAGGCAGAGTGATGGCAGTGGGAGGGATGGATGGGATCAGGCAGAGTGATGGCAGTGGGAGGGATGGATGGGATCAGGCAGAGTGATGGCAGTGGGAGAGATGGGATCAGGCAAAGATGGCAGTGGGAGGGATGGATGGGATCAGGCAGAGTGATGGCAGTGGGAGGGATGGATGGGATCAGGCAGAGTGATGGCAGTGGGAGAGATGGGATCAGGCAGTGATGGCAGTGGGATGGATGGATGGGATCAGGCAGAGTAATGGCAGTGGGAGAGATGGGATCAGGCAGTGATGGCAGTCGGAGGGATGGATGGGATCAGGCAGAGTGATGGCAGTGGGAGGGATGGATGGGATCAGGCAGAGTGATGGCAGTGGGAGAGACGGGATCAGGCAGTGATGTCAGTCGAAGGGATGTATGGGATCAGTCAGAGTGATGGCAGTGGGAGGGATGGATGGGATAAGGAAAAGTGATGGCAGTGGGAGGGATGGATGGGATCAGGCAGAGTGATGGCAGTGGGAGGGATGGATGGGATCAGGCAGAGTGATGGCAGTGGGAGGGATGGATGGGATCAGGCAGAGTGATGGCAGTGTAAGAGATGGGATCAGGCAATGATGGCAGTGGGAGGGATGGATGGGATCAGGCAGAGTGATGGCAGTGGGAGGGATGGATGGGATCAGTTAGAGTTATGGCAGTGGGAGGGATGGATGGGATCAGGCAGTGATGGCAGTTGGAGGGAAGAATGGGATCAGTCAGAGTGATGGCAGTGGGAGGGATGGATGGGATCAGGCAGAGTGATGGCAGTGGGAAAGATGGGATCAGGCAGTGATGGCAGTCGGAGGGATGGATGGGATCAGGCAGATTGATGGCAGTGGGAGGGATGGATGGGATCAGGAAGAGTGATGGCAGTGGGAGGGATGGATGGAATCAGGCAGAGTAATGGCAGTGGGAGGGATGGATGGGATCAGGCAGATGGATGGATGGGATCAGGCACAGTGATGGCAGTGGGGGGGGGGGGAGAATGGGATCAGGGCAGGCAGAGTGATGGCAGTGGGAGTGATGGGATCAGGCAGTGGGGGGGGGGGTGGATGGGATCAGGCAGTAATGGCAGTGGGGGAGAAGGATGGGATCAGGGCAGGCAGAGTGATGGCAGTGGGAGAGATGGGATCAGGTAGAGTGATGGCAGTGGGGGGGATGGATGGGATCAGGCAGTGATGGCAGTGGGGGGGGTGGATGGGATAAGGGCAGGCAGAGTGATGGCAGTGGGAGGGATGGATGGGATCAGGCAGTGATGGCAGTGGAGGGATGGATGGGATCAGGCAGTCAAGGCAGTGGTGGGGATGGATGGGATCAGGCAGAGTGATGGCAGTGGGAGAGATGGGATCAGGCAGTGATGGCAGTCGGAGGGATGGATGGGATCAGGCAGAGTGATGGCAGTGGGAGGGGTGGATGGGATCAGGCAGAGTGATGGCAGTGGGAGGGATTGATGGGATCAGGCAGATTGATGGCAGTGAGAGGGATGGATGGGATCAGGCAGAGTGATGGCAGTGGGAGAGATGGGATCAGGCAGTGATGGCAGTCGGAGGGATGGATGGGATCAGGCAGAGTGATGGCAGTGGGAGGGATGGATGGGATCAGGCAGAGTGATGGCAGTGGGAGAGATGGGATCAGGCAGTGATGGCAGTGGGATGGATGGATGGGATCAGGCAGAGTGATGGCAGTGGGAGAGATGGGATCAGGCTGTGATGGCAGTCGGAGGGATGGATGGGATCAGGCAGAGTGATGGCAGTGGGAGGGATGGATGGGATTAGGCAGAGTGATGGCAGTGGGAGAGACGGGATCAGGCAGTGATGTCAGTCGGAGGGATGTATGGGATCAGGCAGAGTGATGGCAGTGGGAGGGATGGATGGGATAAGGAAAAGTGATGGCAGTGGGAGGGATGGATGGGATCAGGCAGAGTGATGGCAGTGGGAGGGATGGATGGGATCAGGCAGAGTGATGACAGTGTGGGGGATGGATGGGATAAGGCAGGGTGATGGCAGTGGGAGGGATGGATGGGATCAGGCAGAGTGATGGCAGTGGGAGGGATGGATGGGATCAGGCAGAGTGATGGCAGTGGGAGGGATGGATGGGATCAGGCAGAGTGATGGCAGTGGGAGGGATGGATGGGATCAGGCAGAGATGGCAGTCGGAGGGATGGATGGGATCAGGCAGAGTGATGGCAGTGGGAGGGATGGATGGGATCAGGCAGAGTGATGGCAGTGGGAGAGATGGGATCAGGCAGTGATGGCAGTGGGATGGATGGATGGGATCAGGCAGAGGGATGGCAGTGGGAGAGATGGGATCAGGCAGTGATGGCAGTCGGAGGGATGGATGGGATCAGGCAGAGTGATGGCAGTGGGAGGGATGGATGGGATCAGGCAGAGTGATGGCAGTGGGAGAGATGGGATCAGGCAGTGATGGCAGTGGGAGGGATGGATGGGATCAGGCAGAGTGATGGCAGTGGGAGGGATGGATGGGATCAGGCAGAGTGATGGCAGTGGGAGGGATGGATGGGATCAGGCAGTGATGGCAGTGGGAGGGATGGATGGGATTGGGCAGAGTGATGGCAGTGGGAGGGATGGATGGGATCAGGCAGAGTGATGGCAGTGTAAGAGATGGGATCAGGCAGTGATGGCAGTGGGAGGGATGGATGGGATCAGGCAGAGTGATGGCAGTGGGAGGGATGGATGGGATCAGGCAGTGATGGCAGTGGGAGGGATGGATGGGATCAGGCAGTGATGGCAGTCGGAGGGATGGATGGGATCAGGCAGAGTGATGGCAGTGGGGGGGTGGATGGGATCAGGCAGAGTGATGGCAGTGAGAGAGACGGGATCAGGCAGTGATGTCAGTCGAAGGGATGTATGGGATCAGTCAGAGTGATGGCAGTGGGAGGGATGGATGGGATAAGGAAAAGTGATGGCAGTGGGAGGGATGGATGGGATCAGGCAGAGTGATGGCAGTGGGAGGGATGGATGGGATCAGGCAGAGTCATGGCAGTGGGGGGGGATGGATGGGATAAGGCAGAGTGATGCAGTGGGAGGGATGGATGGGATAAGGCAGAGTGATGGCAGTGGGAGGGATGGATGGGATCAGGCAGAGTGATGGCAGTGGGAGGGGTGGATGGGATCATTCAGAGTGATGGCAGTGGGAGGGATGGATGGGATCAGGCAGATTGATGGCAGTGGGAGGGATGGATGGGATCAGGCAGAGTGATGGCAGTGGGAGAGATGGGATCAGGCAGTGATTTCAGTCTGAGGGATGGATGGGATAAGGCAGAGTGATGGCAGTGGGAGGGATGGATGGGATAAGGCAGAGTGATGGCAGTGGGAGGGATGGATGGGATCAGGCAGTGATGGCAGTCGGAGGGATGGATGGGATCAGGCAGAGTGATGGCAGTGGGAGGGGTGGATGGGATAAGGCAGAGTGATGGCAGTGGGAGGGATGGATGGGATCAGGCAGATTGATGGCAGTGAGAGGGATGGATGGGATCAGGCAGAGTGATGGCAGTGGGAGAGATGGGATCAGGCAGTGATGGCAGTGGGAGGGATGGATGGGATCAGGCAGAGTGATGGCAGTGGGAGGGATGGATGGGATCAGGCAGAGTGATGGCAGTGGGAGAGATGGGATCAGGCATTGATGGCAGTGGGATGGATGGGATCAGGCAGAGTGATGGCAGTGGGAGAGATGGGATCAGGCAGTGATGGCAGTCGGAGGGATGGATGGGATCAGGCAGAGTGATGGCAGTGGGAGGGATGGATGGGATCAGGCAGAGTGATGGCAGTGGGAGAGACGGGATCAGGCAGTGATGTCAGTCGGAGGGATGTATGGGATCAGGCAGAGTGATGGCAGTGGGAGGGATGGATGGGATAAGGAAAAGTGATGGCAGTGGGAGGGATGGATGGGATCAGGCAGAGTGATGGCAGTGGGAGGGATGGATGGGATCAGGCAGAGTGATGACAGTGGGAGAGATGGGATCAGGCAGAGTGATGGCAGTGGGAGGGATGGATGGGATCAGGCAGAGTGATGGCAGTGGGAGAGATGGGATCAGGCAGTGATGGCAGTCGGAGGGATGGATGGGATCAGGCAGAGTGATGGCAGTGGGAGGGATGGATGGGATCAGGCAGAGTGATGGCAGTGGGAGAGATGGGATCAGGCAGTGATGGCAGTGGGATGGATGGATGGGATCAGGCAGAGGGATGGCAGTGGGAGAGATGGGATCAGGCAGTGATGGCAGTCTGAGGGATGGATGGGATCAGGCAGAGTGATGGCAGTGGGAGGGATGGATGGGATCAGGCAGAGTAATGGCAGTGGGAGAGATGGGATCAGGCAGTGATGGCAGTGGGAGGGATGGATGGGATAAGGCAAAGTGATGGCAGTGGGAGGAATGGATGGGATCAGGCAGAGTGATGGCAGTGGGAGGGATGGATGGGATCAGGCAGAGTGATGGCAGTGGGAGGGATGGATGGGATAAGGCAGAGTGATGGCAGTGGGAGGGATGGATGGGATCAGGCAGAGTGATGGCAGTGGGAGGGATGGATGGGATCAGGCAGAGTGATGGCAGTGGGAGAGTTGGGATCAGGGAGTGATTTCAGTCGGAGGGATGGATGGGATCAGGCAGAGTGATGGCAGTGGGAGGGATGGATGGGATAAGGCAGAGTGATTGCAGTGGGAGGGATGGATGGGATTGGGCAGAGTGATGGCAGTGGGAGGGATGGATGGGATCAGGCAGAGTGATGGCAGTGGAAGGTATGGATGGGATCAGGCAGAGTGATGGCAGTGTAAGAGATGGGATCAGGCAGTGATGGCAGTGGGAGGGATGGATGGGATCAGGCAGAGTGATGGCAGTGGGAGGGATGGATGGGATCAGGCAGAGTGATGGCAGTGGGGGGGATGGATGGGATCAGGCAGAGTGATGGCAGTGGGAGGGATGAATGGGATCAGGCAGAGTGATGGCAGTGGGAGGAATGGATGGGATCAGGCAGTGATGGCAGTGGGAGGGATGGATGGGATTGGGCAGAGTGATGGCAGTGGGAGGGATGGATGGGATCAGGCAGAGTGATGGCAGTGTAAGAGATGGGATCAGGCAGTGATGGCAGTGGGAGGGATGGATGGGATCAGGCAGAGTGATGGCAGTGGGAGGGATGGATGGGATCAGGAAGAGTGATGGCAGTGGGAGGGATGGATGGAATCAGGCAGAGTGATGGCAGTGGGAGGGATGGATGGGATCAGGCAGATGGATGGATGGGATCAGGCACAGTGATGGCAGTGGGGGGGGGAGAATGGGATCAGGTCAGGCAGAGTGATGGCAGTGGGAGAGATGGGATCAGGCAGTGGGGGGGGGGTGGATGGGATCAGGCAGTGATGGCAGTGGGGGAGAAGGATGGGATCAGGGCAGGCAGAGTGATGGCAGTGGGAGAGATGGGATCAGGTAGAGTGATGGCAGTGGGGGGGATGGATGGGATCAGGCAGTGATGGCAGTGGGGGGGGGGGTGGATGGGATAAGGGCAGGCAGAGTGATGGCAGTGGGAGGGATGGATGGGATCAGGCAGTGATGGCAGTGAAGGGATGGATGGGATCAGGCAGTCAAGGCAGTGGTGGGGATGGATGGGATCAGGCAGAGTGATGGCAGTGGGAGAGATGGGATCAGGCAGTGATGGCAGTCGGAGGGATGGATGGGATCAGGCAGAGTGATGGCAGTGGGAGGGGTGGATGGGATCAGGCAGAGTGATGGCAGTGGGAGGGATGGATGGGATCAGGCAGATTGATGGCAGTGAGAGGGATGGATGGGATCAGGCAGAGTGATGGCAGTGGGAGAGATGGGATCAGGCAGTGATGGCAGTCGGAGGGATGGATGGGATCAGGCAGAGTGATGGCAGTGGGAGGGATGGATGGGATCAGGCAGAGTGATGGCAGTGGGAGAGATGGGATCAGGCAGTGATGGCAGTGGGATGGATGGGATCAGGCAGAGTGATGGCAGTGGGAGAGATGGGATCAGGCTGTGATGGCAGTCGGAGGGATGGATGGGATCAGGCAGAGTGATGGCAGTGGGAGGGATGGATGGGATCAGGCAGAGTGATGGCAGTGGGAGAGACGGGATCAGGCAGTGATGTCAGTCGGAGGGATGTATGGGATCAGGCAGAGTGATGGCAGTGGGAGGGATGGATGGGATAAGGAAAAGTGATGGCAGTGGGAGGGATGGATGGGATCAGGCAGAGTGATGGCAGTGGGAGGGATGGATGGGATCAGGCAGAGTGATGACAGTGTGGGGGATGGATGGGATAAGGCAGGGTGATGGCAGTGGGAGGGATGGATGGGATCAGGCAGAGTGATGGCAGTTGGAGGGATGGATGGGATCAGGCAGAGTGATGGCAGTGGGAGGGATGGATGGGATCAGGCAGAGTGATGGCAGTGGGAGGGATGGATGGGATCAGGCAGAGATGGCAGTCGGAGGGATGGATGGGATCAGGCAGAGTGATGGCAGTGGGAGGGATGGATGGGATCAGGCAGAGTGATGGCAGTGGGAGAGATGGGATCAGGCAGTGATGGCAGTGGGATGGATGGATGGGATCAGGCAGAGGGATGGCAGTGGGAGAGATGGGATCAGGCAGTGATGGCAGTCGGAGGGATGGATGGGATCAGGCAGAGTGATGGCAGTGGGAGGGATGGATGGGATCAGGCAGAGTGATGGCAGTGGGAGAGATGGGTTCAGGCAGTGATGGCAGTGGGAGGGATGGATGGGATCAGGCAGAGTGATGGCAGTGGGAGGGATGGATGGGATCAGGCAGAGTGATGGCAGTGGGAGGGATGGATGGGATCAGGCAGTGATGGCAGTGGGAGGGATGGATGGGATTGGGCAGAGTGATGGCAGTGGGAGGGATGGATGGGATCAGGCAGAGTGATGGCAGTGTAAGAGATGGGATCAGGCAGTGATGGCAGTGGGAGGGATGGATGGGATCAGGCAGAGTGATGGCAGTGGGAGGGATGGATGGGATCAGGCAGTGATGGCAGTGGGAGGGATGGATGGGATCAGGCAGTGATGGCAGTCGGAGGGATGGATGGGATCAGGCAGAGTGATGGCAGTGGGGGGGGGGGGGTGGATGGGATCAGGCAGAGTGATGGCAGTGGGAGAGACGGGATCAGGCAGTGATGTCAGTCGAAGGGATGTATGGGATCAGTCAGAGTGATGGCAGTAGGAGGGATGGATGGGATAAGGAAAAGTGATGGCAGTGGGAGGGATGGATGGGATCAGGCAGAGTGATGGCAGTGGGAGGGATGGATGGGATTAGGCAGAGTCATGGCAGTGGGGGGGATGGATGGGATAAGGCAGAGTGATGCAGTGGGAGGGATGGATGGGATCAGGCAGAGTGATGGCAGTGGGAGGGATGGATGGGATCAGGCAGAGTGATGGCAGTGGGAGGGGTGGATGGGATCATGCAGAGTGATGGCAGTGGGAGGGATGGATGGGATCAGGCAGATTGATGGCAGTGGGAGAGATGGATGGGATCAGGCAGAGTGATGGCAGTGGGAGAGATGGGATCAGGCAGTGATTTCAGTCTGAGGGATGGATGGGATAAGGCAGAGTGATGGCAGTGGGAGGGATGGATGGGATAAGGCAGAGTGATGGCAGTGGGAGGGATGGATGGGATCAGGCAGTGATGGCAGTCAGAGGGATGGATGGGATCAGGCAGAGTGATGGCAGTGGGAGGGGTGGATGGGATAAGGCAGAGTGATGGCAGTGGGAGGGATGGATGGGATCAGGCAGATTGATGGCAGTGAGAGGGATGGATGGGATCAGGCAGAGTGATGGCAGTGGGAGAGATGGGATCAGGCAGTGATGGCAGTGGGAGGGATGGATGGGATCAGGCAGAGTGATGGCAGTGGGAGGGATGGATGGGATCAGGCAGTGATGGCAGTGGGAGGGATGGATGGGATCAGGCAGTGATGGCAGTCGGAGGGATGGATGGGATCAGGCAGAGTGATGGCAGTGGGGGGGGGGTGGATGGGATCAGGCAGAGTGATGGCAGTGGGAGAGACGGGATCAGGCAGTGATGTCAGTCGAAGGGATGTATGGGATCAGTCAGAGTGATGGCAGTAGGAGGGATGGATGGGATAAGGAAAAGTGATGGCAGTGGGAGGGATGGATGGGATCAGGCAGAGTGATGGCAGTGGGAGGGATGGATGGGATTAGGCAGAGTCATGGCAGTGGGGGGGATGGATGGGATAAGGCAGAGTGATGCAGTGGGAGGGATGGATGGGATCAGGCAGAGTGATGGCAGTGGGAGGGATGGATGGGATCAGGCAGAGTGATGGCAGTGGGAGGGGTGGATGGGATCATGCAGAGTGATGGCAGTGGGAGGGATGGATGGGATCAGGCAGATTGATGGCAGTGGGAGAGATGGATGGGATCAGGCAGAGTGATGGCAGTGGGAGAGATGGGATCAGGCAGTGATTTCAGTCTGAGGGATGGATGGGATAAGGCAGAGTGATGGCAGTGGGAGGGATGGATGGGATAAGGCAGAGTGATGGCAGTGGGAGGGATGGATGGGATCAGGCAGTGATGGCAGTCAGAGGGATGGATGGGATCAGGCAGAGTGATGGCAGTGGGAGGGGTGGATGGGATAAGGCAGAGTGATGGCAGTGGGAGGGATGGATGGGATCAGGCAGATTGATGGCAGTGAGAGGGATGGATGGGATCAGGCAGAGTGATGGCAGTGGGAGAGATGGGATCAGGCAGTGATGGCAGTCGGAGGGATGGATGGGATCAGGCAGAGTGATGGCAGTGGGAGGGATGGATGGGATCAGGCAGAGTGATGGCAGTGGGAGAGATGGGATCAGGCATTGATGGCAGTGGGATGGATGGATGGGATCAGGCAGAGTGATGGCAGTGGGAGAGATGGGATCAGGCAGTGATGGCAGTCAGAAGGATGGATGGGATCAGGCAGAGTGATGGCAGTGGGAGGGATGGATGGGATCAGGCAGAGTGATGGCAGTGGGAGAGATGGGATCAGGCAGTGATGGTAGTGGGAGGGATGGATGGGATCAGGCAGAGTGATGGCAGTGGGAGGGATGGATGGGATCAGGCAGAGTGATGGCAGTGGGGGGGATGGATGGGATCAGGCAGTGATGGCAGTGGGAGGGATGGATGGGATTGGGCAGAGTGATGGCAGTGGGAGGGATGGATGGGATCAGGCAGAGTGATGGCAGTGTAAGAGATGGGATCAGGCAGTGATGGCAGTGGGAGGGATGGATGGGATCAGGCAGAGTGATGGCAGTGGGAGGGATGGATGGGATCAGGCAGTGATGGCAGTGGGAGGGATGGATGGGATCAGGCAGTGATGGCAGTCGGAGGGATGGATGGGATCAGGCAGAGTGATGGCAGTGGGGGGGGGTGGATGGGATCAGGCAGAGTGATGGCAGTGGGAGAGACGGGATCAGGCAGTGATGTCAGTCGAAGGGATGTATGGGATCAGTCAGAGTGATGGCAGTGGGAGGGATGGATGGGATAAGGAAAAGTGATGGCAGTGGGAAGGATGGATGGGATCAGGCAGAGTGATGGCAGTGGGAGGGATGGATGGGATCAGGCAGAGTCATGGCAGTGGGGGGGATGGATGGGATAAGGCAGAGTGATGCAGTGGGAGGGATGGATGGGATCAGGCAGAGTGATGGCAGTGGGAGGGATGGATGGGATCAGGCAGAGTGATGGCAGTGGGAGGGGTGGATGGGATCATGCAGAGTGATGGCAGTGGGAGGGATGGATGGGATCAGGCAGATTGATGGCAGTGGGAGGGATGGATGGGATCAGGCAGAGTGATGGCAGTGGGAGAGATGGGATCAGGCAGTGATTTCAGTCTGAGGGATGGATGGGATAAGGCAGAGTGATGGCAGTGGGAGGGATGGATGGGATAAGGCAGAGTGATGGAAGTGGGAGGGATGGATGGCATCAGGCAGTGATGGCAGTCGGAGGGATGGATGGGATCAGGCAGAGTGATGGCAGTGGGAGGGGTGGATGGGATAAGGCAGAGTGATGGCAGTGGGAGGGATGGATGGGATCAGGCAGATTGATGGCAGTGAGAAGGATGGATGGGATCAGGCAGAGTGATGGCAGTGGGAGAGATGGGATCAGGCAGTGATGGCAGTCGGAGGGATGGATGGGATCAGGCAGAGTGATGGCAGTGGGAGGGATGGATGGGATCAGGCAGAGTGATGGCAGTGGGAGAGATGGGATCAGGCATTGATGGCAGTGGGATGGATGGATGGGATCAGGCAGAGTGATGGCAGTGGGAGAGATGGGATCAGGCAGTGATGGCAGTCGGAGGGATGGATGGGATCAGGCAGAGTGATGGCAGTGGGAGGGATGGATGGGATCAGGCAGAGTGATGGCAGGGGGAGAGACGGGATCAGGCAGTGATGTCAGTCGGAGGGATGTATGGGATCAGGCAGAGTGATGGCAGTGGGAGGGATGGATGGGATAAGGAAAAGTGATGGCAGTGGGAGGGATGGATGGGATCAGGCAGAGTGATGGCAGTGGGAGGGATGGATGGGATCAGGCAGAGTGATGACAGTGGGAGAGATGGGATCAGGCAGAGTGATGGCAGTGGGAGGGATGGATGGGATCAGGCAGAGTGATGGCAGTGGGAGAGATGGGATCAGGCAGTGATGGCAGTCGGAGGGATGGATGGGATCAGGCAGAGTGATGGCAGTGGGAGGGATGGATGGGATCAGGCAGAGTGATGGCAGTGGGAGAGATGGGATCAGGCAGTGATGGCAGTGGGATGGATGGATGGGATCAGGCAGAGGGATGGCAGTGGGAGAGATGGGATCAGGCAGTGATGGCAGTCTGAGGGATGGATGGGATCAGGCAGAGTGATGGCAGTGGGAGGGATGGATGGGATCAGGCAGAGTAATGGCAGTGGGAGAGATGGGATCAGGCAGTGATGGCAGTCTGAGGGATGGATGGGATCAGGCAGAGTGATGGCAGTGGGAGGGATGGATGGGATAAGGCAAAGTGATGGCAGTGGGAGGAATGGATGGGATCAGGCAGAGTGATGGCAGTGGGAGGGATGGATGGGATCAGGCAGAGTGATGGCAGTGGGAGGGATGGATGGGATAAGGCAGAGTGATGGCAGTGGGAGGGATGGATGGGATCAGGCAGAGTGATGGCAGTGGGAGGGATGGATGGGATCAGGCAGAGTGATGGCAGTGGGAGGGATGGATGGGATAAGGCAGAGTGATGGCAGTGGGAGGGATGGATGGGATTGGGCAGAGTGATGGCAGTGGGAGGGATGGATGGGATCAGGCAGAGTGATGGCAGTGGGGGGGATGGATGGGATCAGGCAGAGTGATGGCAGTGGGAGGGATGAATGGGATCAGGCAGAGTGATGGCAGTGGGAGGGATGGATGGGATCAGGCAGAGTGATGGCAGTGGGGGGGGGGTGGATGGGATCAGGCAGAGTGATAGCAGTGGGAGAGACGGGATCAGGCAGTGATGTCAGTCGAAGGGATGTATGGGATCAGTCAGAGTGATGGCAGTGGGAGGGATGGATGGGATAAGGAAAAGTGATGGCAGTGGGAGGGATGGATGGGATCAGGCAGAGTGATGGCAGTGGGAGGGATGGATGGGATCAGGCAGAGTGATGGCAGTGGGGGGGATGGATGGGATAAGGCAAAGTGATGCAGTGGGAGGGATGGATGGGATCAGGCAGAGTGATGGCAGTGGGAGGGATGGATGGGATCAGGCAGAGTGATGGCAGTGGGAGGGAGGGATGGGATCAGGCAGAGTGATGGCAGTGGGAGAGATGGGATCAGGCAGTGATGGCAGTCGGAGGGATGGATGGGATCAGGAAGAGTGATGGCAGTGGGAGGGATGGATGGGATCAGGCAGTGATGGCAGTGGGAGGGATGGATGGGATCAGGCAGTGATGGCAGTCGGAGGGATGGATGGGATCAGGCAGAGTGATGGCAGTGGGAGGGGGGTGGATGGGATCAGGCAGAGTGATGGCAGTGGGAGAGACAGGATCAGGCAGTGATGTCAGTCGAAGGGATGTATGGGATCAGTCAGAGTGATGGCAGTGGGAGGGATGGATGGGATAAGGAAAAGTGATGGCAGTGGGAGGGATGGATGGGATCAGGCAGAGTGATGGCAGTGGGAGGGATGGATGGGATCAGGCAGAGTCATGGCAGTGGGCGGGATGGATGGGATAAGGCAGAGTGATGCAGTGGGAGGGATGGATGGGATCAGGCAGAGTGATGGCAGTGGGAGGGATGGATGGGATCAGGCAGAGTGATGGCAGTGGGAGGGATGGATGGGATCAGGCAGAGTGATGGCAGTGGGAGAGATGGGATCAGGCAGTGATTTCAGTCTGAGGGATGGATGGGATAAGGCAGAGTGATGGCAGTGGGAGGGATGGATGGGATAAGGCAGAGTGATGGCAGTGGGAGGGATGGATGGGATCAGGCAGTGATGGCAGTCAGAGGGATGGATGGGATCAGGCAGAGTGATGGCAGTGGGAGGGGTGGATGGGATAAGGCAGAGTGATGGCAGTGGGAGGGATGGATGGGATCAGGCAGATTGATGGCAGTGAGAGGGATGGATGGGATCAGGCAGAGTGATGGCAGTGGGAGAGATGGGATCAGGCAGTGATGGCAGTCGGAGGGATGGATGGGATCAGGCAGAGTGATGGCAGTGGGAGGGATGGATGGGATCAGGCAGAGTGATGGCAGTGGGAGAGATGGGATCAGGCATTGATGGCAGTGGGATGGATGGATGGGATCAGGCAGAGTGATGGCAGTGGGAGAGATGGGATCAGGCAGTGATGGCAGTCGGAGGGATGGATGGGATCAGGCAGAGTGATGGCAGTGGGAGAGATGGGATCAGGCAGTGATGGTAGTGGGAGGGATGGATGGGATCAGGCAGAGTGATGGCAGTGGGAGGGATGGATGGGATCAGGCAGAGTGATGGCAGTGGGAGGGATGGATGGGATCAGGCAGTGATGGCAGTGGGAGGGATGGATGGGATCAGGCAGTGATGGCAGTCGGAGAGATGGATGGGATCAGGCAGAGTGATGGCAGTGGGGGGGGGGGGTGGATGGGATCAGGCAGAGTGATGGCAGTGGGAGAGACGGGATCAGGCAGTGATGTCAGTCGAAGGGATGTATGGGATCAGTCAGAGTGATGGCAGTGGGAGGGATGGATGGGATAAGGAAAAGTGATGGCAGTGGGAGGGATGGATGGGATCAGGCAGAGTGATGGCAGTGGGAGGGATGGATGGGATCAGGCAGAGTCATGGCAGTGGGGGGGATGGATGGGATAAGGCAGAGTGATGCAGTGGGAGGGATGGATGGGATCAGGCAGAGTGATGGCAGTGGGAGGGATGGATGGGATCAGGCAGAGTGATGGCAGTGGGAGGGGTGGATGGGATCATGCAGAGTGATGGCAGTGGGAGGGATGGATGGGATCAGGCAGATTGATGGCAGTGGGAGGGATGGATGGGATCAGGCAGAGTGATGGCAGTGGGAGAGATGGGATCAGGCAGTGATTTCAGTCTGAGGGATGGATGGGATAAGGCAGAGTGATGGCAGTGGGAGGGATGGATGGGATAAGGCAGAGTGATGGAAGTGGGAGGGATGGATGGCATCAGGCAGTGATGGCAGTCGGAGGGATGGATGGGATCAGGCAGAGTCATGGCAGTGGGGGGGGATGGATGGGATAAGGCAGAGTGATGCAGTGGGAGGGATGGATGGGATCAGGCAGAGTGATGGCAGTGGGAGGGATGGATGGGATCAGGCAGAGTGATGGCAGTGGGAGAGATGGGATCAGGCAGTGATGGCAGTCGGAGGGATGGATGGGATCAGGCAGAGTGATGGCAGTGGGAGGGATGGATGGGATCAGGCAGAGTGATGGCAGTGGGAGAGATGGGATCAGGCAGTGATGGCAGTGGGATGGATGGATGGGATCAGGCAGAGGGATGGCAGTGGGAGAGATGGGATCAGGCAGTGATGGCAGTCTGAGGGATGGATGGGATCAGGCAGAGTGATGGCAGTGGGAGGGATGGATGGGATCAGGCAGAGTAATGGCAGTGGGAGAGATGGGATCAGGCAGTGATGTCAGTCGGAGGGATGGATGGGATCAGGAAGAGTGATGGCAGTGGGAGGGATGGATGGGATAAGGCAAAGTGATGGCAGTGGGAGGAATGGATGGGATCAGGCAGAGTGATGGCAGTGGGAGGGATGGATGGGATCAGGCAGAGTGATGGCAGTGGGAGGGATGGATGGGATAAGGCAGAGTGATGGCAGTGGGAGGGATGGATGGGATCAGGCAGAGTGATGGCAGTGGGAGGGATGGATGGGATCAGGCAGAGTGATGGCAGTGGGAGAGTTGGGATCAGGCAGTGATTTCAGTCGGAGGGATGGATGGGATCAGGCAGAGTGATGGCAGTGGGAGGGATGGATGGGATAAGGCAGAGTGATGGCAGTGGGAGGGATGGATGGGATTGGGCAGAGTGATGGCAGTGGGAGGGATGGATGGGATCAGGCAGAGTGATGGCAGTGGAAGGGATGGATGGGATCAGGCAGAGTGATGGCAGTGTAAGAGATGGGATCAGGCAGTGATGGCAGTGGGAGGGAGGGATGGGATCAGGCAGAGTGATGGCAGTGGGAGAGATGGGATCAGGCAGTGATGGCAGTCGGAGGGATGGATGGAATCAGGCAGAGTGATGGCAGTGGGAGGGATGGATGGGATCAGGCAGAATGATGGCAGTGGGAGAGATGGGATCAGGCATTGATGGCAGTGGGATGGATGGATGGGATCAGGCAGAGTGATGGCAGTGGGAGAGATGGGATCAGGCAGTGATGGCAGTCGGAGGGATGGATGGGATCAGGCAGAGTGATGGCAGTGGGAGGGATGGATGGGATCAAGCAGAGTGATGGCAGTGGGAGAGATGGGATCAGGCAGTGATGGCAGTCGGAGGGATGGATGGGATCAGGCAGAGTGATGGCAGTGGGAGGGATGGATGGGATCAGGCAGAGTGATGGCAGTGGGAGAGATGGGATCAGGCAGTGATGGCAGTCAGAGGGATGGATGGGATCAGGCAGAGTGATGGCAGTGGGAGGGATGGATGGGATCAGGCAGAGTGATGGCAGTGGGAGAGATGGGATCAGGCAGTGATGGCAGTGGGATGGATGGATGGGATCAGGCAGAGGGATGGCAGTGGGAGAGATGGGATCAGGCAGTGATGGCAGTCGGAGGGATGGATGGGATCAGGCAGAGTGATGGCAGTGGGAGGGATGGATGGGATCAGGCAGAGTGATGGCAGTGGGAGAGATGGGATCAGGCAGTGATGTCAGTCGGAGGGATGGATGGGATCAGGAAGAGTGATGGCAGTGGGAGGGATGGATGGGATCAGGCAGAGTGATGGCAGTGGGAGGGATGGATGGGATCAGGCAGTGATGGCAGTGGAAGGGATGGATGGGATCAGGCAGAGTGATGTCAGTGGGGGGGATGGATGGGATCAGGCAGAGTGATGGCAGTGGGAGGGATGAATGGGATCAGGCAGAGTGATGGCAGTGGGAGGGATGGATGGGATCAGGCAGTGATGGCAGTCGGAGGGATGGATGGGATCAGGCAGAGTGATGGCAGTGGGAGGGATGGATGGGATCAGGCAGAGTGATGGCAGTGGGAGGGATGGATGGGATCAGGCAGATGGATGGATGGGATCAGGCACAGTGATGGCAGTGGGGGGGGGAGAATGGGATCAGGGCAGGCAGAGTGATGGCAGTGGGAGAGATGGGATCAGGCAGTGGGGGGGGTGGATGGGATCAGGCAGTGATGGCAGTGGGGGAGAAGGATGGGATCAGGGCAGGCAGAGTGATGGCAGTGGGAGAGATGGGATCAGGTAGAGTGATGGCAGTGGGGGGGATGGATGGGATCAGGCAGTGATGGCAGTGGGGGGGGGTGGATGGGATAAGGGCAGGCAGAGTGATGGCAGTGGGAGGGATGGATGGGATCAGGCAGTGATGGCAGTGGAGGGATGGATGGGATCAGGCAGTAAAGGCAGTGGTGGGGATGGATGGGATCAGGCAGAGTGATGGCAGTGGGAGAGATGGGATCAGGCAGTGATGGCAGTCGGAGGGATGGATATGATCAGGCAGAGTGATGGCAGTGGGAGGGGTGGATGGGATCAGGCAGAGTGATGGCAGTGGGAGGGATGGATGGGATCAGGCAGAGTGATGGCAGTGGGAGGGATGGATGGGATCAGGCAGAGTGATGGCAGTGGGAGAGATGGATGGGATCAGGCAGAGTGATGGCAGTGGGAGAGATGGGATCAGGCAGTGATGGCAGTGGGATGGATGGATGGGATCAGGCAGAGTGATGGCAGTGGGAGAGATGGGATCAGGCAGTGATGGCAGTCGGAGGGATGGATGGGATCAGGCAGAGTGATGGCAGTGGGAGGGATGGATGGGATCAGGCAGAGTGATGGCAGTGGGAGAGACGGGATCAGGCAGTGATGTCAGTCGGAGGTATGTATGGGATCAGGCAGAGTGATGGCAGTGGGAGGGATGGATGGGATAAGGAAAAGTGATGGCAGTGGGAGGGATGGATGGGATCAGGCAGAGTGATGGCAGTGGGAGGGATGGATGGGATCAGGCAGAGTGATGACAGTTAGGGGGATGGATGGGATAAGGCAGAGTGATGGCAGTGGGAGGGATGGATGGGATCAGGCAGAGTGATGGCAGTGGGAGGGATGGATGGGATCAGGCAGAGTGATGGCAGTGGGAGGCATGGATGGGATCAGGCAGAGTGATGGCAGTGGGAGAGATGGGATCAGGCAGTAATGGCAGTCGGAGGGATGGATGGGATCAGGCAGAGTGATGGCAGTGGGAGAGATGGGATCAGGCTGTGATGGCAGTCGGAGGGATGGATGGGATCAGGCAGAGTGATGGCAGTGGGAGGGATGGATGGGATCAGGCAGAGTGATGGCAGTGGGAGAGATGGGATCAGGCAGAGGGATGGCAGTGGGAGAGATGGGATAAGGGAGTGATGGCAGTCGGAGGGATGGATGGGATCAGGCAGAGTGATGGCAGTCGGAGGGATGGATGGGATCAGGCAGAGTGATGGCAGTGGGAGGGATGATCAGGCAGAGTGATGGCAGTGGGAGAGATGGGATCAGGCTGTGATGGCAGTCGGAGGGATGGATGGGATCAGGCAGAGTGATGGCAGTGGGAGGGATGGATGGGATCAGGCAGAGTGATGGCAGTGGGAGAGATGGGATCAGGCAGAGTGATGGCAGTGGGAGAGATGGGATCAGGCTGTGATGGCAGTCGGAGGGATGGATGGGATCAGGCAGAGTGATGGCAGTGGGAGGGATGGATGGGATCAGGCAGAGTGATGGCAGTGGGAGGGATGATCAGGCAGAGGGGTGGCAGTGGGAGAGATGGGATAAGGGAGTGATGGCAGTCGGAGGGATGGATGGGATCAGGCAGAGTGATGGCAGTGGGAGGGATGGATGGAATCAGGCAGAGTGATGACAGTGGGAGAGATGGGATCAGGCAGTGATGTCAGTCGGAGGGATGGATGGGATCAGGAAGAGTGATGGCAGTGGGAGGGATGGATGGGATAAGGCAGAGTGATGGCAGTGGGAGGAATGGATGGGATTAGGCAGAGTGATGGCAGTGGGAGGGATGGATGGGATCAGGCAGAGTGATGGCAGTGGGAGGGATGGATGGGATAAGGCAGAGTGATGGCAGTGGGAGGGATGGATGGGATCAGGCAGAGTGATGGCAGTGGGAGGGATGGATGGGATTGGGCAGAGTGATGGCTGTGGGAGGGATGGATGGGATCAGGCAGAGTGATGGCAGTTGGAGGGATGGATGGGATCAGGCAGAGTGATGGCAGTGTAAGAGATGGGATCAGGCAGTGATGGCAGTGGGAGGGATGGATGGGATCAGGCAGAGTGATGGCAGTGGGAGGGATGGATGGGATCAGGCAGAGTGATGGCAGTGGGAGGGATGGATGGGATCAGGCAGTGATGGCAGTGGGAGGGATGGATGGGATCAGGCAGAGTGATGGCAGTGGGAGGGATGGATGGGATTGGGCAGAGTGATGGCTGTGGGAGGGATGGATGGGATCAGGCAGAGTGATGGCAGTTGGAGGGATGGATGGGATCAGGCAGAGTGATGGCAGTGTAAGAGATGGGATCAGGCAGTGATGGCAGTGGGAGGGATGGATGGGATCAGGCAGAGTGATGGCAGTGGGAGGGATGGATGGGATCAGGCAGAGTGATGGCAGTGGGAGGGATGGATGGGATCAGGCAGTGATGGCAGTGGGAGGGATGGATGGGATCAGGCAGATTGATGGCAGTGGGAGGGATGGATGGGATCAGGAAGAGTGATGGCAGTGGGAGGGATGGATGGAATCAGGCAGAGTAATGGCAGTGGGAGGGATGGATGGGATCAGGCAGATGGATGGATGGGATCAGGCACAGTGATGGCAGTGGGGGGGGGGGGAGAATGGGATCAGGGCAGGCAGAGTGATGGCAGTGGGAGTGATGGGATCAGGCAGTGGGGGGGGGTGGATGGGATCAGGCAGTAATGGCAGTGGGGGAGAAGGATGGGATCAGGGCAGGCAGAGTGATGGCAGTGGGAGAGATGGGATCAGGTAGAGTGATGGCAGTGGGGGGGATGGATGGGATCAGGCAGTGATGGCAGTGGGGGGGGTGGATGGGATAAGGGCAGGCAGAGTGATGGCAGTGGGAGGGATGGATGGGATCAGGCAGTGATGGCAGTGGAGGGATGGATGGGATCAGGCAGTCAAGGCAGTGGTGGGGATGGATGGGATCAGGCAGAGTGATGGCAGTGGGAGAGATGGGATCAGGCAGTGATGGCAGTCGGAGGGATGGATGGGATCAGGCAGAGTGATGGCAGTGGGAGGGATGAATGGGATCAGGCAGAGTGATGGCAGTGGGAGGGATGGATGGCTTTAGGCAGTGATGGCAGTCGGAGGGATGGATGGGATCAGGCAGAGTGATGGCAGTGGGAGGGATGGATGGGATCAGGCAGAGTGATGGCAGTGGGAGGGATGGATGGGATCAGGCAGATGGATGGATGGGATCAGGCACAGTGATGGCAGTGGGGGGGGGAGAATGGGATCAGGGCAGGCAGAGTGATGGCAGTGGTAGAGATGGGATCAGGCAGTGGGGGGGTGGATGGGATCAGGCAGTGATGGCAGTGGGGGAGAAGGATGGGATCAGGGCATTCAGAGTGATGGCAGTGGGAGAGATGGGATCAAGTAGAGTGATGGCAGTGGGGGGGATGGATGGGATCAGGCAGTGATGGCAGTGGGGGGGGGTGGATGGGATAAGGGCAGGCAGAGTGATGGCAGTGGGAGGGATGGATGGGATCAGGCAGTGATGGCAGTGGAGGGATGGATGGGATCAGGCAGTAAAGGCAGTGGTGGGGATGGATGGGATCAGGCAGAGTGATGGCAGTGGGAGAGATGGGATCAGGCAGTGATGGCAGTCGGAGGGATGGATGGGATCAGGCAGAGTGATGGCAGTGGGAGGGTGGATGGGATCAGGCAGTGATGGCAGTGGGAGGGATGGATGAGATCAGGCAGAGTCATGGCAGTGGGAGGGATGGATGGGATCAGGCAGTGATGGCAGTGGGAGGGATGGATGGGATCAGGCAGAGTGATGGCAGTGGGGGGGGGGGGTTAATGGGATCAGGCAGAGTGATGGCAGCGGGGGGGATGGATGGGATCAGGCAGAGTGATGGCAGTGGGAGAGATGGGATCAGGCAGTGATGGCAGTCGGAGGGATGGATCGGATCAGGCAGAGTGATGGCAGTGGGAGGGATGGATGGGATCAGGCAGAGTGATGGCAGTGGGAGGGATAGATGCGATCAGGCAGTGATGGCAGTCGGAGGGATGGATGGGATCAGGCAGAGTGATGGCAGTGGGAGGGATGGATGGGATCAGGCAGAGTGATGGCAGTGGGAGGGATGGATGGAATCAGGCAGATGGATGGATGGGATCAGGCACAGTGATGGCAGTGGGGGGGTAGAATGGGATCAGGGCAGGCAGAGTGATGGCAGTGGGAGAGATGGGATCAGGCAGTGGGGAGGCAGTGGGGGGGGTGGATGGGATCAGGCAGTGATGGCAGTGGGGGAGAAGGATGGGATCAGGGCAGGCAGAGTGATGGCAGTGGGAGAGATGGGATCAGGTAGAGTGATGGCAGTGGGGGGGATGGATGGGATCAGGCAGTGATGGCAGTGGGGGGGGGGTGGATGGGATAAGGGCAGGCAGAGTGATGGCAGTGGGAGGGATGGATGGGATCAGGCAGTGATGGCAGTGGAGGGATGGATGGGATCAGGCAGTAAAGGCAGTGGTGGGGATGGATGGGATCAGGCAGAGTGATGGCAGTGGGAGAGATGGGATCAGGCAGTGATGGCAGTCGGAGGGATGGATGGGATCAGGCAGAGTGATGGCAGTGGGAGGGGTGGATGGGATCAGGCAGAGTGATGGCAGTGGGAGGGATGGATGGGATCAGGCAGAGTGATGGCAGTGGGAGGGATGGATGGGATCAAGCAGAGTGATGGCAGTGGGAGGGGTGGATGGGATCAGGCAGAGTGATGGCAGTGGGAGGGATGGATGGGGTCAGGCAGAGTGATGGCAGTGTAAGAGATGGGATCAGGCAGTGATGGCAGTGGGAGGGATGGATGGGATCAGGCAGAGTGATGGACGTGGGAGGGATGGATGGGATCAGTTAGAGTGATGGCAGTGGGAGGGATGGATGGGATCAGGCAGTGATGGCAGTGGGAGGGATGGATGGGATCAGGCAGAGTGATGGCAGTGGGGGTGGATGGGATCAGGCAGAGTGATGGCAGTGGGGAGGAATGGATGGGATCAGGCAGAGTGATGGCAGTGGGAGAGATGGTATCAGGCAGTGATGGCAGTTTGAGGGATGGATGGGATCAGGCAGAGTGATGGCAGTGGGAGGGATGGATGGGATCAGGCAGAGATATGGCAGTGGGAGAGATGGGATCAGGCAGTGATGGCAGTCGGAGGGATGGATGGGAACAGGGAGAGTGATGGCAGTGGGAGGGATGGATAGGATCAGGCAGAGTGATGGCAGTGGGGAGGATGGATGGGATCAGGCAGAGTGATGGCATTGTAAGAGATGGGATCAGGCAGTGATGGCAGTGGGAGGGATGGATGAGATCAGTCAGAGTGATGGCAGTGGGAGGGATGGATGGGATCAGTTAGAGTTATGGCAGTGGGAGGGATGGATGGGATCAGGCAGTGATGTAAGTGGGAGGGATGGATGGGATCAGGCAGAGTGATGGCAGTGGGGGGGGTGGATGGGATCAGGCAGAGTGATGGCAGTGGGGGGGATGGATGGGATCAGGCAGAGTGATGGCAGTGGGAGAGATGGGATCAGGCAGTGATGGCAGTCGGAGGGATGGATGGGATCAGGCAGAGTGATGGCAGTGGGAGGGATGGATGGGATCAGGCAGAGTGATGGCAGTGGGAGAGATGGGATCAGGCAGTGATGGCAGTCGGAGGGATGGATGGGATCAGGCAGAGTGATGGCAGTGGGAGGGATGGATGGGATCAGGCAGAGTGATGGCAGTGGGAGGGATAGATGGGATCAGGCAGAGTGATGGCAGTGGGAGGGATAGATGGGATCAGGCAGAGTGATGGCAGTGGGAGGGATGGATGGGACCAGGCAGAGTGATGGCAGTGGGGGGGGGGTGGATGGGATCAGGGCAGGCAGAGTGATGGCAGTGGGAGGGGTGGGATCAGGTAGAGTGATGGCAGTGGGAGGGATGGATAAAATCAGGCAGTGATGGCAGTGGGGGGATGGATGGGATCAGGGCAGGCAGAGTGATGGCAGTGGGAGGGATGGGATCAGGTAGAGTGATGGCAGTGGGAGGGATGGATGGGATCAGGCAGTGGGGGGGATAGATGGGATCAGGCAGTGATGACAGTGGGGGAGATGGATGGGATCAGGGCAGGCAGAGTGATGGCAGTGGGAGAGATGGGATCAGGTAGAGTGATGGCAGTGGGAGGGATGGATTGGATCGGGCAGAGTGATGGCAGTGGGAGGGATGGATGGGATCAGGCAGTGATGGCAGTAGGGGGATGGATGGGATCAGGGTAGGCAGAGTAATGGCAGTGGGGGGGATGGATGGGATCAGGGCAGGTAGAGTGATGGCAGTGGGAGGGATGGATGGGATCAGGCAGAGTGATGGCAGTGGGAGGGATGGATGGGATAAGGCAGAGTAATGGCAGTGGGAGGGATGGATGGGATCAGGCAGAGTGATGGCAGTGGGAGGGATGGATGGGATCAGGCAGAGTGATGGCAGTGGGAGGGATGGATGGGATCAGGCAGAGTGATGGCAGTGGGAGGGATAGATGCGATCAGGCAGTGATGGCAGTCGGAGGGATGGATGGGATCAGGCAGAGTGATGGCAGTGGGAGGGATGGATGGGATCAGGCAGAGTGATGGCAGTGGGAGGGATGGATGGAATCAGGCAGATGGATGGATGGGATCAGGCACAGTGATGGCAGTGGGGGGGTAGAATGGGATCAGGGCAGGCAGAGTGATGGCAGTGGGAGAGATGGGATCAGGCAGTGGGGAGGCAGTGGGGGGGGTGGATGGGATCAGGCAGTGATGGCAGTGGGGGAGAAGGATGGGATCAGGGCAGGCAGAGTGATGGCAGTGGGAGAGATGGGATCAGGTAGAGTGATGGCAGTGGGGGGGATGGATGGGATCAGGCAGTGATGGCAGGGGGGGGGTGGATGGGATAAGGGCAGGCAGAGTGATGGCAGTGGGAGGGATGGATGGGATCAGGCAGTGATGGCAGTGGAGGGATGGATGGGATCAGGCAGTAAAGGCAGTGGTGGGGATGGATGGGATCAGGCAGAGTGATGGCAGTGGGAGAGATGGGATCAGGCAGTGATGGCAGTCGGAGGGATGGATGGGATCAGGCAGAGTGATGGCAGTGGGAGGGGTGGATGGGATCAGGCAGAGTGATGGCAGTGGGAGGGATGGATGGGATCAGGCAGAGTGATGGCAGTGGGAGGGATGGATGGGATCAAGCAGAGTGATGGCAGTGGGAGGGGTGGATGGGATCAGGCAGAGTGATGGCAGTGGGAGGGATGGATGGGGTCAGGCAGAGTGATGGCAGTGTAAGAGATGGGATCAGGCAGTGATGGCAGTGGGAGGGATGGATGGGATCAGGCAGAGTGATGGACGTGGGAGGGATGGATGGGATCAGTTAGAGTGATGGCAGTGGGAGGGATGGATGGGATCAGGCAGTGATGGCAGTGGGAGGGATGGATGGGATCAGGCAGAGTGATGGCAGTGGGGGTGGATGGGATCAGGCAGAGTGATGGCAGTGGGGAGGAATGGATGGGATCAGGCAGAGTGATGGCAGTGGGAGAGATGGTATCAGGCAGTGATGGCAGTTTGAGGGATGGATGGGATCAGGCAGAGTGATGGCAGTGGGAGGGATGGATGGGATCAGGCAGAGATATGGCAGTGGGAGAGATGGGATCAGGCAGTGATGGCAGTCGGAGGGATGGATGGGATCAGGGAGAGTGATGGCAGTGGGAGGGATGGATAGGATCAGGCAGAGTGATGGCAGTGGGGAGGATGGATGGGATCAGGCAGAGTGATGGCATTGTAAGAGATGGGATCAGGCAGTGATGGCAGTGGGAGGGATGGATGAGATCAGGCAGAGTGATGGCAGTGGGAGGGATGGATGGGATCAGTTAGAGTTATGGCAGTGGGAGGGATGGATGGGATCAGGCAGTGATGTAAGTGGGAGGGATGGATGGGATCAGGCAGAGTGATGGCAGTGGGGGGGGTGGATGGGATCAGGCAGAGTGATGGCAGTGGGGGGGATGGATGGGATCAGGCAGAGTGATGGCAGTGGGAGAGATGGGATCAGGCAGTGATGGCAGTCGGAGGGATGGATGGGATCAGGCAGAGTGATGGCAGTGGGAGGGATGGATGGGATCAGGCAGAGTGATGGCAGTGGGAGAGATGGGATCAGGCAGTGATGGCAGTCGGAGGGATGGATGGGATCAGGCAGAGTGATGGCAGTGGGAGGGATGGATGGGATCAGGCAGAGTGATGGCAGTGGGAGGGATAGATGGGATCAGGCAGAGTGATGGCAGTGGGAGGGATAGATGGGATCAGGCAGAGTGATGGCAGTGGGAGGGATGGATGGGACCAGGCAGAGTGATGGCAGTGGGGGGGGTGGATGGGATCAGGGCAGGCAGAGTGATGGCAGTGGGAGGGGTGGGATCAGGTAGAGTGATGGCAGTGGGAGGGATGGATAAAATCAGGCAGTGATGGCAGTGGGGGGATGGATGGGATCAGGGCAGGCAGAGTGATGGCAGTGGGAGGGATGGGATCAGGTAGAGTGATGGCAGTGGGAGGGATGGATGGGATCAGGCAGTGGGGGGGATAGATGGGATCAGGCAGTGATGACAGTGGGGGAGATGGATGGGATCAGGGCAGGCAGAGTGATGGCAGTGGGAGAGATGGGATCAGGTAGAGTGATGGCAGTGGGAGGGATGGATTGGATCGGGCAGAGTGATGGCAGTGGGAGGGATGGATGGGATCAGGCAGTGATGGCAGTAGGGGGATGGATGGGATCAGGGTAGGCAGAGTAATGGCAGTGGGGGGGATGGATGGGATCAGGGCAGGTAGAGTGATGGCAGTGGGAGGGATGGATGGGATCAGGCAGAGTGATGGCAGTGGGAGGGATGGATGGGATAAGGCAGAGTAATGGCAGTGGGAGGGATGGATGGGATCAGGCAGAGTGATGGCAGTGGGAGGGATGGATGGGATCAGGCAGAGTGATGGCAGTGTAAGAGATGGGATCAGGCAGTGATGGCAGTGGGAGGGATGGATGGGATCAGGCAGAGTGATGGCAGTGGGAGGGATGGATGGGATCAGGCCGTGATGGCAGTGGGAGGGATGGATGGGATCAGGCAGAGTGATGGCAGTGGGGGGTGGATGGGATCAGGCAGAGTGATGGCAGTGGGGGGGGTGGATGGGATCAGGCAGAGTGATGGCATTGGGAGAGATGGGATCAGGCAGTGATGGCAGTCAGAGGGATGGATGGGATCAGGCAGATGGATGGATGGGATCAGGCAGAGTGATGGCAGTGGGAGGGATGGATGGGACCAGGCAGAGTGATGGCAGTGGGGGGGGGGGGTGGATGGGATCAGGGCAGGCAGAGTGATGGCAGTGGGAGGGGTGGGATCAGGTAGAGTGATGGCAGTGGGAGGGATGGATGGGATCAGGCAGTGATGGCAGTGGGGGTTAAGGGATGGGATCAGGGCAGGCAGAGTGTTGGCAGTGGGAGGGATGGGATCAGGTAGAGTGATGGCAGTGGGAGGGATGGATGGGATCAGGCAGTGGGGGGGATAGATGGGATCAGGCAGTGATGGCAGTGGGGGAGATGGATGGGATCAGGGCATGCAGAGTGATGGCAGTGGGAGAGATGGGATCAGGTAGAGTGATGGCAGTGGGAGGGATGGATTGGATCAGGCAGAGTGATGGCAGTGGGAGGGATGGATGGGATCAGGCAGTGATGGCAGTAGGGGGATGGATGGGATCAGGGTAGGCAGAGTGATGGCAGTGGGGGGGATGGATGGGATCAGGGCAGGTAGAGTGATGGCAGTGGGAGGGATGGATGGGATCAGGCAGAGTGATGGCAGTGGGAGGGATGGATGGGATAAGGCAGAGTAATGGCAGTGGGAGGGATGGATGGGATCAGGCAGAGTGATGGCAGTGGGAGGGATGGATGGGATCAGGCAGAGTGATGGCAGTGTAAGAGATGGGATCAGGCAGAGTGATGGCAGTGGGAGGGATGGATGGGATCAGGCAGAGTGATGGCAGTGGGAGGGATGGATGGGATCAGGCAGAGTGATGGCAGTGGGAGGGACTGATGGGATCAGGCCGTGATGGCAGTGGGAGGGATGGATGGGATCAGGCAGAGTGATGGCAGTGGGAGGGATGGATGGGATCAGGCAGAGTGATGGCAGTGGGAGGGATGGATGGGATCAGGCAGTGATGGCAGTGGGAGGGATGGATGGGATTGGGCAGAGTGATGGCAGTGGGAGGGATGGATGGGATCAGGCAGAGTGATGGCAGTGTAAGAGATGGGATCAGGCAGTGATGGCAGTGGGAGGGATGGATGGGATCAGGCAGAGTGATGGCAGTGGGAGGGATGGATGGGATCAGGCAGTGATGGCAGTGGGAGGGATGGATGGGATCAGGCAGTGATGGCAGTCGGAGGGATGGATGGGATCAGGCAGAGTGATGGCAGTGGGGGGGGTGGATGGGATCAGGCAGAGTGATGGCAGTGGGAGAGACGGGATCAGGCAGTGATGTCAGTCGAAGGGATGTATGGGATCAGTCAGAGTGATGGCAGTAGGAGGGATGGATGGGATAAGGAAAAGTGATGGCAGTGGGAGGGATGGATGGGATCAGGCAGAGTGATGGCAGTGGGAGGGATGGATGGGATTAGGCAGAGTCATGGCAGTGGGGGGGATGGATGGGATAAGGCAGAGTGATGCAGTGGGAGGGATGGATGGGATCAGGCAGAGTGATGGCAGTGGGAGGGATGGATGGGATCAGGCAGAGTGATGGCAGTGGGAGGGGTGGATGGGATCATGCAGAGTGATGGCAGTGGGAGGGATGGATGGGATCAGGCAGATTGATGGCAGTGGGAGAGATGGATGGGATCAGGCAGAGTGATGGCAGTGGGAGAGATGGGATCAGGCAGTGATTTCAGTCTGAGGGATGGATGGGATAAGGCAGAGTGATGGCAGTGGGAGGGATGGATGGGATAAGGCAGAGTGATGGCAGTGGGAGGGATGGATGGGATCAGGCAGTGATGGCAGTCAGAGGGATGGATGGGATCAGGCAGAGTGATGGCAGTGGGAGGGGTGGATGGGATAAGGCAGAGTGATGGCAGTGGGAGGGATGGATGGGATCAGGCAGATTGATGGCAGTGAGAGGGATGGATGGGATCAGGCAGAGTGATGGCAGTGGGAGAGATGGGATCAGGCAGTGATGGCAGTCGGAGGGATGGATGGGATCAGGCAGAGTGATGGCAGTGGGAGGGATGGATGGGATCAGGCAGAGTGATGGCAGTGGGAGAGATGGGATCAGGCATTGATGGCAGTGGGATGGATGGATGGGATCAGGCAGAGTGATGGCAGTGGGAGAGATGGGATCAGGCAGTGATGGCAGTCAGAAGGATGGATGGGATCAGGCAGAGTGATGGCAGTGGGAGGGATGGATGGGATCAGGCAGAGTGATGGCAGTGGGAGAGATGGGATCAGGCAGTGATGGTAGTGGGAGGGATGGATGGGATCAGGCAGAGTGATGGCAGTGGGAGGGATGGATGGGATCAGGCAGAGTGATGGCAGTGGGGGGGATGGATGGGATCAGGCAGTGATGGCAGTGGGAGGGATGGATGGGATTGGGCAGAGTGATGGCAGTGGGAGGGATGGATGGGATCAGGCAGAGTGATGGCAGTGTAAGAGATGGGATCAGGCAGTGATGGCAGTGGGAGGGATGGATGGGATCAGGCAGAGTGATGGCAGTGGGAGGGATGGATGGGATCAGGCAGTGATGGCAGTGGGAGGGATGGATGGGATCAGGCAGTGATGGCAGTCGGAGGGATGGATGGGATCAGGCAGAGTGATGGCAGTGGGGGGGGGGGGTGGATGGGATCAGGCAGAGTGATGGCAGTGGGAGAGACGGGATCAGGCAGTGATGTCAGTCGAAGGGATGTATGGGATTAGTCAGAGTGATGGCAGTGGGAGGGATGGATGGGATAAGGAAAAGTGATGGCAGTGGGAGGGATGGATGGGATCAGGCAGAGTGATGGCAGTGGGAGGGATGGATGGGATCAGGCAGAGTCATGGCAGTGGGGGGGATGGATGGGATAAGGCAGAGTGATGCAGTGGGAGGGATGGATGGGATCAGGCAGAGTGATGGCAGTGGGAGGGATGGATGGGATCAGGCAGAGTGATGGCAGTGGGAGGGGTGGATGGGATCATGCAGAGTGATGGCAGTGGGAGGGATGGATGGGATCAGGCAGATTGATGGCAGTGGGAGGGATGGATGGGATCAGGCAGAGTGATGGCAGTGGGAGAGATGGGATCAGGCAGTGATTTCAGTCTGAGGGATGGATGGGATAAGGCAGAGTGATGGCAGTGGGAGGGATGGATGGGATAAGGCAGAGTGATGGAAGTGGGAGGGATGGATGGCATCAGGCAGTGATGGCAGTCGGAGGGATGGATGGGATCAGGCAGAGTGATGGCAGTGGGAGGGGTGGATGGGATAAGGCAGAGTGATGGCAGTGGGAGGGATGGATGGGATCAGGCAGATTGATGGCAGTGAGAAGGATGGATGGGATCAGGCAGAGTGATGGCAGTGGGAGAGATGGGATCAGGCAGTGATGGCAGTCGGAGGGATGGATGGGATCAGGCAGAGTGATGGCAGTGGGAGGGATGGATGGGATCAGGCAGAGTGATGGCAGTGGGAGAGATGGGATCAGGCATTGATGGCAGTGGGATGGATGGATGGGATCAGGCAGAGTGATGGCAGTGGGAGAGATGGGATCAGGCAGTGATGGCAGTCGGAGGGATGGATGGGATCAGGCAGAGTGATGGCAGTGGGAGGGATGGATGGGATCAGGCAGAGTGATGGCAGGGGGAGAGACGGGATCAGGCAGTGATGTCAGTCGGAGGGATGTATGGGATCAGGCAGAGTGATGGCAGTGGGAGGGATGGATGGGATAAGGAAAAGTGATGGCAGTGGGAGGGATGGATGGGATCAGGCAGAGTGATGGCAGTGGGAGGGATGGATGGGATCAGGCAGAGTGATGACAGTGGGAGAGATGGGATCAGGCAGAGTGATGGCAGTGGGAGGGATGGATGGGATCAGGCAGAGTGATGGCAGTGGGAGAGATGGGATCAGGCAGTGATGGCAGTCGGAGGGATGGATGGGATCAGGCAGAGTGATGGCAGTGGGAGGGATGGATGGGATCAGGCAGAGTGATGGCAGTGGGAGAGATGGGATCAGGCAGTGATGGCAGTGGGATGGATGGATGGGATCAGGCAGAGGGATGGCAGTGGGAGAGATGGGATCAGGCAGTGATGGCAGTCTGAGGGATGGATGGGATCAGGCAGAGTGATGGCAGTGGGAGGGATGGATGGGATCAGGCAGAGTAATGGCAGTGGGAGAGATGGGATCAGGCAGTGATGTCAGTCGGAGGGATGGATGGGATCAGGAAGAGTGATGGCAGTGGGAGGGATGGATGGGATAAGGCAAAGTGATGGCAGTGGGAGGAATGGATGGGATCAGGCAGAGTGATGGCAGTGGGAGGGATGGATGGGATCAGGCAGAGTGATGGCAGTGGGAGGGATGGATGGGATAAGGCAGAGTGATGGCAGTGGGAGGGATGGATGGGATCAGGCAGAGTGATGGCAGTGGGAGGGATGGATGGGATCAGGCAGAGTGATGGCAGTGGGAGGGATGGATGGGATAAGGCAGAGTGATGGCAGTGGGAGGGATGGATGGGATTGGGCAGAGTGATGGCAGTGGGAGGGATGGATGGGATCAGGCAGAGTGATGGCAGTGGGGGGGATGGATGGGATCAGGCAGAGTGATGGCAGTGGGAGGGATGAATGGGATCAGGCAGAGTGATGGCAGTGGGAGGGATGGATGGGATCAGGCAGAGTGATGGCAGTGGGGGGGGGTGGATGGGATCAGGCAGAGTGATAGCAGTGGGAGAGACGGGATCAGGCAGTGATGTCAGTCGAAGGGATGTATGGGATCAGTCAGAGTGATGGCAGTGGGAGGGATGGATGGGATAAGGAAAAGTGATGGCAGTGGGAGGGATGGATGGGATCAGGCAGAGTGATGGCAGTGGGAGGGATGGATGGGATCAGGCAGAGTGATGGCAGTGGGGGGGATGGATGGGATAAGGCAAAGTGATGCAGTGGGAGGGATGGATGGGATCAGGCAGAGTGATGGCAGTGGGAGGGATGGATGGGATCAGGCAGAGTGATGGCAGTGGGAGGGAGGGATGGGATCAGGCAGAGTGATGGCAGTGGGAGAGATGGGATCAGGCAGTGATGGCAGTCGGAGGGATGGATGGGATCAGGAAGAGTGATGGCAGTGGGAGGGATGGATGGGATCAGGCAGTGATGGCAGTGGGAGGGATGGATGGGATCAGGCAGTGATGGCAGTCGGAGGGATGGATGGGATCAGGCAGAGTGATGGCAGTGGGAGGGGGGTGGATGGGATCAGGCAGAGTGATGGCAGTGGGAGAGACAGGATCAGGCAGTGATGTCAGTCGAAGGGATGTATGGGATCAGTCAGAGTGATGGCAGTGGGAGGGATGGATGGGATAAGGAAAAGTGATGGCAGTGGGAGGGATGGATGGGATCAGGCAGAGTGATGGCAGTGGGAGGGATGGATGGGATCAGGCAGAGTCATGGCAGTGGGCGGGATGGATGGGATAAGGCAGAGTGATGCAGTGGGAGGGATGGATGGGATCAGGCAGAGTGATGGCAGTGGGAGGGATGGATGGGATCAGGCAGAGTGATGGCAGTGGGAGGGATGGATGGGATCAGGCAGAGTGATGGCAGTGGGAGAGATGGGATCAGGCAGTGATTTCAGTCTGAGGGATGGATGGGATAAGGCAGAGTGATGGCAGTGGGAGGGATGGATGGGATAAGGCAGAGTGATGGCAGTGGGAGGGATGGATGGGATCAGGCAGTGATGGCAGTCAGAGGGATGGATGGGATCAGGCAGAGTGATGGCAGTGGGAGGGGTGGATGGGATAAGGCAGAGTGATGGCAGTGGGAGGGATGGATGGGATCAGGCAGATTGATGGCAGTGAGAGGGATGGATGGGATCAGGCAGAGTGATGGCAGTGGGAGAGATGGGATCAGGCAGTGATGGCAGTCGGAGGGATGGATGGGATCAGGCAGAGTGATGGCAGTGGGAGGGATGGATGGGATCAGGCAGAGTGATGGCAGTGGGAGAGATGGGATCAGGCATTGATGGCAGTGGGATGGATGGATGGGATCAGGCAGAGTGATGGCAGTGGGAGAGATGGGATCAGGCAGTGATGGCAGTCGGAGGGATGGATGGGATCAGGCAGAGTGATGGCAGTGGGAGGGATGGATGGGATCAGGCAGAGTGATGGCAGTGGGAGAGATGGGATCAGGCAGTGATGGTAGTGGGAGGGATGGATGGGATCAGGCAGAGTGATGGCAGTGGGAGGGATGGATGGGATCAGGCAGAGTGATGGCAGTGGGAGGGATGGATGGGATCAGGCAGTGATGGCAGTGGGAGGGATGGATGGGATTGGGCAGAGTGATGGCAGTGGGAGGGATGGATGGGATCAGGCAGAGTGATGGCAGTGTAAGAGATGGGATCAGGCAGTGATGGCAGTGGGAGGGATGGATGGGATCAGGCAGAGTGATGGCAGTGGGAGGGATGGATGGGATCAGGCAGAGTGATGGCAGTGGGAGGGATGGATGGGATCAGGCAGTGATGGCAGTGGGAGGGATGGATGGGATCAGGCAGTGATGGCAGTCGGAGGGATGGATGGGATCAGGCAGAGTGATGGCAGTGGGGGGGGGGGGTGGATGGGATCAGGCAGAGTGATGGCAGTGGGAGAGACGGGATCAGGCAGTGATGTCAGTCGAAGGGATGTATGGGATCAGTCAGAGTGATGGCAGTGGGAGGGATGGATGGGATAAGGAAAAGTGATGGCAGTGGGAGGGATGGATGGGATCAGGCAGAGTGATGGCAGTGGGAGGGATGGATGGGATCAGGCAGAGTCATGGCAGTGGGGGGGATGGATGGGATAAGGCAGAGTGATGCAGTGGGAGGGATGGATGGGATCAGGCAGAGTGATGGCAGTGGGAGGGATGGATGGGATCAGGCAGAGTGATGGCAGTGGGAGAGATGGGATCAGGCAGTGATGGCAGTCGGAGGGATGGATGGGATCAGGCAGAGTGATGGCAGTGGGAGGGATGGATGGGATCAGGCAGAGTGATGGCAGTGGGAGAGATGGGATCAGGCAGTGATGGCAGTGGGATGGATGGATGGGATCAGGCAGAGGGATGGCAGTGGGAGAGATGGGATCAGGCAGTGATGGCAGTCTGAGGGATGGATGGGATCAGGCAGAGTGATGGCAGTGGGAGGGATGGATGGGATCAGGCAGAGTAATGGCAGTGGGAGAGATGGGATCAGGCAGTGATGTCAGTCGGAGGGATGGATGGGATCAGGAAGAGTGATGGCAGTGGGAGGGATGGATGGGATAAGGCAAAGTGATGGCAGTGGGAGGAATGGATGGGATCAGGCAGAGTGATGGCAGTGGGAGGGATGGATGGGATCAGGCAGAGTGATGGCAGTGGGAGGGATGGATGGGATAAGGCAGAGTGATGGCAGTGGGAGGGATGGATGGGATCAGGCAGAGTGATGGCAGTGGGAGGGATGGATGGGATCAGGCAGAGTGATGGCAGTGGGAGAGTTGGGATCAGGCAGTGATTTCAGTCGGAGGGATGGATGGGATCAGGCAGAGTGATGGCAGTGGGAGGGATGGATGGGATAAGGCAGAGTGATGGCAGTGGGAGGGATGGATGGGATTGGGCAGAGTGATGGCAGTGGGAGGGATGGATGGGATCAGGCAGAGTGATGGCAGTGGAAGGGATGGATGGGATCAGGCAGAGTGATGGCAGTGTAAGAGATGGGATCAGGCAGTGATGGCAGTGGGAGGGATGGATGGGATCAGGCAGAGTGATGGCAGTGGGAGGGATGGATGGGATCAGGCAGAGTGATGGCAGTGGGGGGGATGGATGGGATCAGGCAGAGTGATGGCAGTGGGAGGGATGAATGGGATCAGGCAGAGTGATGGCAGTGGGAGGGATGGATGGGATCAGGCAGAGTGATGGCAGTGGGGGGGGGGTGGATGGGATCAGGCAGAGTGATGGCAGTGGGAGAGACGGGATCAGGCAGTGATGTCAGTCGAAGGGATGTATGGGATCAGTCAGAGTGATGGCAGTGGGAGGGATGGATGGGATAAGGAAAAGTGATGGCAGTGGGAGGGATGGATGGGATCAGGCAGAGTGATGGCAGTGGGAGGGATGGATGGGATCAGGCAGAGTGATGGCAGTGGGGGGGATGGATGGGATAAGGCAGAGTGATGCAGTGGGAGGGATGGATGGGATCAGGCAGAGTGATGGCAGTGGGAGGGAGGGATGGGATCAGGCAGAGTGATGGCAGTGGGAGAGATGGGATCAGGCAGTGATGGCAGTCGGAGGGATGGATGGGATCAGGAAGAGTGATGGCAGTGGGAGGGATGGATGGGATCAGGCAGTGATGGCAGTGGGAGGGATGGATGGGATCAGGCAGTGATGGCAGTCGGAGGGATGGATGGGATCAGGCAGAGTGATGGCAGTGGGAGGGGGGTGGATGGGATCAGGCAGAGTGATGGCAGTGGGAGAGACAGGATCAGGCAGTGATGTCAGTCGAAGGGATGTATGGGATCCGTCAGAGTGATGGCAGTGGGAGGGATGGATGGGATAAGGAAAAGTGATGGCAGTGGGAGGGATGGATGGGATCAGGCAGAGTGATGGCAGTGGGAGGGATGGATGGGATCAGGCAGAGTCATGGCAGTGGGGGGGATGGATGGGATAAGGCAGAGTGATGCAGTGGGAGGGATGGATGGGATCAGGCAGAGTGATGGCAGTGGGAGGGATGGATGGGATCAGGCAGAGTGATGGCAGTGGGAGGGGTGGATGGGATCATGCAGAGTGATGGCAGTGGGAGGGATGGATGGGATCAGGCAGATTGATGGCAGTGGGAGGGATGGATGGGATCAGGCAGAGTGATGGCAGTGGGAGAGATGGGATCAGGCAGTGATTTCAGTCGGAGGGATGGATGGGATAAGGCACAGTGATGGCAGTGGGAGGGATGGATGGGATAAGGCAGAGTGATGGCAGTGGGAGGGATGGATGGGATCAGGCAGTGATGGCAGTCAGAGGGATAGATGGGATCAGGCAGAGTGATGGCAGTGGGAGGGGTGGATGGGATAAGGCAGAGTGATGGCAGTGGGAGGGATGGATGGGATCAGGCAGATTGATGGCAGTGAGAGGGATGGATGGGATCAGGCAGAGTGATGGCAGTGGGAGAGATGGGATCAGGCAGTGATGGCAGTCGGAGGGATGGATGGAATCAGGCAGAGTGATGGCAGTGGGAGGGATGGATGGGATCAGGCAGAATGATGGCAGTGGGAGAGATGGGATCAGGCATTGATGGCAGTGGGATGGATGGATGGGATCAGGCAGAGTGATGGCAGTGGGAGAGATGGGATCAGGCAGTGATGGCAGTCGGAGGGATGGATGGGATCAGGCAGAGTGATGGCAGTGGGAGGGATGGATGGGATCAAGCAGAGTGATGGCAGTGGGAGAGATGGGATCAGGCAGTGATGGCAGTCGGAGGGATGGATGGGATCAGGCAGAGTGATGGCAGTGGGAGGGATGGATGGGATCAGGCAGAGTGATGGCAGTGGGAGAGATGGGATCAGGCAGTGATGGCAGTCAGAGGGATGGATGGGATCAGGCAGAGTGATGGCAGTGGGAGGGATGGATGGGATCAGGCAGAGTGATGGCAGTGGGAGAGATGGGATCAGGCAGTGATGGCAGTGGGATGGATGGATGGGATCAGGCAGAGGGATGGCAGTGGGAGAGATGGGATCAGGCAGTGATGGCAGTCGGAGGGATGGATGGGATCAGGCAGAGTGATGGCAGTGGGAGGGATGGATGGGATCAGGCAGAGTGATGGCAGTGGGAGAGATGGGATCAGGCAGTGATGTCAGTCGGAGGGATGGATGGGATCAGGAAGAGTGATGGCAGTGGGAGGGATGGATGGGATCAGGCAGAGTGATGGCAGTGGGAGGGATGGATGGGATCAGGCAGTGATGGCAGTGGAAGGGATGGATGGGATCAGGCAGAGTGATGTCAGTGGGGGGGATGGATGGGATCAGGCAGAGTGATGGCAGTGGGAGGGATGAATGGGATCAGGCAGAGTGATGGCAGTGGGAGGGATGGATGGGATCAGGCAGTGATGGCAGTCGGAGGGATGGATGGGATCAGGCAGAGTGATGGCAGTGGGAGGGATGGATGGGATCAGGCAGAGTGATGGCAGTGGGAGGGATGGATGGGATCAGGCAGATGGATGGATGGGATCAGGCACAGTGATGGCAGTGGGGGGGGGGGGAGAATGGGATCAGGGCAGGCAGAGTGATGGCAGTGGGAGAGATGGGATCAGGCAGTGGGGGGGGTGGATGGGATCAGGCAGTGATGGCAGTGGGGGAGAAGGATGGGATCAGGGCAGGCAGAGTGATGGCAGTGGGAGAGATGGGATCAGGTAGAGTGATGGCAGTGGGGGGGATGGATGGGATCAGGCAGTGATGGCAGTGGGGGGGGGTGGATGGGATAAGGGCAGGCAGAGTGATGGCAGTGGGAGGGATGGATGGGATCAGGCAGTGATGGCAGTGGAGGGATGGATGGGATCAGGCAGTAAAGGCAGTGGTGGGGATGGATGGGATCAGGCAGAGTGATGGCAGTGGGAGAGATGGGATCAGGCAGTGATGGCAGTCGGAGGGATGGATATGATCAGGCAGAGTGATGGCAGTGGGAGGGGTGGATGGGATCAGGCAGAGTGATGGCAGTGGGAGGGATGGATGGGATCAGGCAGAGTGATGGCAGTGGGAGGGATGGATGGGATCAGGCAGAGTGATGGCAGTGGGAGAGATGGATGGGATCAGGCAGAGTGATGGCAGTGGGAGAGATGGGATCAGGCAGTGATGGCAGTGGGATGGATGGATGGGATCAGGCAGAGTGATGGCAGTGGGAGAGATGGGATCAGGCAGTGATGGCAGTCGGAGGGATGGATGGGATCAGGCAGAGTGATGGCAGTGGGAGGGATGGATGGGATCAGGCAGAGTGATGGCAGTGGGAGAGACGGGATCAGGCAGTGATGTCAGTCGGAGGGATGTATGGGATCAGGCAGAGTGATGGCAGTGGGAGGGATGGATGGGATAAGGAAAAGTGATGGCAGTGGGAGGGATGGATGGGATCAGGCAGAGTGATGGCAGTGGGAGGGATGGATGGGATCAGGCAGAGTGATGACAGTTAGGGGGATGGATGGGATAAGGCAGAGTGATGGCAGTGGGAGGGATGGATGGGATCAGGCAGAGTGATGGCAGTGGGAGGGATGGATGGGATCAGGCAGAGTGATGGCAGTGGGAGGCATGGATGGGATCAGGCAGAGTGATGGCAGTGGGAGAGATGGGATCAGGCAGTAATGGCAGTCGGAGGGATGGATGGGATCAGGCAGAGTGATGGCAGTGGGAGAGATGGGATCAGGCTGTGATGGCAGTCGGAGGGATGGATGGGATCAGGCAGAGTGATGGCAGTGGGAGGGATGGATGGGATCAGGCAGAGTGATGGCAGTGGGAGAGATGGGATCAGGCAGAGGGATGGCAGTGGGAGAGATGGGATAAGGGAGTGATGGCAGTCGGAGGGATGGATGGGATCAGGCAGAGTGATGGCAGTCGGAGGGATGGATGGGATCAGGCAGAGTGATGGCAGTGGGAGGGATGATCAGGCAGAGGGATGGCAGTGGGAGAGATGGGATAAGGGAGTGATGGCAGTCGGAGGGATGGATGGGATCAGGCAGAGTGATGGCAGTGGGAGGGATGGATGGAATCAGGCAGAGTGATGACAGTGGGAGAGATGGGATCAGGCAGTGATGTCAGTCGGAGGGATGGATGGGATCAGGAAGAGTGATGGCAGTGGGAGGGATGGATGGGATAAGGCAGAGTGATGGCAGTGGGAGGAATGGATGGGATTAGGCAGAGTGATGGCAGTGGGAGGGATGGATGGGATCAGGCAGAGTGATGGCAGTGGGAGGGATGGATGGGATAAGGCAGAGTGATGGCAGTGGGAGGGATGGATGGGATCAGGCAGAGTGATGGCAGTGGGAGGGATGGATGGGATTGGGCAGAGTGATGGCTGTGGGAGGGATGGATGGGATCAGGCAGAGTGATGGCAGTTGGAGGGATGGATGGGATCAGGCAGAGTGATGGCAGTGTAAGAGATGGGATCAGGCAGTGATGGCAGTGGGAGGGATGGATGGGATCAGGCAGAGTGATGGCAGTGGGAGGGATGGATGGGATCAGGCAGAGTGATGGCAGTGGGAGGGATGGATGGGATCAGGCAGTGATGGCAGTGGGAGGGATGGATGGGATCAGGCAGAGTGATGGCAGTGGGAGGGATGGATGGGATTGGGCAGAGTGATGGCTGTGGGAGGGATGGATGGGATCAGGCAGAGTGATGGCAGTTGGAGGGATGGATGGGATCAGGCAGAGTGATGGCAGTGTAAGAGATGGGATCAGGCAGTGATGGCAGTGGGAGGGATGGATGGGATCAGGCAGAGTGATGGCAGTGGGAGGGATGGATGGGATCAGGCAGAGTGATGGCAGTGGGAGGGATGGATGGGATCAGGCAGTGATGGCAGTGGGAGGGATGGATGGGATCAGGCAGATTGATGGCAGTGGGAGGGATGGATGGGATCAGGAAGAGTGATGGCAGTGGGAGGGATGGATGGAATCAGGCAGAGTAATGGCAGTGGGAGGGATGGATGGGATCAGGCAGATGGATGGATGGGATCAGGCACAGTGATGGCAGTGGGGGGGGGGAGAATGGGATCAGGGCAGGCAGAGTGATGGCAGTGGGAGTGATGGGATCAGGCAGTGGGGGGGGGGTGGATGGGATCAGGCAGTAATGGCAGTGGGGGAGAAGGATGGGATCAGGGCAGGCAGAGTGATGGCAGTGGGAGAGATGGGATCAGGTAGAGTGATGGCAGTGGGGGGGATGGATGGGATCAGGCAGTGATGGCAGTGGGGGGGGTGGATGGGATAAGGGCAGGCAGAGTGATGGCAGTGGGAGGGATGGATGGGATCAGGCAGTGATGGCAGTGGAGGGATGGATGGGATCAGGCAGTCAAGGCAGTGGTGGGGATGGATGGGATCAGGCAGAGTGATGGCAGTGGGAGAGATGGGATCAGGCAGTGATGGCAGTCGGAGGGATGGATGGGATCAGGCAGAGTGATGGCAGTGGGAGGGATGAATGGGATCAGGCAGAGTGATGGCAGTGGGAGGGATGGATGGTTTTAGGCAGTGATGGCAGTCGGAGGGATGGATGGGATCAGGCAGAGTGATGGCAGTGGGAGGGATGGATGGGATCAGGCAGAGTGATGGCAGTGGGAGGGATGGATGGGATCAGGCAGATGGATGGATGGGATCAGGCACAGTGATGGCAGTGGGGGGGGGGGAGAATGGGATCAGGGCAGGCAGAGTGATGGCAGTGGTAGAGATGGGATCAGGCAGTGGGGGGGTGGATGGGATCAGGCAGTGATGGCAGTGGGGGAGAAGGATGGGATCAGGGCATTCAGAGTGATGGCAGTGGGAGAGATGGGATCAAGTAGAGTGATGGCAGTGGGGGGGATGGATGGGATCAGGCAGTGATGGCAGTGGGGGGGGGGGTGGATGGGATAAGGGCAGGCAGAGTGATGGCAGTGGGAGGGATGGATGGGATCAGGCAGTGATGGCAGTGGAGGGATGGATGGGATCAGGCAGTAAAGGCAGTGGTGGGGATGGATGGGATCAGGCAGAGTGATGGCAGTGGGAGAGATGGGATCAGGCAGTGATGGCAGTCGGAGGGATGGATGGGATCAGGCAGAGTGATGGCAGTGGGAGGGTGGATGGGATCAGGCAGTGATGGCAGTGGGAGGGATGGATGAGATCAGGCAGAGTCATGGCAGTGGGAGGGATGGATGGGATCAGGCAGTGATGGCAGTGGGAGGGATGGATGGGATCAGGCAGAGTGATGGCAGTGGGGGGGGGGGTTAATGGGATCAGGCAGAGTGATGGCAGCGGGGGGGATGGATGGGATCAGGCAGAGTGATGGCAGTGGGAGAGATGGGATCAGGCAGTGATGGCAGTCGGAGGGATGGATCGGATCAGGCAGAGTGATGGCAGTGGGAGGGATGGATGGGATCAGGCAGAGTGATGGCAGTGGGAGGGATAGATGCGATCAGGCAGTGATGGCAGTCGGAGGGATGGATGGGATCAGGCAGAGTGATGGCAGTGGGAGGGATGGATGGGATCAGGCAGAGTGATGGCAGTGGGAGGGATGGATGGAATCAGGCAGATGGATGGATGGGATCAGGCACAGTGATGGCAGTGGGGGGGTAGAATGGGATCAGGGCAGGCAGAGTGATGGCAGTGGGAGAGATGGGATCAGGCAGTGGGGAGGCAGTGGGGGGGGGTGGATGGGATCAGGCAGTGATGGCAGTGGGGGAGAAGGATGGGATCAGGGCAGGCAGAGTGATGGCAGTGGGAGAGATGGGATCAGGTAGAGTGATGGCAGTGGGGGGGATGGATGGGATCAGGCAGTGATGGCAGTGGGGGGGGGTGGATGGGATAAGGGCAGGCAGAGTGATGGCAGTGGGAGGGATGGATGGGATCAGGCAGTGATGGCAGTGGAGGGATGGATGGGATCAGGCAGTAAAGGCAGTGGTGGGGATGGATGGGATCAGGCAGAGTGATGGCAGTGGGAGAGATGGGATCAGGCAGTGATGGCAGTCGGAGGGATGGATGGGATCAGGCAGAGTGATGGCAGTGGGAGGGGTGGATGGGATCAGGCAGAGTGATGGCAGTGGGAGGGATGGATGGGATCAGGCAGAGTGATGGCAGTGGGAGGGATGGATGGGATCAAGCAGAGTGATGGCAGTGGGAGGGGTGGATGGGATCAGGCAGAGTGATGGCAGTGGGAGAGATGGATGGGGTCAGGCAGAGTGATGGCAGTGTAAGAGATGGGATCAGGCAGTGATGGCAGTGGGAGGGATGGATGGGATCAGGCAGAGTGATGGACGTGGGAGGGATGGATGGGATCAGTTAGAGTGATGGCAGTGGGAGGGATGGATGGGATCAGGCAGTGATGGCAGTGGGAGGGATGGATGGGATCAGGCAGAGTGATGGCAGTGGGGGTGGATGGGATCAGGCAGAGTGATGGCAGTGGGGAGGAATGGATGGGATCAGGCAGAGTGATGGCAGTGGGAGAGATGGTATCAGGCAGTGATGGCAGTTTGAGGGATGGATGGGATCAGGCAGAGTGATGGCAGTGGGAGGGATGGATGGGATCAGGCAGAGATATGGCAGTGGGAGAGATGGGATCAGGCAGTGATGGCAGTCGGAGGGATGGATGGGATCAGGGAGAGTGATGGCAGTGGGAGGGATGGATGGGATCAGGCAGAGTGATGGCAGTGGGGAGGATGGATGGGATCAGGCAGAGTGATGGCATTGTAAGAGATGGGATCAGGCAGTGATGGCAGTGGGAGGGATGGATGAGATCAGGCAGAGTGATGGCAGTGGGAGGGATGGATGGGATCAGTTAGAGTTATGGCAGTGGGAGGGATGGATGGGATCAGGCAGTGATGTAAGTGGGAGGGATGGATGGGATCAGGCAGAGTGATGGCAGTGGGGGGGGGTGGATGGGATCAGGCAGAGTGATGGCAGTGGGGGGGATGGATGGGATCAGGCAGAGTGATGGCAGTGGGAGAGATGGGATCAGGCAGTGATGGCAGTCGGAGGGATGGATGGGATCAGGCAGAGTGATGGCAGTGGGAGGGATGGATGGGATCAGGCAGAGTGATGGCAGTGGGAGAGATGGGATCAGGCAGTGATGGCAGTCGGAGGGATGGATGGGATCAGGCAGAGTGATGGCAGTGGGAGGGATGGATGGGATCAGGCAGAGTGATGGCAGTGGGAGGGATAGATGGGATCAGGCAGAGTGATGGCAGTGGGAGGGATAGATGGGATCAGGCAGAGTGATGGCAGTGGGAGGGATGGATGGGACCAGGCAGAGTGATGGCAGTGGGGGGGGGGGGTGGATGGGATCAGGGCAGGCAGAGTGATGGCAGTGGGAGGGGTGGGATCAGGTAGAGTGATGGCAGTGGGAGGGATGGATAAAATCAGGCAGTGATGGCAGTGGGGGGATGGATGGGATCAGGGCAGGCAGAGTGATGGCAGTGGGAGGGATGGGATCAGGTAGAGTGATGGCAGTGGGAGGGATGGATGGGATCAGGCAGTGGGGGGGATAGATGGGATCAGGCAGTGATGACAGTGGGGGAGATGGATGGGATCAGGGCAGGCAGAGTGATGGCAGTGGGAGAGATGGGATCAGGTAGAGTGATGGCAGTGGGAGGGATGGATTGGATCGGGCAGAGTGATGGCAGTGGGAGGGATGGATGGGATCAGGCAGTGATGGCAGTAGGGGGATGGATGGGATCAGGGTAGGCAGAGTAATGGCAGTGGGGGGGATGGATGGGATCAGGGCAGGTAGAGTGATGGCAGTGGGAGGGATGGATGGGATCAGGCAGAGTGATGGCAGTGGGAGGGATGGATGGGATAAGGCAGAGTAATGGCAGTGGGAGGGATGGATGGGATCAGGCAGAGTGATGGCAGTGGGAGGGATGGATGGGATCAGGCAGAGTGATGGCAGTGTAAGAGATGGGATCAGGCAGTGATGGCAGTGGGAGGGATGGATGGGATCAGGCAGAGTGATGGCAGTGGGAGGGATGGATGGGATCAGGCCGTGATGGCAGTGGGAGGGATGGATGGGATCAGGCAGAGTGATGGCAGTGGGGGGTGGATGGGATCAGGCAGAGTGATGGCAGTGGGGGGGGGTGGATGGGATCAGGCAGAGTGATGGCATTGGGAGAGATGGGATCAGGCAGTGATGGCAGTCAGAGGGATGGATGGGATCAGGCAGATGGATGGATGGGATCAGGCAGAGTGATGGCAGTGGGAGGGATGGATGGGACCAGGCAGAGTGATGGCAGTGGGGGGGGGGTGGATGGGATCAGGGCAGGCAGAGTGATGGCAGTGGGAGGGGTGGGATCAGGTAGAGTGATGGCAGTGGGAGGGATGGATGGGATCAGGCAGTGATGGCAGTGGGGGTTAAGGGATGGGATCAGGGCAGGCAGAGTGTTGGCAGTGGGAGGGATGGGATCAGGTAGAGTGATGGCAGTGGGAGGGATGGATGGGATCAGGCAGTGGGGGGGATAGATGGGATCAGGCAGTGATGGCAGTGGGGGAGATGGATGGGATCAGGGCATGCAGAGTGATGGCAGTGGGAGAGATGGGATCAGGTAGAGTGATGGCAGTGGGAGGGATGGATTGGATCAGGCAGAGTGATGGCAGTGGGAGGGATGGATGGGATCAGGCAGTGATGGCAGTAGGGGGATGGATGGGATCAGGGTAGGCAGAGTGATGGCAGTGGGGGGGATGGATGGGATCAGGGCAGGTAGAGTGATGGCAGTGGGAGGGATGGATGGGATCAGGCAGAGTGATGGCAGTGGGAGGGATGGATGGGATAAGGCAGAGTAATGGCAGTGGGAGGGATGGATGGGATCAGGCAGAGTGATGGCAGTGGGAGGGATGGATGGGATCAGGCAGAGTGATGGCAGTGTAAGAGATGGGATCAGGCAGAGTGATGGCAGTGGGAGGGATGGATGGGATCAGGCAGAGTGATGGCAGTGGGAGGGATGGATGGGATCAGGCAGAGTGATGGCAGTGGGAGGGACTGATGGGATCAGGCCGTGATGGCAGTGGGAGGGATGGATGGGATCAGGCAGAGTTATGGCAGTGGGGGGGTGGATGGGATCAGGCAGAGTGATGGCAGTGGGGGGGGTGGATGGGATCAGGCAGAGTGATGGCAGTGGGAGAGATGGGATCAGGCAGTGATGGCAGTCAGAGGGATGGATGGGATCAGGCAGAGTGATGGCAGTGGGTGGGGATAGGATAAGCCCCATCATTGGTGTGGGTGGGGATAGGACAAGCCCCATCTTTGGTGTGAGTGGGGACAGAATAAGCTCATCAGTAGTGTGGCTGGGGACAGAATAAGCTCCATCAATGATGTTGGTGGGAATAAATAATCGTCTTCCTTGGTGCCATTGAAGGTAAAAAAGTAACGCAACGCATTAATAATGCACTAAAAACGCGAAGTGTGTTTCACAACACCCAGATATAAATGGGCCCTGAATGTACTCTGCATTATTCATTAACCCTATTTGTCTGATTAGGTTGCTGAATTTGAACAAATAAAAGTGACAATTTTTTTTTTTTTTTGCTTCCTGAAACCATAAAACAACAACCGCAGCCAAATTGACCCTGAGCAAAGCAAAGGCAACACTTAATCTGGGCGATAAGGAGTTAAAGTTGAGGGGGTGTGGCTGTGTCAGCTGACCTTTAACTTCCTTGTTCACAATGCATTTTTTTTTTTTGCCTTATTTTATTTTTTCCTTGATTTAAATTTATTTTCCATTTCTGCGCAGTTGTTCAGGAGCAGCGACGCATGCGAACCCTTCCTGCAAGAGAAAAAGAGAGTTATTTTGAACGTTTTTAGAGTTTGTGAGCTTTGTCAGTTTGGTACTGTCACAAATAAAGTTGGGTGAAAAAAAGGCTGATTTACCTATAAATACGCCCACTTGTGAAGCAGTCTGCCCTTTGGCCTACAGATGTGAGCACATGGCTTCTGCCGCCATGTTTGTTTGGTAAGTATTGGTTGATTATGTTTGCAATGTTGATTTAAAAACTACAGTTTAAACTTTTTTTTTTTTCTGCACTTTGTTAAAATGTAACAAATCCTGTACATGTTCCAATCTTCATGTATAATCTCCAAAAATGTACTATTAACTATGTTATGCTGGGGCCTGCCTTAATGGTTTGTATTCAAGCTCTTGCACCACATAGACCTTTTCACTGCAAGGGAACCCCTGCTAAAATCAATCCACTGGTGATCAATGGGATGCATGCAACCCCTAGCCTTTGGTGTTCAATGGGATGCATGCCATTGGTGTACAATAATAGCTCAGTGACAATTGGGGCTTTATTTATATATAGTACAATGTGTAATGCCCTTATAGCAAACAATCACATGACTGCTGGAAAACAGCATGGGTCAGTTGCTGATTGGCTGCTATGGTTATTGCACCTTGCTATGTGCCTAAACTTAGATGCATACTGAAGTCACCCATACTATAAACCATTTTACAGCCTGCTCAGTTTCTCTAGAACTTTTTATGGTGACTAAGACTGGTGTTCGAAATAAGAAAAACTAAACATGCATTTTCAGGAAAGGAGAGACAGTGGCCTGCCACTGTGGATCTCTCCTGCTGAAAATGCTAGTTGCCTGGCTCTCTGGCTGCTGCTGAGCTCCAGTGCAGGTTTCATTTATTGTCAAAATTGTTATTCACCCATTTGAAACGTGCGTTGCAGGAAATGTTGCTTGTAGAATTTATTAATACACTAATACTTGTGTGAATGTACCCTAGGGGTCATATACACAATATCTGCTTTAACTGTGCGTTTCTGCAAGCATATTGGTTGTGCGTTTACATGCATTAGCAGTGCGTGTTTGGCGCATTTGCAGTGTGTTTTTTGGAATATTTTTTATTTGTTAATTTCTTTTTGTATGCATCTATGTATGTTTGCAATGCATTTTTTTTGCAGAAAGTGCAGTATGCTGTACTTTTTTTTTTTTTAAAATGCACACGAAAGCACTGCGTTGCTATAAACTAAGCTAATTGGAATACATTAATTTTTTTTACATATGCGTTCATACTGCGAACTGTTTAAAAATGCATTGACCGTAAATCAGCCCTAAATGTTATCTGTTTGCATGATATTACAGGTGAAGACTAATGCACTTTGGCTCAATCTTCTAGTGGTCTGCAGCCATCACAGACCCATTTTACATCATAGCCCCCCCAACCTCTCCCCTCCCCCCTGCTAATAGAGCTTTCTTAAGGTGGTATTTGATCTCCTCTGCATTTATTTTTTGCTCTATAAACAAAAAAAATCGACAATTTTTAAATGAAAATTAAAAAGAAAAAAAAAAATCCACATTAACTGTATATTGATTTGGTTTGAGCAAAATTCTACATACTATGGGGTATTGTATTTATTATATTGTATTTTATTTTTTTTACTAGTAATGGCGGCGATCAGCGACTTATAGCCGACTGCAATATTGCGGCAGGTAATCGAACATGAAGGGGTGTATTTACTAAAGCTAGAGAGTGCAAAATTTGTCACCATTCTGCACAGAACCAATCAGCTTCCAGGTTTTTTTTTTTTGTCAAAGCTTAATTTAACAAGCTGAGGTTAGAAACTGATTGGCTTTTATGCAGCAATGGGACTAATTTTGCACTCTTTAGCTTTAGTAGATAAACCCTGACACTTTTTGGGGACCAGTGACACTACTACAGTGATCAGTACTAAAACATATGCACTGCAACTGTACTAATGGCACTTGCAGGGATGGGGTTAACATCAGGGTGTGATCAAAGGGTAAATGTGTCCCTAGGGGGTGTTTTCCAACTGTGTGGGGGATGGGCTTGTACTGTAAGAAGACAGAAATCTGTGTTCCTGCTTAGCAAAAACACAGGATCCCTGTCTTCTCTTGTCACAGAACTGCCATCTGCCTTATTTACATAGGCAGACTGCCGTTCTGTTTGCCTTGGTAACAATCGGTAGGTCCACCGGACCCGCTAATTGGCTCTTGCTGTGTCCAATCACAGCGGGAGCTGGTTTAGGGTTGCCACCTCATCCCTTTATACCTGAACGCGTATTAACCACATAAGGACCAGGCCTATTTCTGACACTTGTTTACAAGTTAAAATCAGTATTTTTTGCTAGAAAATTACTTAGAACCCCCAAACATATTTTTTTTTAGTGGAGACCCTAAAGAAAAAAATGGGGATAATTGCAATACTTTGTCACACCGTATTTGCGCAGCGGTCTTACGAATGCAGTTTTTTTGGAAAAACACTTTTTTTAATAAAAAAAAAAAGAACCAGTGAAGTTAGCCCATTTTTTTTATAAATGTGAAAGATATGTTACAGCGGAGTAAATAGATACCCAACATGTCATGCTTCAAAATTGCGCACGCTCGAGGAATGGGAACAAATATTGGTACTTAAAAATCTCCAAAGGCGATGCTTTAAAAATGTAAACATCTTTTGTAATAGAAATAAGCTGGACAGGACCTCTTTAATGTGAGATCTGGGGTCAAAAAGAAATCAGATCTCGCATCTACACTAAAAAGCAAAAAAAAGTAGTTTTTTTATTTCAGCATGAAAAAAATGGGCCATTGGGAGAAATCAATGTATGAGGTCACTGCGGTCCTCATAGCCATACAGTTAAGTGGGGGCCATCTTGCCCTCACCTGACTTCCTGCCTGGGACATGGTCGGACTCTATTGTTTTCTCCACTACCAATGGCTCCGGTAAGCAGGAAAAATGACTGGGGGGCACCTCTTCTGCCCCCCCCTAAGTGATCCCGCGTGAATTCACCACTGGGACCACTTTTATGTGAGAGGACCACCCACCCTGTAAGAAAATACCGGGGTTATGGCAGCAAGCTGCTGCCATAACACCGGTATTTAACATCAAAGTACCAACATAAAACTGCGGCGGGCGGTCCCGGAAGTGGTTAGGATGTTTGTTACCCAGAAAAGAAAAAAAAGATCCCGTTTCTTTAAAGCATGGATAACCGCACAGTGCTTGTGCTGTCTAATTTGTCCCCTTCTATCACCTGCAATACCTGACTGATCCTGCCTGGTTCTGCCCTCCCCCCTGTAAACTGTCCACTGTGTATCATGGTCAAGTTTAAGTGCCTCCATCATCCACTCTCTCTTCTCTGTCTCAGGTCTCCCTCCCCCTCCCGCCTGTACACTGTGATTGAGCCGCCCCTTTCTAGCACTGTTCTGAGCGGTGCAAACATTACTATTTCCAATCACTGTCGTCACCTCTGCTAGGATAACATGTCGTATATACTGTATGCGGTTTGTAAAATGAATCTTCTAAATACCTCAATCCTTCTCCAGATCAGCGATCATGTGACTGCCCGTCGCTCTCTTCCTCCAATGTATACGCTACAAAGGAAGGTTACATGACTGCCTGGCAGATGTCATTAAGAAATCTCGGCCCCTCCCTCTTTAGTACATATATCTGATAAAGAGAGCGACGGGCGGTCACGTGACCGCTGATGGGGGAGAAGGATTAAGATATTTAGAAGATGAATTTTACAAAACATACAGCATATACTACATGTTGTCCTAGCAGAGGGGCTGGCAGTGATTGGGAGCACTGCTTTAAAAACCCCTTTAACTACACAGGTTCTGTGGCTAATTAAGGTGGTAATTTTCTGCACCATGCTGTAGCCCCAGTTCACGTGATGCGGAAATCAGCGCGATTCCAGTGTGGATTCCCGCATCCGATCTCCCTTGCAGGCAGTTCACACTGTCTTCTATAAACTGCTGTGGGTGTCAATATAAAGTTAATGACAACCCCAGATCAGTTCGCAGATCGCAGTGTGAAATGTTAATTCGGATAGAAAACAAATCGCATGGGTGTGATCCAATTCCAGTGCAGAAAAAAAAAGTTTCCTGCATTATTTTCTTGTGAATTCATTGCGAGCTCACCCATACAACTGTATGGCTGAATTAGCATTGCACAGACATCGCATGTGATCTGCACAGCAGTGCAGTGAGAATCGGATGCAATGTCTGACATCACAGCAGTGTGAACCCAGGCTTAGAGCATTTTTTTTTCCACTTGCATACAATTTGGATACCAAACTAGAATACAATATGCTCATATACTCTCAATCGCAGAACGATAGGTCTCTACCACCTTCTGTTCCAAGTCATTCTTCCTGAGTCTCAAAAAATAAATGTTGCTGTGATTTCCTAACCTCTTCTGGACTGCCCCATGTACATTTATTGCAGTGGGGCGGCCTCTTTGCGTGAAATTACGTACCTGTATGTGATTTCACCCTTCCTCATCTGGGGCGCCTCTGGCGACCAGCTTAGGGTTGCCACCTCATCCCGTTACACCCAAACACACATGAATTACACATGTTCTAAGGCTGATTTAATGCTTAATAATAATAATAATTTATTACCCTCACCAAGATCCAGATGTGCTAGGGATCCTAAATATAGTCCACTAACTCTTCCTTATCTACATATCCACTTCCTATGGTCTACACGCTTCTCACATCTGTCGAATAGATCTTTACTACCATCTGCGTAGAAGTATTCAGATTTGGAGGAAAACCAGCTGACAACATGACCTTGCTGAATGAATGTTGCACCTTATCCTTTTTGGTGGTGGGCGATTAAGCATGTTTTACTCATTTCTTTAGTCTCGGGGTCGTATAGATATACCCAGCTTTCACCCATGGTCACTAATCCGTTTAAAAAGTCCTCCTCCTTGTTGTGGTACAGGTTCAAAATGCTTTGTGCAAATTCTACTCTTTGCTGTTTTTGGAAAGTTGTCAGTAACCTTGGAACGCATTTCTCTTGACTCGAACTATAATTCACCACAAATTGGCATGCAGATTACGAAGATATCCACTTAAAAACCTGCAAATATTCAAATACCTAGCACATCTAGATCATGGTGAGGGTAAGAACTTATTGGCCTCCCCTTGTACATTGTGGATTGTCAGCATGAATTATGTGTCAATTAAGGTGATTTTATGGAAGTGCGGCCACACCATTTCATTGCAATATGCTATATTTATTTCATGCAACCATGCAGTATTTTATTTCATGCACTATCCAGTGGGATGGACACAGTGAACCTCCATCTGTTTTTATTGCTAATAAAGAGATAAAATTGTGTAAACCATAGAAACATGCCAACGCAGTCAGTGCTGAATGAAAATGGTATAAGAAATGACATGTATAAATACCCTGAAAAGAAAAGTCTTGGTGGAAGAAGGGTATGCATGTGTAATTTTTTTATACTATTTTCACCTGGTATCCTCTGGAGGAACCCTAGGGTTCCATAGAGCCCTGAAACAAAGAAATGTATAAAAATGACACACAGCATCCAGTGCTCCTCTGTTTAATGTATTAGCAATTATTCCATAGATAAACACACTAAGAGTCTGTGGTATAACATTTAAAAGCATTAGTGGGGGGGGGGGTGAATGATGGATGGTTCACCTCTGCAGCTCCTGTAAGATTTGGGCAGGATCCTAGAACCTGTGATTCCATAGAACCCTGGTTGAGAAACCCTGCTTTAAAGTCCTTTTTTGCTGTTATATTTGGGAAGTCAATACTATATCTTTAGACAAGTCTATTTTTTCTTGTTGAATAGCCATTACCATTCTCCGATGTTCTTGAAAGTGATTCTTGTATCTATCAAATCTTCAAATTGACACCCTGCTCCTTACAGCTCAAGTTCTGCACCTTTGTAGGACTACTCAAAATTGGCTATTATATTTTTACATTCCTTAAATACCACATGCCTGGAACATAAAAGGTTTTTTTTTTTTTTTTTCCCAAAAATCATACTTGCTTATGTAGATGCAGCCTTAGTCCTCTCCTGCTGGCTCGAAGACTTAGAACCAAGCGATCAAAGACTGCAGATCGGTCAGTTCTCAGAGCTCCGTGAGCAGAGAGCTGGTGACTGTCGGCCAACTGACTCTTTGCTCTGTTGGGATCACAAACAGCACAGTCCAGGGGGGTAGAGCAGAGTTCAGATGCGATGTGTAGATATATATATATATATATATATATATATATATATATATATATATATATATATATATATAATATATATATATAATATATTTTGGCATACAGCTCATGAAAAACCCAAATTCCTATCTCAAAAAATTAGCATATTTCATCCGACCAATAAAAAAAAGTGTTTTTAATACAAAAAAAGTCAACCTTCAAATAATTATGTTCAGTTATGCACTCAATACTTGGTCGGGAATCCTTTTGCAGAAATGACTGCTTCAATGCGGCGTGGCATGGAGGCAATCAGCCTGTGGCACTGCTGAGGTGTTATGGAGGCCCAGGATGCTTCGATAGCGGCCTTGAGCTCACCCGGAGTGCTGGGTCTTGCGTCTCTCAACTTTCTCTTCACAACATCACAGATTCTCTATGGGGTTCAGGTCAGGAGAATTGGCAGGCCAAATGAGCACAGTAATACCATTGTCAGTAAACCATTTACCAGTGGTTTTGGCACTGTGAGCAGGTGCCAGGTCGTGCTGAAAAATTAAATCTTCATCTCCATAAAGCTTTTCAGCAGATGGAAGCATGACGTGCTCCAAAATCTCCTGATGGCTAGCTGCATTGACCCTGCCCTTGATAAAACACAGTGGACCAACACCAGTAGCTGACATGGCACCCCAGACCATCACTGACTGTGGGTACTTGACACTGGACTTCAGGCATTTTGGCATTTCCCTCTCCCCAGTCTTCCTCCAGACTCTGGTACCTTGATTTCCGAATGACATGCAAAATTTGCTTTCATCCGAAAAAAGTAATTTGGACCACTGAGCAACAGTCCAGTGCTGCTTCTCTGTAGCCCAGGTCAGGCCCTTCTGCCGCTGTTTCTGGTTCAAAAGTGGCTTGACCTGGGGAATGCGGCACCTGTAGCCCATTTCCTGCACACGCCTGTACACGGTGGCTCTAGATGTTTCTACTCCAGACTCAGTCCACTGCTTCCGCAGTTCACCCAAGGTCTGGAATGGGTCCTTCTCCACAATCTTCCTCAGGGTCTGGTCACCTCTTCTCATTGTGCAGCGTTTTCTGCCACACTTTTTCCTTCCCACAGACTTCCCACTGAGGTGCCTTGATACAGCACTCTGGGAACAGCCTATTCGTTCAGAAATGTTTTTCTGTGTCTTACCCTCTTGCTTGAGGGTGTCAATGATGGCCTTCTGGACAGCAGTCAGGTCGGCAGTCTTACCCATGATTGCGGTTTTGAGTAATGAACCAGGCTGGGAGTTTTTAAAAGCCTCAGGAATCTTTTGCAGGTGTTTAGAGTTAATTAGTTGATTCAGATGATTAGGTTAATGGCTCGTTTAGAGAACCTTTTCATGATATGCTAATTTTTTGAGATGGGAATTTTGGGTTTTCATGAGCTGTATGCCAAAATCATCAATATTAAAACAATAAAAGGCTTGCACTACTTCAGTTGTGTGTAATGAATCTAAAATATATGAGTCTAATGTTTATCAGTACATTACAGAAAATAATGAACTTTATCACAATATGCTAATTTTTTGAGAGGGACGTGTGTGTGTGTGTGTGTGTGTGTGTGTGTGTGTGTGTGTGTGTGTGTGTGTGTGTGTGTGTGTGTGTGTGTGTGTGTGTGTGTAACAGATCCCCAATACTTGGACCAAGTATTTTGGTCTTAGGTCTCCAGACTCTCACGTGATGCAGTGACCTGGCCCCTCAATTCCCCCCAAACATTAGCCTAAGCTCAATGAAGGGTAAAACAAAAGACACTTTATTCACCTACTCACTTCCAATATATACAGTTTTAGGTGCTTGATTACATCATGCAAATGTATTGTATACAGAACATAATTAACATACCTGGCCATCTGGACAGAAACAGGTGAATGACATTGCAGGCTCAGACAGGATTAGCATTATCATAATTGACTCCACAAACAACCAGCCCAAACATAGCTGAATACACTTTCCTAGAAATGTGAACACCCTTAACCTCTAAACAGATGAAAGCAGAAGACGTAGGCTCTGACTGCCCGTCTCCATTTTCAACACACCTTATTATAACTGTCAATACACATCCCCACAGTAGACATCATTAGCATCTCTTTAGTCTCTCAATGTGTGGAGAAGTCCTCTGCGGCAACAGGCCACTTTAGGCCTGTAACATTGATCCCAGTCTGTATCTTGGGGTGACATGGATTTGAGTCCAAAGCAACACTACTCCCATGGTCCTCCAGCATATACCCCCACACAGAGGTGCACTCCCCTACAAGCCAGGGCCCGTAGTCCGTGGGCAGGAGGCTGGCCTCCACACTCCTCCAGTAGCCCATGGCACTTGTCACACTAATATATATATATATATATATATATATATATATATATATATATATATATATATATATATATATATATATATATATATATATAAGCACCCTCCAAGGTAGGTGCTAGGTAAAGTATAGTCTTACCAGCAGGGCCATGATTTTCAGCTAGGCTTGTATGTCTTCCCAGGTGTGCCTGTTGTGTTGGGGAGTCTCCCCATTGTGTCCCAATGAGGGCTCTCATTTGGGCAGCGGATGAAACCTGACCAATAGCACACCTGGGCTTGTATCCATCCTGGAAGGGCAGATTCTGCCGCAGAGCATTCTGGGAAGGGTTATAAGTCTGTGGGGAGCACATGACAGATTGTCTTTGGCAGGAAGCAGAGTCCCAGGAGAGAGGCGATAGGTGTCTCTCCTCCTATCAGGAGGAATCAGGTGTCTCAGGCAGCTTGCCTGAGGGGATACAGGGCTGAGCTGCAGGAGAGGATCCAGTGTACTGAGGACCAGTGGAGCTGTGAGGGGTCGAGTTTTGGGAAAGCATTCCCAGTCATGAGTACTGTAAACTGCCCCTGGGGGTCTGCCTAGCAGAGGGGGCCACTATGGAGAAGGTCAGAGGGATCCAGGAGCTAGCTGGTGCAGGAGCAAAATAAAGGGGTGCCAGTGGTTGGGCCCTGAAGTGCAGAGTGTACAGTGCAGTGTTTACAGTGTTAGGAGTTGCTGCAGCATTACAAGAGATTACCTCGGTCAGTGAAGACTACAGGGAGTGCTTTAAAGGACTTTTGAGCTGTGAGGAAGTGGCAGAAGTCAAGTTTAAGTTCACCGACAGTGAGTCAGATTCTCGAGCGCCTATGGGCGTTGACCGGCATTCAGCCAGCGTCAAGCCAGCCCTTAAAGGCATTTTTTCTAATTTCACCCTTTCAGGACGGCCTACATATGAGAGATTGTGGCTCCACCCTACAGGAAACACAACTAATTTGCAGCTGTTAAAAAGGTCCCACCCATCCTTGAGCTTCAGTTCAGTTGTGTTTCCAACCTTACACCGGAACGTTTGTTTTTTTTTCTCTGACCTGAAGGCAAAGGAGTGTCTGATAGGTACCCCTGTAAGACGGGTACGGATGGCCTATGAGAGGTTCCTCCCTATCTGTGTCCTGGAAACAGGAACTTACAGGTCGCCAAACATGTCGGGTAGTCGGTTACCTTTAGGAGAAGGTCCCTCCATACCTGTTGTCTCTGCAGGAAGAGTCTCTTCCATTGCTCCTCTATTGCTGGATGGTAAGAATTTCGAATTTCCCACCAAAGAGCGTACCTCAAGCCTCGCTGTGAAGACCGGAAGTTCCGGTCAGAAGAGGAGCGAGCAGTACCCGGCAGGAAGCTCGAGAGGGAGGAGACGCCGGATCCACGAGCACTCATGGCAGAGTCTCCAGCTACGAAGGGGCTGAAACACCCCAAAGAGACTCGAACGACCGCACTTCCCACAGAGGAGAAAGCGGCAGTGCACGTGGCTGCAGGCAACTCAGAAAAAACGGGTAAGTGACTACAGCGGTGGCGGGGCCGACTGCTGTCTATAGGAGACAGTTGTTGTGGAATTTTTCTCAGGTACAAAATACCTGTTACCTGTTAGTCAGTGATACCAAATCAGACAATATATAGCTATATATATAATGAGATCAGACAAGACTCAAGATGGCTGAATCATAGTGACCTGATTTATTACAGCATTTCTGGAGTTTAAATATACTCAGAAATGGGTTTGTCATTACAATCTGACGTACAAGAAATGGGTTGTTATTAACATCTTTTGTCCAATCAAAGTTAACAACTAATTATAGTAAGCATTATGTCAATCTAGATCGTGATTCTCTGTCATCAGGGAAAATTTCTTGGTGACGCACAATAAAAGTTCCAAAGGGGCTTTTTAGAAGATATTATTGGCTTTGTGGTCAGCTGTCCAGACAGAGTTGATATTCTGAGAGATAGGGAATTTCCACTGTTTCGGTCATCTGATATATTCTTAGCCTTTGCAAGCTCAGTGACACATGTAAAGAAATCAAAGTAAAATGAGATTAACTCAAAAGACATTTTGTTTAAGATAACCATTCTAAATGCCAGTCAAGGCATCCTGTAAAGGCCAATAAGGTATCCAGAAAATGCGAGATAGGTATGCCACGACACAGTCATGCCTTTTTCTTTCCTGATTGAGCAGCCGCAGTGTTAGACTAAATATGTCTGTTGCAAACAAATGTTTTCTCTTCTTGTGTCTATGCACAGGTCTTCCAGCTACACAGGAGGCCCCTGCCAGACCAGACCCCCATCTAACACCAGCACTAACATGACTAGAAAGTGTGGTAACTGTGGGAATAAGTTGTCGAGGTCTTACTTAAAGCCATTGTGCCATACATGTATTAATAAATTGGCAGGGCAAGAAGCATCTGTTTTAATGAAAGGTTTCCTTAAATCAATGCAGGATGAGATGTTGGCTACTATTCAGTCATTTAGGACTGCAGCAGCTATCACTCAGACCCCAACACAGACAGAGGAAATATCAAGGGATAGTTTATCCTCCCAGGATAGTGTGTGGTCAAGAGGACCCTCTTCTCTCTTGTCAGGATCCCAACCCATTCCCTCATCACAAGTTAGGGAGGAGGAGGATCCAGGGGAAGGCAGGGCCGTCTTTTCCACTGGGCATGCCCGGCGGTTGCCCGGGGGCCCCACTTGCCAAGGGGCCCCACATGGATGGTGGCATGTCCCTGGTGGTCTAGGGCCCCCGTTGTGTTGTCCGCCTGCCCGGGCCCCCCCCTTATTGCTTATTGCGGCGGCCGTGGCTTGAGTCTGCACTGCAGTACACACTGGTTGCTAAGGCCAGCCCGACTGGCATCTAGCAACCAGTGACGTTAGCAGTGCAGACCCAGGATGCACGGCGCCGCAGCGGAGGACTCAGAGGAGGATCCTCCTCCTCGTCGGCTCGTCCTCCTCTCCTCCCTTCGTCTCGACCCGAGTCCCGACTGGCTCCGCCTCCACCCACCTCCTCCCATCTGTGCAGCTGAGCAGCCGTTGTAAAGGTAAGGCTGCCACGGCTAATTGACTTTCTCCAGGAACGCATTCACGAGCAGCAGGCAGACGCTGTTCCTGCATTCCTCTTGGTCTTGGGCGGGCAGATCGCAACGCTCCTCTGACAGGAAGAACAGTTGAAACGCAGGAGATACGTTCCGCGCCTCTGTGTGTGTCTTCACACACACACACACAGAGAACCAGTGAGCACCAGCCCCGCCTACATGGAGGGGCCGGTTACGAAGCACATACAGCGATAGGCCACAATGAGATAGAGGTGGAACGCACACATGCTTTCGAAGTGGATAGCGTGCGTTCCACCCTGTAGTACACTGCAACATGCTGACAACTGGGGGATCTACCCTTAAGCGTGGCCCCCTGAGACCTATAATCTGCTCAGCATCCAAGAAAGGTACTGGACCTATTAGATATGTATATATGCTGGGAGGTGGTCTCCCCACCCCCCTTACACTCAGATATTAGCCTCTTTAGGTGGGAATCAAAAGTCCTCTTAATGTACGCCTAGCACATATACACTGCCTTATACAGACATCCTATGGCCCGGATGCTATATATACTGGTGTCTGTACACTATGCCCACTGTCCTTTCTAAAGCAGCAAGTACATTGTGCACTGGTGAGCGATTCTGGCTTACTGCTGTTTGACTACTGTCTTTGTCTTGACAATTCTGATGCATTGATCAGAAAAGCCATCTCCCCCCTCCTCTGTAGGATGTAGGATATATCCCCTCCTCGTCCCCCCCTCTTCCTTTATTACATGCATCTGTCTGCATCCAGAATGCAAGATGCCACATCTCTGTGGCTGCATATGTCTCTGACTGTATGTGTCTGCATCAATCTTAGAGTATGAACCTCTTTGACCATACACCTTTTTTCACGACTACACCTGTCTGCATCTAAAAATCTAGGATCGTAAACTATATACATATTACAGGGAACGCTATATACTACAAGAGAGTACAACTACTACCTGGAGGATATACCTTACTATATACATATTACAGGGAATCCTATATACTACAAGAGTCTCTTGTAGTATATAGTGTTCCCTGTAATATGTATATAGTAAGGTATATACTCCAGGTAGTTGTACTCTCTTGTAGTATATTCTGGTGGGTGATTGTGTAGGCAGGGGGCCCCAGTGAACTGCATTGCCCAGGGGCCTATAAGGCTCTTAAGATGGCACTGGGGGAAGGCACCAGTCACATTAGATCCCCATCCAGTTCAGACAAGGAGTCAAACAGTGACAATGAGAAGGAAATGGATAGTTTCAAAAGAAACAAGAGTCTCTTTCCTTTAGAGTGTATGGAGGGTCTCCTTAAAGTGGTGCATGCCACTGAAGGGATCCCAACTCCGGTCAAAGAGTCTTCCATTAAGGATAAAGTGTACAGGGCTTGGGAAGAGCCCAGTACAGAGCAATTCCCATCCACCAGTCTTTAAAGGACATGATTGACCAGGAATGGAAATTTCCTATGAATGCCTTATCCAGACCAAAAAACTGGAAAAGAAGGTATCCTTTTGAGGAACAGGAATTGGAGGAGTTTAAAAAAAGCCCTAAACTAGATGCTCCTCTGGCCCAGCTATCAAAGAGGTCAGATTTGTCCTTTGAAAATGCTGGTCACATTAAAGGTGTCATGGAACTCAAGATGGAATCCTTACTAAAAAAGGCTTTGGCTTCTAACTCATATAATATGACTACAGCTCTAGCAGATACCTGTATGGCCAGAAATGTAGATTTGTGGATCAAGGAATTGTCAAACATATCTCTACAATGGAGGGATCACAAGACTTACTAGATTCCCTATCTGTGATTGGGAAAGCGGTGTCTTAGCAGACTCAGCAGTAGTCAATACTAGCCTCTGCAAGAACAGCAGCACTGATGAATTCTGCTAGGACAGTTTGGGTCAAAGCATGGGAAGGAGATATATCTTCCAAGCTGAGACTTTGCGCATTACCTTTTGAAGGGTCTTTTTTGTTTGGCTCTGGGCTGGATGATGTTTTATCCAGATCCTCAGAGAAGGGGGAAAAAATTCCCTACTAAGAGGAAGGACAAGTTGGGGAGGTATTCCTTTCGGAACGTCCAAGACAGAAACCAACAAAGGCCTTTCAGGGGGCAAACCAGGAGAGGTGGTCCGGCAAAGGGAAAACAAGGAGCAAACTTGCTGTTCCTTAAACCTGGACCCAATCCTAAAGAGACCAAGTGACGCCAGCGTCGGGGTAGGGGGCAGGTTAGCCCATTTCATTTCCCAATGGGAAAACATCTCAACCAGCCCCTATATTCTCCAGATCATCCGGGAAGGTTACCGACTGGAGTTTTCCTCTCAGCCAGTGACAGAAATAACAATGACATATCCCTCAAGAGTAAAACAAAAGAAGAAAGCACTGCTAGAAAGTATTCAAGAGTTAGCATAACAGAGGGTGATTACACCTGTACCATTAAGTCAGGTATTCCAAGGCTTTTACTCCCACATATTTGTGGTACCAAAGCCCTCCGGCTAGTCGTAAACCTCAAAAATTAAACAAATTTCTAATATACAAGAAGTTCTCTATGGAGAACATTTATGCGGTCAGAAAAAATCTGTTTCAGAACATCTCTTTATGACCACACTGGATCTAAGGGATGCTTACCTGCATGTCCCAATTTGTCCGGAACATCAAGCATTCCTCAGATTCACAGTAGTGACGGAAGAAGGAACTGCACACTGGCAGTTCAAAGCTCTTCCCTTTGGCTTGGCAGCCAGTCCAAGGATCTTTACGAAGATCTTGGCAGAAGTAGTAGGCCATCTTCATCTTCAGGGCCTAAGTTTGATCCCTTATCTGGACGATATGTTGATCTTTGCAAGATCAGCAAAACAGGCCACGGCAGACACCCAAAAAGTGATGTCAGTCCTACAGACGGTAGGGTGGCTGAATGTGGAGAAATCCTCAATAGAGCCAGCACAGGTTCAAGTCTATCTGGGGTACAAGATAGATAGATTCCAGAGGAAAAGGTGGAAAAAGTGGTCTCGGCGGTGGAAAATGTCTGTTCTCATCCTCTGTGTTCCTGGTGACAGATCATGAGGATTTTGGGTCTGATGACAGCTTGTATCCCAGCTGTAGAGTGGGCCAAATTGCACTCATGACACCTCCAACTTTTCCACCTGCTCTCTTGGAACAAGAAACAAGAGTCCCTAGACGAAAAAATTACGCTCTCCCCGCAAGTAATATCCCTAAAATGGTGGACAGCTCTCAAAAATCTGAGGGAAGGGGGCGACTCTGGGGTCAAGAGCAACCCCGAAAGATCACCACGGATGCAAGTTCCGAGGGGTGGGGAGCTCATCTTGAATGAGCTCATGCCCAGGGCACCTGGGATATACAGATAAGTCAGGCCTCATCCAACTACAGAGAGCTGAAAGCGGTGGAAGAAGCAATAAGAGCATTCGAAAAGGACATTTCAGGGAAAGAAGTCCAAATCCATTCAGACAATGCTACAACAGTAGCTTACTTGAATCATCAAGGGGGACCAGATCGAACACCCTGTTAAAGTTAGCTCAGGAGACACTGGGTTGGGCAGAAAAGAGTTATTTCTCTATCGGCAGTGCATATAAAAGGGAAGGACAACTGGGAAGTGAACTTCCTCAGTCGCCATTCCATCAAGCAGACAGAATGGCAACTGAATCCCAGAATATTTCAACTTTTAGTTCAAAAGTTTGGTCAGCCGAAAGTGGATATGTTTGCCCCTTGGCAGAACAAAAAAGTAAGCCGGTTCTTCTCCCTGACACAAAAAAAGGATATGTTGGGCTTGGATGCTCTAGCACAGCCATGGCACTTCAGGCTAGCCTATGCTTTTCCTCCTCAAAATCTGATTCCAAGAGTTCTACAGAGACTCAGTGGATGGCCGCAACTACGTCTCATCTTGATTGCCCCTTGGTGGCCAAAGAGAACGTGGTTCGCGACTCTGGTATCCCGATCAGTGACAGCTCCTTGGAAACTACCAGAGGTTCCGGATCTGTTACTACAAGGGCCTCTTATTCACCCCAGACCACAGTTTTTTTCAGTTAACAGCCTGGGTAGTGAGTGCCAAATCCTAAAGGGATAAGGTCATTGATACCCTCCTAAGTAGAAAACAAGTTACTAGGAAAATGTATTCCAAAATTTGGAAAAAATTCTGTACTTGGCAGAGTCAGAAGAATTATTCCTCTGCCTCGATCCCCATTATCCTGGAATTTTTACAGGATGGGGTAGATAAGGGGGTGGCAGTTAACACCCTTAGAGTACAGGTAGCGGCACTTTCTGTTTTCTTAGATAAAAGTCTGGAGCCGTTAAAAGATTTTTGTTAGCTCGGGGAAGAGCGACCCCGATTAATAGGGCTAATGTTCCAGTATGGAACTTAACTCAAGTACTAGAGACGTTATCTAGTGAACCCTTTGAACCTTTGGTTAAGGTTAATCTGAATATTTTGTCAATTAAGTTAACTTTTCTGTTGGCAATTACCACAGCCAGAAGAGTGGGAGATTTACAAAGTTTGTCCATAAAGGAGCCTTTTATGCTAATTCTCTAAGACAGAGTGATTCTTAGACCAGATCCCCTGTACCTACCCAAAGTAGTTTCCTCTTTTCACAGAAAACAAGAGATGGTCCTGCCATCATTTTGTGAAAAGCCTAGGTGTGCAAAGGAATGAAAATTCCATTGCCTGGATATAAAAAGGTGTCTTCTCACCTATTTGGAAAGAACCAAAGGATTTAGAAGGTCTAGTCACCTGTTGGTTCTACATTCTGGACCAAGAAAGGGATTGCAAGCATCAAAACCCTCGATCTCTAGGTGGATTAAGCAAGCCGTTAGTATGTCTTTTAAGGTGTCGGGTATCCCCACACCAGCAAATCTAAAGGCACATTCCACAAGGGGCATGGCAACATCCTGGGCCGAAGGAGCCGGAGCATCCTGGGAACAGATCCGCCATGCAGCCACCTGGTCCAGTCAAGATACCTTCCTAAAGCACTATCATGTGGAAGTACTGTCTCAACAAGTCCTTGCCTTTGGCAGAAAGGTTTTACAGGCAGTGGTCCGGCCCTAAGGTAGGCCAGTATGTATTCCTTTATCATCCTCTCATATGTAGGCCGTCCTGGAAGGGTGAAATGAGAAAACTTACCGTTAGTGTACCGGTAACGGCCTTTCTATTAACCCTTCCAGGACGGCCGGCCTACTTCCCGCCCAGAGGTGGTGGTGAGTTAAATGTGTGTGTATATATATATATATATATATATATATATATATATACTGTATGTTATTGAATAACTGTGTCCCTTGAAAGTTTGGTTGGAAAGTTACTTTTCTATTACTGAAGCTCAAAGATGGGTGGGACCTTTTTAACAGCTGCAAATTAGTTGTTTCCTGTAGGGTGGAGCCACAATCTCTCATATGTAGGCCTTCCTGGAAGGGTTAATAGAAAGGCCGCTACCGGTACATTAACGGTAAGTTTTCTTCAAATGTCCCAATTTGTACCTAGTTGAGCCAGAGGAGTATCCCACTCATTCCCTTCTCCCATCCCCATATAAAATAAACAACAACCAAAGACGCCGGACTGGTCATTGTCTCAGATCTCACACTTGAGCAATCAGCTTAAATGTGCTGTTGGTGTTAACGGTAACCATGGCAGACCCACATCAGGCCCAATGCCTGGAAATATTGCTACATATATAATCATTTAAAAACAAAAAGGTTTCTGCTGTACGCTTTAAAGTTCTACCTCTTCCACCATGCCCTCAGTTATGCTGTTTCCTCCAGTATGGAGCCATTACAGGCAACTTTTGTAGTGGGGACTATGCTCTCTCCGTGGTGGGGGGGGGGGGTCTTACCCAGGGTTTTTTCTGATCTTCTGACCATCCCAGCACCTCCCTCCTGTTGGATGATGGGGGTGTTGCAGTGCCTTTTTTTCCCTCACCAGCCCAGGGGAGCAATGGCCAGCCGGGTTGTCTGTGCCTGTGTGCCCAAAGCTGCATGGAGTTATTTGGGCTGGTGTCATGCAGCCCAGGACTTACGAGGTGGTTCCTTCAGTGCAGGGAAGCCGCTATAGTGGTGGAGGCTTGCCACATGTGAATTCCAGGTCCTGGCCACTCCACATTCTCAGAATTCTGCTGCACTGTGCAACATGGAAAAAGCAGAAACTGCTGGCTGCTACGGCGGAAGCAGGTGCCTAATCTCATGCACTAGCCAGGCCCAGGTAAGGGGGGTACATTGGTGCCTTTCGGTTATCCTTACTATTGGGCTTTTTTGTGTGTGGTTTATTGTGACTTCCTCTCTGGGAGTCAGGGTGATGGAAGCCTGCTGCTGAAGTCCGCTACAGCTGGGGGGCTGCTCTGCACTGGTGAAGATTCTCGGAGCTCCTTCCTCTCTCCTCTATTTGCAGTTGTTTAACTTTGCATGGGGAGCTTGGGTGGTCACATGACGGGTGTGGGTCAATTCGTGCTGGAGCCCACTTAAAATGGGATTGTATTTGTTCCCCTGTGTTATTGTTTAGCCACTTTACCACCGGAGGATTTTGCTGTCTTACGTCCAGGCCACTTTTTGTGCTTCGGCACTGTGCGACTTTAACTGACAATTGTGCGGTCATGCAATGTGGTACCCAAACTAAATTTATGTCCTTTTTTTCCCACAAACAGAGCTTTCTTTTGGTGGTATTTGATCACCTCTGTGCTTTTTATTTTTTGCGATATTAATAAAAAAAGAGCGAAAAGTTTGCAAAAAAATGACATTTTCAAAGTTGTCTTTTAAAAAATATCCAATATACTCAATTTATGTCATTTTTTTTTGGCCAAAATATATTTAGCTACATGTCTTTGACAAAAAAAAATTCAATGAGCGTATTTTTATTGGTTTGCGCAAAAGTTATAGCGTCTACAAACTATGGTGTAAATACTGAAATTTTACGCAGCTTTAATTTCTGACTGCCTATCTCAATTCATGAAGTGCTAAAATGGCAGGGCGGTACAAGACCCCCCCAAATTACCACTTTTTGGAAAGTAGACATCCTAAGGAATGTTCTGAGAGGCATGTTGAGCTCATTGAATATTTAATTTTTTTGTCACAGGTGTTTGAAAAATGACTAAAAAAAAAAAGTTGTCACTAAAAGATAAATTTCTCACACATGCCATGGGTATATGTGTAATTACACCCCAAAATATATTCTTCTGCTTCTCCTGAGTACAGGGATACCACATATGTGAGACTTTTTGGGAGCCTAGCTGTGTACGGGACCCCGAAAATCAATCTCCATCTTTAGGTTTTCTAATGGCGTAAATTTTTGATTTTACTCCTCATTACCCATCACAGTTTCGGAGGCCCTGAAATTTCAAGATAGCACAAAACGCCCCCAAATGACCCCATTTTGCAAAGTAGACACCCCAAGCTATTTGCTGAGAGGCATGGTGAGTCCATGGAATATTTTATATTTTGCCACAAGTTCCGGGAATTATATTATTATTATTATTATTATTATTATTTTTTGTTTTTTTACACAAAGTTGTCACTAAATGATGTATTGCTCACACATGCCATGGGTATATGTGAAATGACACCCCAAAATACATTCTGCTGCTTCTCCTGAGTACAGGGATACCACATGTGTGAGACTTTTTTGCAGTCTAGCCGAGTACATGCCCCCGAAAATCAATCACCACTTTCAGGCTTTCCAAGGGCGTAAATTGTTGATTTCACTCCTGACTACCTATCACAGTTTTGAAGGCCATGAAATGCCAAGACAGCACAACCCCCCCCCCCCAAGTGACCCCTTTTCGGAAAGTAGACACCCTAAGCTATTTGCAGAGGGGCATGTTGAGTGTTTTGCAGATCTCACTTTTTGTCACAAAGTTTTGGAAATTGAAAAAAGAGGAAAAAAAAATGCATTTTCCTGTTTTTTCTTCATTTTCCAAAAAAAATGAGAGATGCAAAATACTCACCATGCCTCTCAGCAAATAGATTGGAGTGTCTACTTTGCAAAATGGGGTCATTTGGGGGGGTTTTGTGCCATCTTGGCATTTCATGGCCTTCAAAATTGTGATGGGTAGTAAGGAGTGAGATCAACAATTTACGCCCTTAGAAAGCCTGAAGGTGGGGAGTGGTTTTCCGGGTCCTGTACGCGGCTAGACTGCAAAAAAGTCTCAAACATGGGGTATCCTTGTACTCGGGAGAAGCAGCAGAATGTATTTTGGGGTGTCATTTCACATATACCCATGGCATGTGTGAGCATTATATCATTTACTGACAACTTTGTGTAAAAAAAAAAATAAATAATAATTTTCCTGAAACTTGTGGCAAAATATAAACTATTCCATGGACTCATCATGCCTCTCAGCTAATAGCTTGGAGTGTCTACTTTGCAAAATGGGGTCATTTGTGGGGGTTTTGTGCCATCTTGGCATTTCATGGCCTTCAAAAGTGTGATAGGTAGTAAGGAGTGAGATCAACAATTTACGCCCTTAGAAAGCAAGAAGGTGCGGATTGGTTTTCCGGGTCCTGTACGCGGCCAAAAAGTCTCACACATGGGGTATCCCTGTACTCAGGAGAAGCAGCAGAATGTATTTTGGGGTGTCATTTCACATATACCCATGGCATGCGTGAGCAATATATTATTTAGTGACAACTTTGTGTAAAAAAAAAAACAAAAAAAAAAAACAAATTGTCATTTTCCTGAAAAATATAAAATACTCCATGGACTCAATATGCCTCTCAGCAAATAGCTTTGGGTGTCTACTTTCCAAAAAGGGGTCATTTGGGGGGTGTTTGAACAGTCCTGGCATTTTATGCTCAATTTTAGCAACACATCACCCACTCTTCTAACCACTTGAAAACCAAGCCTTTTCTGTGAGTTTTTGTTTACATGAAAAAATATTTTTTTTTCACAAAAAAATTACTTTGAACCCCCAAACGTTATATATTTTTTTTAAAGCAGAGGCCCTACAGAACAAAATGGTGGATGTTGCAATTTTTTGTCACACGGTATTTGCGCACACATTTTCCAAACGCAATTTTTGCGTAAAAAAAACGCTTTTTTTATATTTAATGCAGAACTAAACTATATAATTCCAAATTGTTTGGTAAAATTTAAAAGATGATCTTATGCCGAGTTCATAGACACCTAACATGACATGCTTTAAAAATTGCACACGCCCGTGCCGCAGCAACAAACTACGTACGGTTTTAAAAGCCTTTAAAAGTCTTTACAGGTTACCACTTTGGACTTACAGAGGAGGTCTACTGCAAGAATTACTGCCCTCAACCTGGCGTTCGCGGCGATACCTCACATGCATGCTGCAATTGCGGTTTACATATGACACTAGACCAACGCTCGTGTGCGCATTTGCGCGCAAGCACGGGGGGACAGGGGGGCTTGATTTTTTTTTTTTTTTAATTTGCTTTATGTTATTTTGACACCTTTTCTTTCATTTTTTTTTCTTTAATCATTTTTATTGTTATCACAGTGAATTTAAATTTCCCCTATGATAGCAATCTGTAGTGACTCTTTTTTTTTAAAAAAAATTGGGGTCTTCTAGACTCTAGATCTTTCCTCTGACCTTAACGCCTCTGACCATACCAAAATTGGTGTGATAAAATACTTTCCCAATTTCCCAATGGCGCTGTTTTTCTGGCGAAACAGAACTCATGAAATGCTCGTAGCTTCCGGTATCTTAGGCCATAGAGATGATTGGAGCCATTCTCATCTCCAATCAGCTCTATGGTTAGATAATTGAACCACCGGCTGCACTCTCTGGTTAACTGGTGGGACAGGAGAGCCCGAGAAAAACCGTGGAAGGCAGCGGAAGGCGGCAGGAGGGGGGGGGGGGGAGTCCCCTCCCACTGCATGTAAAAGCAGTCTAGCGGACAATTATCCGCTAGGATTGCTTTTACATGTAAGCCAACCGCTAGCTGTAAAAAACGATACCAAGATGATGCCTAAATCTGCAGGCATCATCCTGGTATAACCACTCCAGTACCAGTACATTGCTGGTCCTTGTTTGGCATATAGGGTTTTTTTTTTTTATGCAGCCTGTGGGCTCAACAAAAAAAAAGAGAACCTATCAGAAATCAGCACAGGAATAATGCGTAGTATTACTCATCATTAACCGCCCAAACAACCACCCACTGAATTTAATGATGGGTATACACGACACTATCCACATATACCAAAATAGGATTTTAACTGCAGTGCTAAAATCAGAAAATCACCACAGCTGCTATCAGCAAAGGTATCCATATATGCTGAGCGCAAACACTGTTTGTGTCAGAATATATAAAATCAATGCGTGGTAGCCGACGAGTACCTGCAAGAGAAACAGGTCACAAAAGAATGAAAAACAAAGGACATTAAAAGTACAGTAGGAAGTGTAGAAGAACATAAAAAAATTACTGAGACAACCACTATTTTTAGCTTTTATGTATTTTTTTTTTTCTTCAAATGTCGAGTTCCAGGTTCGGGTCTCTCAAAATGACGATAGCCATCGAACATCTTTTGAGACCCTGTGTAAATGTGCCCTAAACTGTGCCGTGCTGTACCCTACGCTAATAATCCAGTAGTGTGTGGTAGCGATGGAAACAGTCACCGTGGCAAAGACCAGGTTGGTCGGGACAATAATTCCGGGTGTCACGCCTAAATCCGCGCTTGCTGCAGACACGGCATCTTTTTTGGGGGTATCGTTGGGTACGGGTACTCGGGAGGAATTCCGGAAAATGCCTCTCATGCAGCCGGCTCACTGCATCTGGTTGGTGAATTGGGGCAGGAGCACCATCTGGATACAGAAGGGCTCTGATTATCTCTTCTTGGAATTGAAAGAAGGATAATGTTCCGGCAGACGCTTTGTATAAGACAAAAGCGTTGTAAAGAGCCAACTGAAATAGGTATACAGACACTTTTTTGTACCAGCGTCTGGCCTTACGGGCAATTAGGTACGGTCCCATCATCTGGTCGTTGAAGTCCACCCCTCCCATTTTACGGTTATAGTCGTGGACACAGAGGGGCTTCTCAACACCAGTGACCGTAGAAATTTAGACTGCCGTGTCTGGGTGAATGGAGGACAGCACGTAAACGTTTCGTTTGTCCCTCCACTTCACTGCAAGCAATTCCTCGCACCTCAAGCAGGCTCTCTCCCCCGAGCTCAGTGGGGCATTTACTAGCCGTTGGGGGAAGCCCCAGCGATTAGATCGCACGGTGCCACAAGCGCCAATTTGCAATTGAAAGAGGTGTCTAAAAAGTGGCACGCTTGAATAGAAATTGTCCACGTACAAGTGGTACCCCTTTCCGAATAAGGGTGACACCAAGTCCCAAACTATCTTGCCGCTGCTCCCTATGTAGTCTGGGCAGTCGGGGGGGCTCCACAGTGCTGTCTTTTCCCTCGTAGACACGGAAATTAACTGTATAGCCTGTGGCCCTGTCACAAAGCTTCTAAAACTTGACCCCGTATCTGGCACGCTTGCTGGGGAGGTACTGTTTGATAGCAAGGCGGCCAGTAAACTTAATCAGGGACTCGTCAACGCAGACATATTGTTGGGGGGTAAACAAGGCTGCGAACCGCTGATTGAAGTGGTCTACGAGGGGCCGAATTTTGTGGAGCCGATCATATTCAGGGTCTCCCCGAGGAAGACAGAGTTCATTGTCGTTGAAATGCATGAACAAAAATATTTGTTCGTATCGAGCCCTGGACAATCCACTTGGGTTGGGTGGTGAATGGGGGAAGTACTGGCGCTGTGGAATTTGTGGGCTGCCAATTAGGATATTCCAGCGCTTCAGGGAGGACACTATGGGCTCTACAGGCCTGTCTTCGGATACGCGATGGCTGCGGGCCACGACTCGTGCTAGCCACCGCACCAGCTTCAACTGCACTTAGGTGACTCGCCACGTCACCAGGTGATACTGCAGTGCTCCAAAAAACAATAAGGTGTGACCACCCTCCTCCTGCGCTTGGTATCCAAACCCCTCGACCACACTCCTCACGGGACTCACAACTGGCTTCTCAGATGGCTTAGGTCTTGCTGCCCATATCGGACTGGGGTAGTCCACTGGTACTGAAAGCAAAGAAACAAAACAGGGCGCACCGACCTATCGCATTATCCTCAATTGAAGGCTTTATTAAAGGAACATTAAAAAATGGCTACTCAGACGTAGATAAAGTAAGTCATATCAAGCTCAATTGCTCAAACGTCCAGGTTTAGTCCATACAATCGTTCATAACTGATGAGATGACGGCTGACGCGTTTCGAGGCCCAGCCTCTTCCTCAGGGCTCTTGAGGTTCTTGCAAGTCAGCAACTCCAGAATGGGGTCGGGTACGCCTGACCTTAGCAGGGACCCCTCTGTCGGAGCTATCTGTCAGGGAGCCGCTGCTGTCATCTGGTTCGTATACTGACCCTGATTCTGCCAGTGAGGCTTCCCCATCGCTCTCACTTGACATGGTCATTATACTATATAACTCTTCACCACTGTACCAACGTTTTGTCATTTTAGTAACTAAATTTACCGGTACAGTAGTGTGACTACTAGGTAATAAAAGCACCTGGTTGTCGAGAACTATTTGGTCGCTACAAAAAAAAACTGCTAGTGCTAACAGAGATCAGGCCTGACTCTGCTAAAGCAGCGGTTTTGTGTAATTTGTGTTTTTTGGAAGTGTCAGTAATCTATTGATTACTACACTTGCCTGGGCAGGGGGGCTAAACGCAGGTGCTAGCAGGAATCAGTGCTGATTGTGCGTTTTTGGAACACTAAATTATGAGGACGCTAGTATAGTTCTGATCAGATCAGATATTGATCTGTTCAAACACTATACTAGTAACGGAGGTGTATGTGTGTTAGTGTACTTGACTCTTACTGACGCTAAGTAACGGTGGTGTAGTGGGACCCTGACGCTAACTAGCTAGCCTAAGTTGTCACCCGTGACACTAATACAGTGATCGGTAATCACTGTATATAGTGAACACTGTGACAGGGAAGTGAAGGGGTTAAACTGGGGGAGATCAAGGGATTAAACCTTTATAGGGGATAGATGGCGGGTGGCCTAAACCTATTCGGGCCTAGCGCAAGCGCAAATTAGGGTCACAAGTGACACTAAATACAGTGATCAGTAGTTATCTGATATACTGTATATATATATTTGTGCACTGTGTAATAGGGAGTGAAGGGGTTAATTGCGGGAGATCAAGGGGTAAAACCTTTATAAGGGATGGATGGGGGGTGGCCTAAACCTATTCGGGCCTAGCGCAAGCGCAAATTAGGATCACAAGTGACACTAAATACAGTGATCAGTAGTTATCTGATATACTGTATATATTAGTGCACTGTGTTATAGAGAGTGAAGGGGTTAACTGGGGAAGATCAAGGGGTTAAAAGTTTATTACGGGATAGGTGGCGGGTGCCCTAACCCTATCTGGGCTTAGCGCAAGCGCAAATTAGGGTCACTAGTGACACTAAATACAGTGATCAGTATTTACCTATATACTGTTATTTAGTGCACAGAGTAATAGGGTGTAAAGGGGTTAACTGTGGGTGATCAAGGGGTTAAAACTTTATTAGGGGATAGGTGTCGGGTGCCCTAACCCTATTTGGGCCTAGCGCAAGCGCAAACTACGCTCACAAGTGACACTTATACTGTGATCAGTAAAATGTCTGTATACCACTGTGTATAGTGTTCACTGTGAGGGGTTTGGGGGTGATCAGGGGGGTGATCAGAGGTGATCAAGGGGTTAAATGTGCCTATGTGAGGTGTGTCAGTGTAGTGTTGGTGGAAACTCGCATTTTTGATGTCTGTCTTCTCCTGGAACCGAAAGGACTCCAGGAGGGACAGTGACATCACTTCCCCTGCCTGTGTTTACATTACACAGACAGGACAGATTTCCATTGGCTGGGACCGATCGCCAGACACTGACCAAAAATCATTGGTCAGTATCTGGTGACTGATCGGTTCCCAAATGAATCCGATCGGAATCGGCTCCCGCGGCGCGCGGGAGCGCGCTCTGGGAGCCGTGAACCCGCCCGACGTAGGTCTACGTCGCTGGACGGGATCATGGCAAAGTGCCGCAGTAACCTCCATGTGAGCGGAGGTAAAGTGGTTAAGGTTGAAGCAAATGGAGCTCTCCTGTTAAAGGGAAGTGCCCTTCCTAGAAAAAGCCACTTAAAGTAGAACTACAAGCAAAATTTATTTTGTATAGAGTAAGGGGGGGGGGGTTATAAACTATGTCAGATATTTTTTGCCATCTGTCCCATTGCCGAGATTTTCCATCACTTCCTGTCCGATAGCCAAACAAGAAGTGAGAAGAAATCCCTGCAGATTGAGGGATATCCTTGGGGATGACAAGGTCCCCAGAACTAGTGTCCCCATTGGAATATTTCCCCTCTTTCTTTTATGGGGACATCCCAAACTTTGTGTATTTTTTTTTTACTCACTGGTGCTCCAGGGCCTTCAAAAGTGTGGGTTGTAATGAAATTAGATGTGTAATGCTCCTAGAACGCCTGAAGGTGCTACTTGGATGTTGGGCCTCTGTATGTCGCCAGGCTGTGTAAAAGTCTCACACATGTGGTATTGCCATACTCCAGAGGAGTAACAGAATGTATTTTGGGGTGTAATGTTTGCTATGTACATGCTGTGTGTTAGGAATATCTTATAAATTTACAACTTTGTGTAAAAAAAAAAATACGTTTTAATTTTCTTTCCACATTTTTCCAAAAACTTGTGTAAAAAAATGACATGTTCAAAAGACTCATGCCTCATAGAATATACATTGGGGTGTTTTCTTTTCAAAATGGGGTCATGTGGGTAATTAGATTGTCCTGGTGCTCCAGGGCCTTCAAAAGTGTGTTAGGTCGTTAGGATATTATGTGTGAAACTTATAAAATTATGTGTGTAATTTGACACCTGACAGTGCCCCTTGCATGTTAGGACTCTGTATGTGGCCAGGCTGTTTAAAAGCCTCACTCTTGGTATTGCCATATTCAGGAGGAGTAGCAGAATGTATTTCGGGGTGTAAATGCAAGTATACATATACTGTGTGTGAGAAATAACTTGTTGTTGTGACAATCTTGTGTAAAAATAAAGTATTTTCCCAAGAATTGTGGGAAAATATTACAACTTAAAAAACTCACCATGCCTCTTACTAAATACCCTGGAATGTCTACTTTCCAAAAAGGGGTAATTTGGGGGTTATTTGTACTGTCCTGACATTTCAGGGCCTCAATAAATGCGATAGGCCGACGGTACATCAGGTGTGATTAGGCATGATCAATTATCCATGATTGGCACAATAGCTTGTAGACTCTAACTTTCACACAGACTAAATAATATCCACTAATTTGGGTTATTTTTTTACCAAAGATATATAGTAGTATAAATTTTGGCCCAAATTTATGAAAAAAAAAAATACTTATTTGCAAAATGTTATAATAGAAAGTAAAACAAAATGTTTTTTTTTTTTTTCAAAATTTTCGCTTGTATCGCAAAAATAAATAAATTACTCAGTGGTGATTAAATACCACCAAAAGAAAGCTCGATTTGTGTGAAAAAAAAAGAAACATTTGGGTACAGCGTTGCATGACTGAGTAATTACCATTCAAAGTGTGAGAGCGCTTAAAGCTGAAAATTGGTCTGGGCAGGAAGGGGGTGAAAGTGCCTTGTACTGAAGTAGTTAACCAAGAGTTGCTTGCTCAATATTACTTCTGTAACTTGACCATCTAAGAATCTAAGACTAAAATGCTGTCTTATTGTGCATGAAAATGTTTAAATGCCAACAAAGAAATGCATGTTCTTTTTTTGGTTGGCTATAATTTGATGTGTCAAGGCTTCTTCCTTTTTCTTCTACTGGAGACTGCTGATTTTCTAGAGAAACTAAAACTGGCTATAGATGGATCACGATTCAAGCAGTTCAACAGGGACTGGGCCGCATTTTCAATTAATCTATGGCTGTTCCCATTCCAGAAATGTAAATCTGATGATAGACTTCTCTCGAGCCAGCTTGTTCCTTTCAATAAGCACTGCTTAGTGTATTCTGACAGCGGAGGAGTCTCCCCACTGTCAAATATATTACAACAATTGGAAGGATGTCTCTTTCCACCTGTTGTGGAAATGATTGGAGCATTGAAATTTGCTGCAATGAAAAGCGCACTTGTGGATATTAATATGTGCCAAACGCCATTAATCCCTTGTATTGAAAAGTACAATGTACAGCTCTTTTGTATAAGGTTAGCCCATCGCACTCGGCGACAAAGGAACCGTCACGTTGGGTCATATCGATGCCATCTGAAGGGTCTCTGTGTCTGAGTGAGTGTGTGTGTGAAAGTCTCTGAGCCCTCCAGAGCAGCGCTAGGTTTATTTACAGCAAGTGAACAAAAGGAAGGGGGTTACAAGGGAGTGACTTCAAGACAACCAATCACAGACATGTATACATTCATTTCAAATAGTTTTTATTGTAATTTTTCTCATATAACAAGGGAAAACAACAAGCAGGTTTGCAAAACGTGTAACAGGTAAAACTGTGAAGAATTCAATCATCAATATCTTTCCAGATCTTATCAGCTCAGATAGCACGTAACATCTACAATATCGGCAGGTGAAAAGTACAATGCATTATACCTACATCTTCACCACTCACAACAGCTAATGAAAAAACAAGTGCGCCATCTAGTGATCAACTTAGATTATACATCAAAATTTGAACTGAACCATTGACACCAGGGGTGCCATTTCTTTCTTTCTTTATGGTAATGCTCGCTAGAGGGGGACATAATCAGTTCATATGTGTAGTGCAATTGGGTGGTACGGACAATGTCTAGCAATGATGGGGGTTGGATGGTGTTCCATTTCCTAGTGATGCTTAAACTTGTTGCCAGGAGTATATTCAATACTATTTTGCGGAGTTGCAGCAGTATTTTTTCTATTGTCAGATTAAGTCTGACCTAGCTCTGGTGAGGGGTCTAGGGGTATTTGAGTAATTTTTGAGAGTAAAAAGGCTTCAGACCATAGGGCTCGTATGGGCGGGCAATCCCACAGTATATGTTTGGTACCCTGCTGACCACACTCTCGCCAACATGTTGGGGGGGTGTTGTCATCGAATTTTGCTATGATATGCGGTGTGAGATACCACCTCAAGGATATCTTTAGATGCAATTCCCTGACAGAAGCACTCAGGGAGGCTTTACAATCTGAGGTTAGGGCCAGGGACCACTGACGCTGGGAAAAAACTGTGCCCAAATCTCCTTCCCATTTAAGTAGGGGGGGGGGCAGTCTTGGTCAGGACGTTCTTCTCACCGAGGACGGGATAAATTGTAGATATGCCCTTGGCTTTCGACAAAGTGGATGTGAGGTAATCCCAAATTTTCTTCGGGAGGGGAGCTCTGAGCTGGGGGTTTTGTCAGGCAGGACTTAATTTGGATGGAACGGTACCATTCCGTTGTGGGAATGTGATATTCCGACACTAACTGTGAGAAGGGTTTAAGGACTCTGAGATTATACAGGGCATCTAAGGTGGTACAGCCATGGAGTATCCACCGGTTGAGGTTCATATCTGGGACCACTTGAAGGATGCTGGACATAGGAAGGGAGATCGTGGTAAGTGAGGTGTTTCCATCTAGAGTGTGTCAAATGTAGCCAAGCCGAGACCGATGCTCTGATGGTCGGCGATATGTGTTCCGGAAGTTTGTCCCCTATGTTCCTACTGCATAACCATGATGAGAGGTCCATTTGAGGGGTTTGGTCTCTTTCCAGTGCTCCCCAGAGGCTGTCTGGGGTTCGCTGGAACCAAGTGCGCAACTGGGAGATTATGGAGGCTGTGTAATAATCTTCCATGTCAGGCATGGAGGCACCTCCGGCTTCCCTGGATTTCAGTAAGATCCCTTTAGCACACCGAGACCGCTTTGTCTTGCCACAGATAACGAGACCAATGTCGTAGAGGTAGTTTCTATGGATAAACCCTTGCAGGGATTGATGACATTTGGTGGTGGCTGAAATGTCCACGGTTCTATCCGGGGGTAGGTTAAAGTCACCACATAGCACTAGGGGACCCTTTTGAACTGCACAAATTTTTTCATAATTCGATTCAGAAAGCGAATTTGATGGACGTTGGGGGCATAAACAGAAACTAAAGTCACTGTAAAGCCATTAATAGAACAGACAATGATGAGGTATCTACCATTGGTGTCTGTTACTGACGACATTAGATCAAAGTCCAGATCTTTGTGAACGGCCAATAGGACACCCTTCCTCTTCTTGAAACAGGAGGATGTGAATACTGTAGGGTAGTCCCTATGGGAGCAGGTAGGAGCACGCTGATCCAAAAAATGAGTCTCTTGGGCACAAACTACATCTGCTTTGTGCTTGATGGCAGTGCGCCACAGCGAAGCTCGCTTGGCCAGATGGTTGAGGCCATTGGCGTTCAGGGATAAGATTTTAACTGTCATAAGTGAGTGTCGGAGTGTGCGATAAGTCGTTACTCACGGAACCATAAGCAGTCTTTTGGAAACTTAAACAATGAGTAACGAGCTGTTGACCGTCTAGGCATGCTCCAGGGCGGCTGTAGTGTGCTGGCGGATCTGGAGAGCTTAAGGAAATTCCAATAGGTCCTGGAAGGAGACATAGCGTTGCTTGGGAGCACAACATCTGTTACACCTGCAGAAGGGGGAAAAAGAGGACAAAACAAATCAAGACAACAAGGGAACATAAAATCGGGTGGAAACCATGGGCTGGTGTAGCCGTTTCCAAATGGGGGTAAGAACAGTTCAGTAGCCAAACGGGCTAAATGCCTCAGGATGACAGGCTGGATTCAGAACAGGACCCAATGATGAAGAGGTAAAAAAAGATAAAAAAAAAAATAGGATGCAAGAGTCCAGACTTCAAGTGTCCCTTGCGGAGCATTGAGGCAGGGAATGCCATTGAGGGGGAACTCTGCTCGGGGATTTTTTCGCTCCCAGGGGGGAACCGGATCAGGGATGATGCCCTAAGAATTTAACAGGGATATGCCCTTTGCAAGCGTGGTGACTGTATGATTCTCCATTCCTCTCCACTAAGATCTTGGAAGGGTGTTTCCACTTGTACGGCAGGTTGTGGTTGCGCAGTGCTTTGGTAATGGTGGAAAGTTGTCTGCGCATATCTAGGGTATGCTTAGAGAGGTCCGCGAAGATTTGCACAGCTGAGTAGGGGGTCAGGGAGAGTGCCCAGGGATCTAGCTTTGGTTAAGATGGATTCCTTAGTTTGGTAGAAGTGCACATGTAGCAATGTGTCGCGGGGAACATGCTGAGGGAGGAAAGGGGGCTTTGGGACCCTGTGAATACGGTCAACCATCAGCTCCAAGGGAGACGCTCCAGACAATATAGCCAAGAAAAGGTCGGTGGCAAATTTGTGTAGCTCAGCGGGTAGCAGTTTCAGGAATGCCACGGATTTTAAGGTTATTTCTTCTGGAGCGATCCTCCAGATCTGCGATTTTTGCTTTGATCTAGTGTCGCTCATCCACATGTTCTTCATGTGCCTCTACCAAATCATTCACAGTGGTCACAATCTCTGATATGGAGTATTCTACAGTGTGTACCCTGTCCCCTAGGGAGTGGACTTCTGCTGAGAATTTGTTAGCAAGTGTCACAATGTTCGCTTGGAGAGAAGTATGGAGGGCATACATCATTTCCTTGAGAGCTGTGTCCATGATAATTTGGCCTACCGTGGGAAAGGCCGCAAATGGAGATGTCCCCAGGGAGATGGGCAGTAGAGGGTTACTGGAGCTCCCAGGCTGTGGGGCCTTGTCAGCGCTGTCTAGCCTCATTTTTGACTTAGCTGGGCTCGTGCAGGAAGGGCTGGAGGGAGCAGATGCGAAGGGGGAGAGAGTACCTGACAGCAGGGGTTCAGCCGAGGCGGCGTCCTCCGGCAGGTCAGTGTAGTGCACCCGCTGCTTCCCCGAGGCGCGGGGAAGCAAGCGTGAGTTTCTTCGGCCCTTTCTCCTTTCGCTTGTGGGACATCACTGCAGTTTGCCGCGGTCAACTGGGTTGAGAATCAGGCTCGGATCCTGTCTGTGTCGCTGTGGATGGCGCTGGATGGAGTCGTCTGTCTGCGGAGCGGGAGATCAGGCGTCCATCACTGTCCTGCGTTGGCCACGCCCCCAGACATATATACATTCCAAAGTACAATAGAAAAGAAGAGTCAATGTTTATGTATGAACATCACTGAGTGCAGAGACTAACTGCCAGGTGAACAAAGAAACATGGCTGCTACATAGATTCCCATGCACCCAGCCATGCTAATTCACAAGCATGAACTCATCATATCCTGTTAGTGGATCCTATCAAATATGGTTCATATAAACCCTATTTGATACTGATCATGCTATTGTTCCAGTGAATGGGACTTTATTATATCTGCAAAAGACAATAGCAGCAGTCTTATGTCAGTCATATGGATCAAATATAATAGAAAGATGCCAGCCATTAATCCTGGTAAAACGATAAGAATTCCACATCACAAACAAATCTCTGCAGTGAATACTGGTGCTCTCGATGGCGGATATATATTTATGCGATGGATTTCTCCTTGCCATAAATCAGGCTACAAGTTTCGTGCAATTCCATCTAATGGAAGAGTTCCACTAACAGGTCTTTCCTCAATGCCAGTTAAAGCAATATTCGCATAGTGATTAAAGTTACGAGGTACCGGTAAACTGACACTGGGAGACATAATGGCAATTTAACTAAAAATACATCCTAAAGAAATGTCCACATAAATATTAATAAAACTTCCACAACACACCTCGCTTGTGTGGATGGGGAAATCTGTTCAGTTTAACAGTTCCATGTATGGCCAGCCTTAAACCATGACATGTATGCAGAAAGACTTGTAACTTCCTTAAACTGGCCATACATGGATCAAAATGTGGCTGCTTCAGCAGGGCCCAGCTGAATTTCGATCCATGTGTGGCCAATGCGGTTTACAGGAGTCATATTCTCGCTCGATCAGTGCAGTAGGCTGCAGAGCTGATGTGTATAGTTAACCACTTAAGCCCCGGAAGATTTTACCCCCTTCCTGACCAGACCCCTTTTTTCAACTTGGCACTTTGTGATTTTTAACTGACAATTGTGCGGTCATGCAATGTGGTACCCAAACGAAATTTACGTCCTTTTTTTTTACCACACAGAGCTTTCTTTTGATGGTATTTGATCACCTCTGCGTTTTTATTTTTTGCAATATTAATAAAAGAGCAAAAATTTTGCAAAAAAATGACATTTTTAACTTTCTTTTAAAAAATATTCAATATACTCAATTTGTCATTTTTTTTGGCCAAAATATATTTAGCTATATGTCTTTGACAAAAAAAATTCAATGAGCGTATTTTTATAGGTTTGCGCAGAAGTTATAGCGTCTACAATCTATGGTGTAAATACTGAAATTTAAATTTACACAGCTTTAATTTCTGACTGCCTATCTTATTTCATGAAGTGCTAAAATGGCAGGACAGTACAAAACCCCCCCAAACTACCACTTTTTGGAAAGTAGACAACCTAAGGAATGTTCTGAGAGGCATGTGGAGCTCATTGAATATTTCATTTTTTTGTCACAGGTGTTTTGAAAAATGACTAAAAAAATATATATATATTTTTTTTACACAAAGTGGTCAATGAAATGATATATTTCTCACACATGCCATGGGTATATGAGTAATTACACCCCAAAATATATTCTGCTGCTTCTCCTGAGTACAGGGATACCACATATGTGAGACTTTTTGGGAGCCTAGCTGTGTACGGGAGCCCGAAAACAAGTCGCCACCATCAGAATTTTGAAGGACGTACATTTTTCATTGCATTTTCTCACTACCTATAACGGTTTAGGAGGCCCTGAAATGTGAAGATACCACAAAACCCCCCCGCCCCCCCCCAAATGACCCCATTTTGGAAATAGACACCCCAAGCTGTTTGCTGAGAGGCATGGTGAGTCCATGGAATATTTTATTTTGCCACAAGTTTTGGGAAAATTACAATTTTTTTTTTACACAACTTTGTCACTAAAAGATACATTTCTCACACATGACATGGGTATATGTGGAATGGCACCCCAAAATACATTCTGACGCTTCTCCTGAGTATGGGAATGCTCCATGTGAGACTTTTTAGGAGCCTAGCTGTGTTCAGGACCGCGAAAACCAATCAACACTCTCAGGTTTTCTAATGGCGTAAATTGTGCATGTCACCTATGCACTACCTGTCACAGTTTCGGAGGCCCTAAAATTCCAAGATGGCACAACCCCCCCCCCCCCCCCCCCAATGACCCAATTTTGGTAAGTAGACACCCCAAGCTATTTGCTGAGAGGCATGGTGAGTCCATGAAATATTTTATATTTTGCCACAAGTTCCAGGAAATATATATATATTTTTTTTTTTTTTTACTCAGTCATATATATTGCTCACACATGCCATGGGTAGATTTGAAATGACACCCCAAAATGCATTCTGCTGCTTCTCCTGAGTACAGGGATACCCCATGTGTGAGACTTTTTTGCAGTCTAGCAGAGTACAGGACCCCGAAATCCAACCCCCACTTTCAGGCTTTCCAAGGGCGTAAATTGTTGATTTCACTCCTGACTACCTATCACAGTTTCGGAGGCCATGAAATGCAAAGACAGCACAACCCCCCCCCCCCCAAAATGACCCCTTTTCGGAACATAGATACCCTAAGCTATTTGCAGAGAGGCATGTTGAGTGTTTTACAGATCTCACTTTTTGTCACAAAGTTTTGGAAATTGAAAAAAAAAGGAAAAAAATGCATTTTCCTGTTTTTTTCTTCATTTTCCCAAAAAGAGAGCTGCAAAATACTCACCATGCCTCTCAGCAAATAGATTGGAGTGTCTAATTTGCAAAATGGGGTCATTTGGGGGGGGTTTTGTGCCATCTTGGCTTTTTATGGACTTCAAAAGTGCGATAGATAGTAAGGAGTGAGATCAACAATTTACGCCCTTAGAAAGCCAGAAGGTGCGGATTGGTTTTCCGGGTCCTGTACGCGGCTAGACTGCCAAAAAGTCTCACACATGGGGTATCCCTGTACTCAGGAGAAGCAACAGAATGTATTTCGGGGTGTCTTGTCACATATACCCATGGCATGTGTGAGCAATATATCATTTAGTGACAACTTTCTGTAAAAACAACATAATGGCAATTTAACTAAAAATACATCCTAAAGAAATGTCCACATAAATATTAATAAAACTTCCACAACACACCTCGCTTGTGTGGATGGGGAAATCTGTTCAGTTTAACAGTTCCATGTATGGCCAGCCTTAAACCATGACATGTATGCAGAAAGACTTGTAACTTCCTTAAACTGGCCATACATGGATCAAAATGTGGCTGCTTCAGCAGGGCCCAGCTGAATTTCGATCCATGTGTGGCCAATGCGGTTTACAGGAGTCATATTCTCGCTCGATCAGTGCAGTAGGCTGCAGAGCTGATGTGTATAGTTAACCACTTAAGCCCCGGAAGATTTTACCCCCTTCCTGACCAGACCCCTTTTTTCAACTTGGCACTTTGTGATTTTTAACTGACAATTGTGCGGTCATGCAATGTGGTACCCAAACGAAATTTACGTCCTTTTTTTTTTACCACACAGAGCTTTCTTTTGATGGTATTTGATCACCTCTGCGTTTTTATTTTTTGCAATATTAATAAAAGAGCAAAAATTTTGCAAAAAAATGACATTTTTAACTTTCTTTTAAAAAATATTCAATATACTCAATTTGTCATTTTTTTTTGGCCAAAATATATTTAGCTATATGTCTTTGACAAAAAAAATTCAATGAGCGTATTTTTATAGGTTTGCGCAGAAGTTATAGCGTCTACAATCTATGGTGTAAATACTGAAATTTACACAGCTTTAATTTCTGACTGCCTATCTTATTTCATGAAGTGCTAAAATGGCAGGACAGTACAAAACCCCCCCAAACTACCACTTTTTGGAAAGTAGACAACCTAAGGAATGTTCTGAGAGGCATGTGGAGCTCATTGAATATTTCATTTTTTTGTCACAGGTGTTTTGAAAAATGACTAAAAAAATATATATATATTTTTTTTACACAAAGTGGTCAATGAAATGATATATTTCTCACACATGCCATGGGTATATGAGTAATTACACCCCAAAATATATTCTGCTGCTTCTCCTGAGTACAGGGATACCACATATGTGAGACTTTTTGGGAGCCTAGCTGTGTACGGGAGCCCGAAAACAAGTCGCCACCATCAGAATTTTGAAGGACGTACATTTTTCATTGCATTTTCTCACTACCTATAACGGTTTAGGAGGCCCTGAAATGTGAAGATACCACAAAACCCCCCCGCCCCCCCCCCAAATGACCCCATTTTGGAAATAGACACCCCAAGCTGTTTGCTGAGAGGCATGGTGAGTCCATGGAATATTTTATTTTGCCACAAGTTTTGGGAAAATTACAATTTTTTTTTTTACACAACTTTGTCACTAAAAGATACATTTCTCACACATGACATGGGTATATGTGGAATGGCACCCCAAAATACATTCTGACGCTTCTCCTGAGTATGGGAATGCTCCATGTGAGACTTTTTGGGAGCCTAGCTGTGTTCAGGACCGCGAAAACCAATCAACACTCTCAGGTTTTCTAATGGCGTAAATTGTGCATGTCACCTATGCACTACCTGTCAGTTTCGGAGGGCCTAAAATTCCAAGATGGCACAACCCCCCCCCCCCCCCAATGACCCAATTTTGGTAAGTAGACACCCCAAGCTATTTGCTGAGAGGCATGGTGAGTCCATGAAATATTTTATATTTTGCCACAAGTTCCAGGAAATATATATATATATATATTTTTTTTTTTTACTCAGTCATATATATTGCTCACACATGCCATGGGTAGATTTGAAATGACACCCCAAAATGCATTCTGCTGCTTCTCCTGAGTACAGGGATACCCCATGTGTGAGACTTTTTTGCAGTCTAGCAGAGTACAGGACCCCGAAATCCAACCCCCACTTTCAGGCTTTCCAAGGGCGTAAATTGTTGATTTCACTCCTGACTACCTATCACAGTTTCGGAGGCCATGAAATGCAAAGACAGCACAACCCCCCCCCCAAAATGACCCCTTTTCGGAACATAGACACCCTAAGCTATTTGCAGAGAGGCATGTTGAGTGTTTTACAGATCTCACTTTTTGTCACAAAGTTTTGGAAATTGAAAAAAAAAGGAAAAAAATGCATTTTCCTGTTTTTTTCTTCATTTTCCCAAAAAGAGAGCTGCAAAATACTCACCATGCCTCTCAGCAAATAGATTGGAGTGTCTAATTTGCAAAATGGGGTCATTTGGGGGGGTTTTGTGCCATCTTGGCTTTTTATGGACTTCAAAAGTGCGATAGATAGTAAGGAGTGAGATCAACAATTTACGCCCTTAGAAAGCCAGAAGGTGCGGATTGGTTTTCCGGGTCCTGTACGCGGCTAGACTGCCAAAAAGTCTCACACATGGGGTATCCCTGTACTCAGGAGAAGCAACAGAATGTATTTTGGGGTGTCTTGTCACATATACCCATGGCATGTGTGAGCAATATATCATTTAGTGACAACTTTCTGTAAAAACAACAAAAAAAAGAAATGATAATTTTCCCGACACTTGTGGCAAAATATAAAATATTCCATGGACTCACCATGCCTCTCAGCAAATAGCTTTGGGTGTCTACTTTTCAAAAAGGGGTCATTTGGGGGGTGTTTGAACTGTCCCGGCATTTTATGCTCAATCTTATCCACACATCACCCACTCTTCTAACCACTTGAAAACCAAGCCTTTTCTGTGACTTTTTGTTTACATGAAAAAATATATTTTTTTACTAGAAAATTACTTTGAACCCCCAAACATTATATATTTCTTTAAAGCAGAGGCCCTATAGAATAAAATGGTGGATGTTGCAAAATTTTTTGTGTCACGGTATTTGCGCACAGATTTTCCAAGCGCAATTTCTGCGAAAAAAAATACATTTTTTTAAATTTATTGCACAAATACACTATATAATTCCAATTTGTTTGGTAAAATTTAAAAGATGATCTTATGCCAAGTACATAGATACCAAACATGACATGCTTTAAAAAATGCCCACGCCTCTGCAGCGGCAACAAAGTACGTACATTTTTAGAAACCTTTAAAAGTCTTTACAGGTTACCACTTTAGACTTACAGAGGAGGTCTACTGCAAGAATTACTGCACTCAACCTGGCGTTTGCGGCAATACCTCACATGCATGCTGCAATTGCGGTTTACATATGTCACTAGACCAACGCTCGCTTGCGCCAGGGGGACAGGGGGGGCTTGATTTTTTTTTTTTTTTTGTTATTTTGACACCTTTCCTTTCATTTTTGTTTTAAATCATTTTTGTTATCTCAGTTCATTTAAATATCCCCTATGATAGCAATCTGTAGTGACAGGTACTCCTTTTTTAAAAAAAAAAAAAAAATTGGGGTCTTTTAGACTCTAGATCTCTCCTCTGACCTTAACGCATCTGACCACACCAAAATTGGTGTGATAAAATACTTTACCAATTTCCCAATGGCCCTGTATATTTCTGGTGAAACAGAAGTCATGAAATGCTCGTAGCTTCCGGTATCTTAGGCCATAGAGATGATTGGAGCCATTCTCATCTCCAATTAAATCTATGGCTAGATAATTGAACCACCGGCTGCACTCTCGGGTTAACCGGTGGGACAGGAGAGCCCGAGAAAAACCGTGGAAGGCTGCGGAAGGCGGCGGTGGGGGGGGGGGGGGAGTCCCCTCCCACTGCATGTAAAAGCAGTCTAGCGGCCAATTACCTGCTAGGATTGCTTTTACATGTAAGCTGGCTGTAAAAAACGATACCAAGATGATGCCTAAATCTGCAGGCATCATCCTGGTATAACCACTCAAAGTCCAGCAACGTACCAGTACATTGCTGGTCCTTGTTTGGCATATAGGTTTTTTTTTTGTTTTTTTTTTTTCATGCAGTCTGTGGGCTGAATGAAAAAAAAGAGAACCTATCAGAAATCAGCACAGGAATAATGCGTAGTATTACTCATCATTAACTGCCCAAACAACCACCCACTGAATTTAATGATGGGTATACACGACACTATCCACGTATACCAAAATAGGATTTTCTCTGTCGCTCATTGACAGACGTAGTCCTCGTTGATTCAACACAACTCGGGTTATGCTGCCCTCTACAGGAGTAGGACTAGACAGGAAAGAAAACATTCTGGCCACACCTTAGGGGCAGTCCCAGAGGGTATATCCTCTCTCTCTGCTACAGCAAATCAGTTTTTTTCTGTCTAGTTAGGAGTAAGGACCTAGATGCCTTGCTAGGATCTTCGGTCCTGGCAGGATTTTTTTCTTAGATTTTTTAGACAGCTTTTTTCTCCAGTGTTCCTGTGAGATCTTCAAGCAAGAAAGCTGGAACTGGGCGATGGGCTGGATGTTGAGATCCAGTGGTCACCCCTGTTCAGCCTACGAGCGCGTGCAGGCCATAGCTCCGCGCTGGGTCAGCCGCGACATAGTCCCACTGGACGGGGACTGACCCTGCGAGTTGAACGTCTCGCTTAAACGCCAATGACCATGAGTCACGGCGTCCGTATTGGTCGACAGCCCTCCCACCCCGGTGGAGAGGGGTACTGTCAGGAGTTGGCGCCCGCCTGGTTCCGGTAGGGTGAGTAGTATGTTCCCCCTTTCCCCCTGACGGGTCTTGTGGTGAACGCGGGCCCCTCTGTAATGGTAAGGATGGGTCTCCCCTCTATCCTATAACATGTCACAGATCCCCCTATTTGAGTGTGATTTTTGTGAACAAGTAACCAGGAGGCTTGTTTTGGGAGCTGACAATCTAATTGCAAAAATGTTTAAATGATTGTAGGCAGTGGCAGTACTAGAACATTACTGTGATAGTATAAGGTATCCTACCTGTCAGAAGCCACAGGGCGATGTCTATACATGTATACTGCATTCCAGATCATATTCCTCCAGCTAAAGCAGATGCCTCCCGACGGCCACGGACCGCATACGGCCCGCCAGGGTCCGGTACCGCCGGCCACGCTGATCACCATGAGGGTGAAGGTTTGTGAGGCCGAGATACTCAGTTATTCTGTACAGGCCGCTGCCATTGTCTGGTAGATCGCACGGGGCCGCCATTTTGGCATAGCCTCGTGTCTCCAGCATGGGGGCGGCCATGTTTGAGGTGACCCAAACACCTCGTGGAGCTAGGGGAAGCGCCGGAAGGCGTGCAGAGGGGCGGAGCCGCCTCCTTGTTTCCCGGGAAGCCAGCCAAAAGACTTCCTGTCGGTTCTAGACAGTGCTGAGACAAGTTGCATTTGAAACTCTGAGCATCAAGTGGTGAGCCTTGGGGTCTATCTCTCTCTCTCTCTCTCGCTCTATAGGGGTCCCTAAGCAGTAACACTGAGGGGCTTTGTGGCGCTGGGGGTCTGGAAAAAAAAAAAAAAAAGTTTTATTTTTTTTTGACAAATTGATTTTTTCCGGGTAGTATCTGGAATTATCATGGACCCTGCCACACAGGTACCCCCACCGGTTTCCCTCAAGGGGGGCGCGGGACCCGCCAGTGCACAGAGTATGGATGCATTTACAGCAGTTTTGGAGTCTTTGGCTCGGGTGGAGACGGCCTGTCAGGAACGGGGGTCAAGAAAGCGACCCCCGCCTACCCCTATATCATCTGTTACTTCAGATTCAGATGCTGAGATGGTCATTGCAGCTGCAGGTCCCTCTGCAGGGGCTGTTGTCTCAGGTAAAGTTCCCTCAGACAGTGAGGAGGACGTTCATGCTTCCACCATAATTCAGGAAGAAGCATTGGTGGACGCACTAGTTGTGGCGGTTCGGGAAACCTTAAGACTTGAGGTTTTACCGGCAGAGGCAACTGAAATAGAAATTCCCTTTGGTACTAGCAAACCCACCAAGACGGTGAAGGTTTTTCCTTTACCCAAGTGTTTTGGTAATAAGATTAAAGAGGAATGGGAGCATTCTAAGCGTACCTTTACTATTTCCAAGCGCATTGCTAGACGCTATCCGTTTGAGGAATCCCTCATTAAGAAATGGACGGTACCACCAGTGGTGGATCCACCTATTTCCAGACTGAATAAAGCCACGGTTATTCCAGTGGAGGACGCTTCGTCCTTTAAGGATTCGGTGGATCGGAAGGTAGAAGCAGAGTCCAGCACTATCTTTTCCCTGATAGGATCAGCCTTTAGACCAGTAATTGTCATTGGTCTAGTTTCTCAGACATTAACGGAATGGGCGAGATTTGTGCGCCAGGACCTGAAGGGGAAGGATATCCCCCAGGCAACATCTGATTTGATGGAACAGATTATACAAGGACTACAGTTTGTCTGTGACGCAGCCTTGGATGCTACCCCCCTATTAGGGCATGCATCTATGTCAGCGGTAATCCTCAGACGTGTGCTGTGGTTAAAATGCTGGTCAGCGGACCTAGGTTCCAAAAAGACCTTGGCGAATCTCCCCTTTCAGGGGAATCGCCTATTTGGGGCCACCCTAGATGAGATCATTAAGGATGCCACTGGGGGCAAAAGCACTTTTTTGCCACAGGCTGCTAAAGCTAAAGGACCTCGTAACAAGTGGGGACCTTTACCGCCCATAAAGGGTTCGTTCGCTCTGCTGGAGCAAGCGGGAAGGGCAAAACCCCTCTAGGAGGGTTCAAGAAGGGCTGGTCGGACAAACAAAAGACCGACTGAGCCAAACCTGAAGCAAAGGATTACACAGCCTGAAGGTGCGCCCCCACCGGTATTCAGAGCATTAGATCGAGCATCGACCACTGCTACCGGTGCGATTCTTCCCTTCCAACATTTAAGTACTACAGGGAGCGGTAGTTACCGTTCCCTGAACAGATCATTTTCTTTACCTTTTCCAAAGATTAGCCTCAGTTCCCCACAAGAATCGGATCCGGTTGAACAGACAGACCAAGGAGCCTCTAGCCGGGTGACTTCGGTCTCTAATGTTCAACCAGGAGAAATCACCACTCCTGATAGGAATCAGGTGTCTGATAAATGTGTGGGAACAGAACGATCAGACTTTGTCGGATTGCCGGGGCCAGATAGCTCTAGGGCAGCCTGGTTCGGATCCAGTCAGCTCCATTTGTCCTGGAAATTCTAGGCTAGCCTCGTCAAGCCGGTCTGGCCGACTTGGACATGCTAGTCGCGAACGCTCCTTGGGAACTTCTTCTCAGGGAGTGTCTGCGGTCTCAAGGACCGATCTTCCATTGTGCTTTACAGTCGCTGGGTTCAATGGCCTGGCCATTGAGACCCAGGTACTGAAGGACAGAGGGTTGTCAGCTTCAGTTATTCCTACGCTAATTAAGGCAAGGAAAGCGACTTCCAGCAAGGTCTATTATCGCACATGGAAGACGTATATCGCGTGGTGCGAATCTTTAGAATTTCCTCCACGTACCTATTCGGTGACCCGAATATTGACCTTTCTGCAAAAGGGGGTTGAGCAGAAACTAGCCTTGAGCACCATCAAGGGTCAGGTTTCAGCGTTGGCAGTCTTCTTTCAGAAGCCCTTGGCTACTCATTCCTTGGTGCGGAATTTCATCCAGGGGGTGCGGCACCTGGCTCCACCAGTCCGCGCGACCTTACCGCCCTGGGATCTTAATTTGGTTTTTCTGCAGAAACCTCCCTTTGAAAATATCAGGGAGATTCCCTTGCTTACTTTATCCCAGAAGGTGGCCTTCTTGGTGGCTATCACTTCTGCACGCAGGGTGTCAGAACTGGCTGCATTGTCATGCCAGTCCCCATATTTAGTGATTCATAGGGATAAGGTAGTTCTTCATCCTAAGCCGTCCTTTCTTCCAAAGGTGGTTTCAGACTTTCATCTGAATGAAGATATTGTACTACCTTCCTTGTGTCCTCAGCCCAATCATCATCGGGAACATGCGTTGCATTCCTTGGATGTGGTTCGGGCAATCAGGGTATACCTGAAGGCTACGGAATCGTTCCGTAAGACGGATTCACTTTTTGTGATCACGGAGGCGGCCACCTGGTCGTCGGTACATACCTTTACAAAATTTTATAAGATTGATGTGATGGCATCGGCGGATGCCTCATTTGGCCGCAAGGTTTGGCAGGCCGCAATTTGAGGAGACCGGTGGTCTACCTCGAGAGTTTTTTTCTGTTGGAATGTTCTGTTGAGTCTCATCTTTGATTGATGAGCATTGAAAACTTCTAGTTGGCACCGGTTGGGCCTTCTAGATTGGATTTGATTTCCATTTTCCCACCCCCTCCATTTGTGGTACTGCTTTGGGACGTCCCGAGTTGTGTTGAATCAACGAGGACTACGTCTGTCAATGAGCGACAGAGAAAAATGGATTTTTGTAAAATCTTACCGTAAAATCCTTTTCTCTTAAGCTCATTGACAGACGTAGTACCCGCCCCTCTGTTTTGAGTTGGGTTAAATTCTCTAAACACTGCTTTGTGACATAACTGATTTGCTGTAGCTGAGAGAGAGAGAGGATATACCCTCTGGGACTGCCCCTAAGGTGTGGCCAGAATGTTTTCTTTCCTGTCTAGTCCTACTCCTGTAGAGGGCAGCATAACCCGAGTTGTGTTGAATCAACGAGGACTACGTCTGTCAATGAGCTTAAGAGAAAAGGATTTTACGGTAAGATTTTACAAAAATCCATTTTTAACTGCAGTGCTGAAATCAGAAAATCACCACAGCTGCTGCCAGCAAAGGTATCCATATATGCTGAATGCAAACGCTGTTTGTGTCAGAATATATAAAATCAATATCATAGCAGCCGACGAGTACTTGCAAGAGAAACAGGTCACAAAAGAATGAAAAAACAAAGTACATTAAAAGTACAGTAGGAAGAGTAGAAGAACATATAAAATGACTGACACAACAACAGTTTTTGGATCCTTTTATTTTTCTTTCTAACTGTTGTTCCTTGATTTGGGACTGCGATCTTCCAGCTTGGATCTCTCAAAATGTCGATGGACATCCAACATCTTTCGAGACCCTGTGTTTGTGTGCCCCACACTGTGTTGTGCTGTACCCTACACTAATACTCCACTAGTGTATGGTAGCGCTCGAAACATTCCCCGATGCAGAGACCAGGTTGGTCAGGACATTTGGGACAATAACGGGTGTCACGCCTGCATCCGCGCCTGCTACAGATATGACATCGTCTTTGGGGTCGTCTTTGGGTAGGGGTACTCGGGAGGACATAAGGAAAATGTCTCTCATGCAGCCGGCTCACTGCATCTGGAAGGGGAAGTTGGGCAGGCATGCCTCCTGGGTACAGGTAGGTAAGGATGATCGCTTCCTGGAATTCCCGGAAGGATCCAGTTCGTCCTGATGCCCTGTATAGGACAAAGGCGTTCAGCATAGCCAATTGGTAAAGGTAAACAGACACTTTTTTGTGCCAGCGTCTGGCTTTACGGGCAACTAAATACGGCGCCAAAAGCTGGTCGTTAAGGTCCACCCCTCCCATATTAAGGTTATATTCGTGGACACAGAGGGGTTTCTCCATAACGCCAGTTGCCTAGGGATGTGTCTGCGTGAAGGGAGGACAGAACATAAACATCCCGTGTATCCTTCCACTTCACCGCAAGCAATTTGTCCGTTTTCAAGCAGGCTCTCGCCCCCACCTAAGATGGGAATTTACAAGCCGTTGGGGGAAGCCCCGGCGATTAGGTTGCACGGTGCCACATGCGCCAATTTGTAATTCAGAAAGATGACTAAATAGTGGCACGCTTGTGTAAAAGTTGTCCACGTTCAAATGGTACCCCTTTCTGGATAAGGGTGACACCAAGTCCCAAACAATCTTGCCGCTGCTCCCTTTGTAGTCTGGGCAGTTGGGGGGCTCCACACAGCTATCTTTTCCCTCATAGACCCAGAAACTAACTGTATAACCTGTGGCCCTGTCACACAATTTATACAGCTTGACCCCGTACTTGGCACGCTTGCTGGGGAGGTACTGTTTCATAACAAGGCGGCCAGTAAATTTAATCAGGGACTTGTCAACGCAGACAACTTGTTCAGGGGTGAACAAGGCTGCAAACCGCTGATTGAAGTGGTCTATGAGGGGCCGAATTTTGTGGAGCCGATCATATTCAGGGTCTCCCCGAGGACGACAGAGTTCATTGTCGCATATGGTGAACTGGGCTAGTGGACCAATATAGCCACACTTCACTCTGGTTATGCCCATGTGGAGGGAAAGGCCCAGAAAGATTTTAAATTCGGAAACCGTTATAGGTTTCCAGCTGAACGGTCTGGCAAGGGCTGAATTTGGGTTGGCGGCGATGAATTGTCGTGCATATAAATTTGATTGATCCACAATAGATCTGTAAAGATCTTCTGTGAAGAACAGCTCAAAAAAGTTCAGGGGCGTAAAACCAGCTGTCTCCACGTGGATTCCAGGTTGGGCAGTGAATGGGGGAAGTACTGGCGCTGTAGAATCAGTGGGTTGCCAATTGGGATACGCCAGCGCATCAGGGAGGGCACTATGGGCTCTACGGGCCTGTCTACAAATACTCGGTGGCTGCGGGCCACTTCTTTTGCTAGCCACCGCACCAACTTCAACTGCACTTAGGGGACTCGCCACGTCACCAGGTGATACTGCAGTGCTGGTTGTTCTAGGTCCAGGGTGTACTAGGCCGCTGGCGCTTGCCAGGTCACCAGAAGGATGAGCGGCACTAGTAACCACACTCTGCTCCATACGAGCACCCTGTGATTCCTGCATCTCAACTCCAGAATGGGGTCCGGTACGCCTAGGTCTAACAGGGACCCATCTGTCGTCGGAGCCATCTGTCAGGGAGCCGCTGCCGTCATCTGGTTCATATACTGACCCTGATTCTGCCAGTGTAGCTTCCCCATCGCTATCATCTGACACGGACAGTATATTATATACCTCTTCTCCACTGTACCAACGTTTGGCCATTTTGGTAACTAAATTTACCGGTACAGTGGTGCGACTCACAGGTAATAAAAGCACCTGGTTGTCAAGGACTATTTCAAGTGCTACCAAAAAACTGCTTATGCTAGCAGGGATCAGGCCTGACTCTTAACACAGCAGTTTTGTGTGTTGTGTTTTTTTGTAAGTGACAGTAATCTATTGATTACTACACTTGCCTGGGTGAAAGGGTTAAACGCAGGCGCTGGCAGGAATCAGTGCTGACCGTGCAAACTCAAGTCACAAGTACACTAATACAAAATACAGTAAAAACAGTATATTATGTGTGTATTAGTGTGCAATGTGACGGGGGGAAGAGGTTAACTGGATGTGATCAGGGGGTTAAATCTTTATTGGGAGGGGCTCAAGGGGTATCCTACAGATAAAAGAAAGGGTGGCAAGCGCTAAACCTGGTCACAAGTCACACTTATACGGGTATATAGAAAATGCTATATACTGTATACAGTGTGTGTTGTGGCAGGTGGTGTAGGGGGGATCAGAGGGTTAAATCTTTTTTTGGGGGGTGGCAGGGACCCTAAACCTTCTTGGGACTGAAACTTAGTCGCCTGCGCTAATTCTGATCACAATCACACTAATACAAAAATACAAAAACACTGTATATTACGTTTGTATTACTGTTGAATGTGACAGTGGGGTAGGGGTTAACTGGAGGTGATCAGGGGGGGGGGGATCAGGGGGTTAAATCTTTATTGGGGTGGGGGGTAATTTAAGTGGACCGCAAATCACACTTATACAGGTATATAGGAAAATGCTATATGCTGTATACAGTGTGTGTTGTGTCAGGGGCTGTAGGGGTTAATTGGGGGGGGCGATCGGGGGTTAAATGTGCCTATCTACCTGTGTGTGGGTGTGCTTGTGCAGTTACTCAGTTAGATGTGCTCTCCTCTCACGTTTGATCCAAAAAGGACGATGGGAGGGGAGGGCACCTCTTCTCTAAGCCTGTGTTTACATTTCACAGGCTTAGTGTCATTTGATTGGGCAGGACCGATCAACAGGTCCAGGCCAAAAATGATTGGCCTGGACCTGATGACTGATCGGTTCTGAACCCAATCGAGTCATCGGCAGGACCGCGGGCGCCAGAGCGGCGAAGGCTAGTGACGTACCGGTACGTCACTTTGCCTGACTGGGGCTGACTGCCGCGGTATATGTACTTGCGGCGGTCGGCAAGTGGTTAAACAGCAGGGGAGTCTCCCCGCTGTCAGAATACAATGCCACAGCAGGGAAGATTCCTGAAGGCGACCTGGAACACAGTGAAGCCAGATTTAACCATAATAACCATGCAGCAAGCATTTTAGGTTCACGGTGAAAGTCTTTCTCATGACATGGTTTATATTGTGTGTGTTTTTAACTAAAATCTCCTATTTCATTATCTTTGAAAACATAGGCATGATGCCATTGTAAATTTTATCTTTTCCATTAATAGTTGGAAGCAATGATCAGCAAGGTGGGAAGCCATGAACACTCCAAGCAAAATTGGAAGCCATGAACACTCCAAGCAAGATGAAATCCCTTTTCTGCTCCTGCAGCATTAACTGGATGGTGGGTACCAATGTAACTCATGGCTTGAGTTAGCCACTCAATTTTGTGGACCGAAAAATGAATGTAATAAGTTTTGCAATGCTGAGTAAGGAAGAAAAGCAAAAATGAGTAAGAGCTTTCATCATAACTCATTGGTTGGGTTTAGCCACTCAATTTTGTGGACCCAAAAATTAACGTACTTAGTGTTTTGTTATGCTGAGTAAGGAAGGCGATCAACTGAGTTATGAGCTTTCATCATAACATGTTGCTTGGGTTTAGCCACTCAGTTTTGTGGACCCAAAGCTTTACTACATATTTCACCACTATATTCTATAGCTTGCTAAATATCCCCACACTGAGATCCCTCTTGCGAAAGTGTACAGGGAGCCCCCGCTCTCTGGAAGTAAAGGATTAGCTGTTGCAAGAATTGTTGCAAAATTTCTATTGTGAGCTGTAATTGGGTACCTGGACTGGTTGCTGGGCTGTTCTGTAGTTGAGGGACTGGGGCTATCAAAGTCCTTGCTGGATTGGGGGAGGAGTGCCCACTCCTCTGAGAAGGTCAGGGCTAGATCAGATTCAGTTTTCTCTCCAACTGCTCCCAGTGCATCCTAACAATCACTCTAGATGTTTGATTATGGCTTACAATGGAAATGGCCCTCTCCCAAAGCCCAATGTAGCTTTGTATAAAAGGCTGTTAATTCCCTGATTGCTGCTCATTAATGCCCACCTTGGAGCAGTATAGTACGCGGTTGCAAATAATTTCCCATTGATTGCAGGCTCTTTGTGGTCCAAACATAACAGCATTCGTATGCTACCCCCATAGTGCCTGGTTCCTGTGCTGGAGTGATGGGATGAAATGCAAATTATGTGTATTGAAGTCCAGTTGAGCACTGTTCGAATACAGTGCCATTAATTCCCCTTTGCTGCTCATTTATATGCCCACCCTGGAGCAGTGTAGAATGCATTGCAAATGATTTCCCCTTGCGCATATGCTCTTTGTGGTCCCAACAAGGCAGAGTTCATAGGCAATGCATATAGTTATTGGCTGCTTTACTAGAGCCGTGTTTCGTTCATATGCAATGCAAATGATATGTTGCGTAATCAAGCCCTCTCTAGCGTTGTTTGTATACAATGCCAGCAATTCCCCTTCGCTTCTTATTTATGCCCAGCCTGGAGCTATCTAAATCTTTTTGCGGATCATCTGAATGATCAGTATGGTTGGGCTCTGGCAAGACTTTGCTGTTTGGGTTAGTTTGGTAAATTGGTAAGCATACTATTTAGTAGTTAGAATATGTAACCTGTGTTGTTTTTTAGCTACAAGAAAATCTAGGAGGATCATGAGATATAAGTAAAGGGTGATGCAAGCCTGCTGCTGAACTGCGCTAAAGCTGGGGTGCTGCTCTGCATTGGTGAAGGTTTTCGGAGCTCCTTCCTCTCTCCTCTATTTGTGGTTGTTTGACCTTGCATGGGGAGCTTGGGTGGTCACATGGCGGGTGTGGGTCAATTCTTGCTGGAGCCCTCTTAAAATGGGATTTGTATTTGTTTCCCTTTGTTATTGTTTAAGGTTAAAGCAAATAGAGCTCTCCTGATAAAAAAGTGAAGTAAAGAAAAAAGTCACTTAAAGTAGAACTACAAGCAAAACCTTCTTTTTGTATAGAGTAAGTGGGGGGGGGGGGTTATAACCTCAGGTATTTTTTTGCCATCTGTCCCATTGCCGAGATTTTCCTTTATTTCCTGTCCCATAGCCGAACAGGAACTGAAAAGAAATCCCTGCAGATTAAGGGTTTTCCATGGGGATCGCCAGGTCACCAGAACTAGTGTCCCCATTGTAATATTTCCTCTCTATTTCTTTCATAGGGTCAACCAAAACTTTGGTATTTTTTTAAATCCAATGATCCCACCTGTCTTCTGCTCATCAGAAGTGCCTGAGTACCTGTCTCCAGCCCGTCAGAAGTGTGCGGGTGCCTGTCTCCAGCCCATCAGAAGTGCGCGGATGCCTGTCTCCAGCCCGTCAGAAGTGCGCGGATGCCTGTCTCCAGCCCATCAGAAGTGCGCGGATGCCTGTCTCCACCCCGTCAGAAGTGCGCGGATGCCTGTCTCCAGCCCGTCAAAAGTGCGCGGATGCCTGTCTCCAGCCCGTCAGAAGTGCGCGGATGCCTGTCTCCAGCCCGTCAGAAGTGCGCGGATGCCTGTCTCCAGCCCGTCAGAAGTGCGCGGATGCCTGTCTCCAGCCCGTCAGAAGTGCGCGGATGCCTGTCTCCAGCCCGTCAGAAGTGCGCGGATGCCTGTCTCCAGCCCGTCAGAAGTGCGCGGATGCCTGTCTCCAGCCCGCCAGAAGTGCGCGGATGCCTGTCTCCAGCCCGCCAGAGGGCCCGGGTGCCTGTCTCCAAGCCCTTCCAGAGGGCCCCGGTTGCGTGTCTCCAAGCCCTTCCAGAGGGCCCCGGTTGCGTGTCTCCAAGCCCTTCCAGAGGGCCCCGGTTGCGTGTCTCCAAGCCCTTCCAGAGGGCCCCGGTTGCGTGTCTCCAAGCCCTTCCAGAGGGCCCCGGTTGCGTGTCTCCAAGCCCTTCCAGAGGGCCCCGGTTGCGTGTCTCCAAGCCCTTCCAGAGGGCCCCGGTTGCGTGTCTCCAAGCCCTTCCAGAGGGCCCCGGTTGCGTGTCTCCAAGCCCTTCCAGAGGGCCCCGGTTGCGTGTCTCCAAGCCCTTCCAGAGGGCCCCGGTTGCGTGTCTCCAAGCCCTTCCAGAGGGCCCCGGTTGCGTGTCTCCAAGCCCTTCCAGAGGGCCCCGGTTGCGTGTCTCCAAGCCCTTCCAGAGGGCCCCGGTTGCGTGTCTCCAAGCCCTTCCAGAGGGCCCCGGTTGCGTGTCTCCAAGCCCTTCCAGAGGGCCCCGGTTGCGTGTCTCCAAGCCCTTCCAGAGGGCCCCGGTTGCGTGTCTCCAAGCCCTTCCAGAGGGCCCCGGTTGCGTGTCTCCAAGCCCTTCCAGAGGGCCCCGGTTGCGTGTCTCCAAGCCCTTCCAGAGGGCCCCGGTTGCGTGTCTCCAAGCCCTTCCAGAGGGCCCCGCTTGCGTGTCTCCAAGCCCTTCCAGAGGGCCCCGCTTGCGTGTCTCCAAGCCCTTCCAGAGGGCCCCGCTTGCGTGTCTCCAAGCCCTTCCAGAGGGCCCCGCTTGCGTGTCTCCAAGCCCTTCCAGAGGGCCCCGCTTGCGTGTCTCCAAGCCCTTCCAGAGGGCCCCGCTTGCGTGTCTCCAAGCCCTTCCAGAGGGCCCCGCTTGCGTGTCTCCAAGCCCTTCCAGAGGGCCCCGCTTGCGTGTCTCCAAGCCCTTCCAGAGGGCCCCGGTTGCGTGTCTCCAAGCCCTTCCAGAGGGCCCCGGTTGCGTGTCTCCAAGCCCTTCCAGAGGGCCCCGGTTGCGTGTCTCCAAGCCCTTCCAGAGGGCCCCGGTTGCGTGTCTCCAAGCCCTTCCAGAGGGCCCCGGTTGCGTGTCTCCAAGCCCTTCCAGAGGGCCCCGGTTGCGTGTCTCCAAGCCCTTCCAGAGGGCCCCGGTTGCGTGTCTCCAAGCCCTTCCAGAGGGGCCCCGGTTGCGTGTCTCCAAGCCCTTCCAGAGGGGCCCCGGTTGCGTGTCTCCAAGCCCTTCCAGAGGGGCCCCGGTGGCGTGTCTCCAAGCCCTTCCAGAGGGGCCCCGGTTGCGTGTCTCCAAGCCCTTCCAGAGGGGCCCCGGTTGCGTGTCTCCAAGCCCTTCCAGAGGGGCCCCGGTTGCGTGTCTCCAAGCCCTTCCAGAGGGGCCCCGGTTGCGTGTCTCCAAGCCCTTCCAGAGGGGCCCCGGTTGCGTGTCTCCAAGCCCTTCCAGAGGGGCCCCGGTTGCGTGTCTCCAAGCCCTTCCAGAGGGGCCCCGGTTGCGTGTCTCCAAGCCCTTCCAGAGGGGCCCCGGTTGCGTGTCTCCAAGCCCTTCCAGAGGGGCCCCGGTTGCGTGTCTCCAAGCCCTTCCAGAGGGGCCCCGGTTGCGTGTCTCCAAGCCCTTCCAGAGGGGCCCCGGTTGCGTGTGTTCAAGCCCTTCCAGAGGGCTCTGGTGCCTGCCTCCATGCCCTTCCAGAGGGCCTTCTGACCATCCCTGCACCCTCTCTCCTGTCGGATGATGGGGGTGTTGCAGTGCCTTTTTTTCCTCCTCCAGCCCAGGGAAACAGTGGCCAGCAGGGTTGTCTCTGCCTGTGTGCCTGATGCCTTTTGGAGTTATATGGGCTTGTCATGCAGCCCAGGACTTGCAAGGTGGTTCCTGCAGTGCAGGGAAGCCGCTGCAGTGGTGGAGGCTTGCCACATGTCAGCTGTGGGTCCTGGCCACTCCGCATTCTCAGAATTCTGCTGCACTGTGCAACATGGAGAAAGCAGAAAATGTTGACTGCTACAGCAGAAGCAGGTGCCTCATCTCATGCACTTGCCAGGCCCAGGTAAGGGGGGCACAGTGGTGCCTTTTGGTTATCCTTTTGGGATTACTTGTGTGTGGTTTATTGCGCCTTCCTCTCTATGTGTCAGGTTAAAGGAAGCCTGCTGCTGAAGTGCGCTACAGCTTGGGGGCAGCTTTGCATTGGTGAAAGTTCTCAGGGCTCCTTACTCTCTCGTCTATTTGCGGTTGATTGACCTTGCATGGGGATCTTGGGTGGTCACATGGCAGGTGTGGGTCAATTGTTGCTGGAGCCCACTTAAAATGGGATTGTATTTGTTTCCCTTTGTTATTGTTTAAATTGTTTATAGTAGAACTACAAGCAAAACTTTCTTTTTGTATAGAGTAAGCCCATCATGGGTGCCCGTGTCCAGCCTATCAGGAGTGCCCGGGTGCCGTCTCCATGCCATTCAAGAGTGCCCGGGTGCCGTTCTCCATGCCGTTCCAGAGTGCCCGGGTGCCGTTCTCCATGCTCTTCCAGAGTGCCCGGGTGCTGTTCTCCATGCCCTTACAGAGTGCCCGGGTGCCGTTCTCCATGCCATTCCAGAGTGACCGGGTGCCGTTCTCCATGCCCTTCCAGAGTGCCCGGGTGCCGTTCTCCATGCCCTTCCAGAGTGCTCGGGTGCCGTTCTCCATGCCCTTCCAGAGTGCCCGGGTGCCGTTCTCCATGCCCTTCCAGAGTGCCCGGGTGCCGTTCTCCATGCCCTTCCAGAGTGCCCGGGTGCCGTTCTCCATGCCCTTCCAGAGTGCCCGGGTGCCGTTCTCCATGCCCTTCCAGAGTGCCCGGGTGCCGTTCTCCATGCCCTTCCAGAGTGCCCGGGTGCCGTTCTCCATGCCCTTCCAGAGTGCCCGGGTGCCGTTCTCCATGCCCTTCCAGAGTGCCCGGGTGCCGTTCTCCATGCCCTTCCAGAGTGCCCGGGTGCCGTTCTCCATGCCCTTCCAGAGTGCCCGGGTGCCGTTCTCCATGCCCTTCCAGAGTGCCCGGGTGCCGTTCTCCATGCCCTTCCAGAGTGCCCGGGTGCCGTTCTCCATGCCCTTCCAGAGTGCCCGGGTGCCGTTCTCCATGCCCTTCCAGAGTGCCCGGGTGCCGTTCTCCATGCCCTTCCAGAGTGCCCGGGTGCCGTTCTCCATGCCCTTCCAGAGTGCCCGGGTGCCGTTCTCCATGCCCTTCCAGAGTGCCCGGGTGCCGTTCTCCATGCCCTTCCAGAGTGCCCGGGTGCCGTTCTCCATGCCCTTCCAGAGTGCCCGGGTGCCGTTCTCCATGCCCTTCCAGAGTGCCCGGGTGCCGTTCTCCATGCCCTTCCAGAGTGCCCGGGTGCCGTTCTCCATGCCCTTCCAGAGTGCCCGGGTGCCGTTCTCCATGCCCTTCCAGAGTGCCCGGGTGCCGTTCTCCATGCCCTTCCAGAGTGCCCGGGTGCCGTTCTCCATGCCCTTCCAGAGAGCCTGGGTTGCGTTTCTCCAAGCCCTTCCAGAGTGCCCCGGTTGCGTGTCTCCAAGCCCTTCCAGAGGGGCCCCGTTTGCGTGTCTCCAAGCCCTTCCAGAGGGGCCCCGTTTGCGTGTCTCCAAGCCCTTCCAGAGGGGCCCCGTTTGCGTGTCTCCAAGCCCTTCCAGAGGGGCCCCGGTTGCGTGTCTCCAAGCCCTTCCAGAGGGCCCCGGTGCTGTTCTCCATGCCCTTCCAGAGTGTCGGGGTGCCGGTCTCCATGCCCTAACAGAGTGCCCGGGTGCCGTTCTCCATGCCCTAACAGAGTGCCCGGGTGCCGTTCTCCATGCCCTCCCAGAGTGCCCGGGTGCCGTTCTCCATGCCCTCCCAGAGTGCCCGGGTGCCGTTCTCCATGCCCTCCCAGAGTGCCCGGGTGCCGTTCTCCATGCCCTCCCAGAGTGCCCGTTCTCCATGCCCTTCCCGAGTGCCCGTTCTCCATGCCCTTCCCGAGTGCCCGGGTGCCGTTCTCCATGCCCTTCCAGAGTGCCGGGGTGCCGGTCTCCATGCCCTAACAGAGTGCCGGGGTGCCGGTCTCCATGCCCTAACAGAGTGCCGGGGTGCCGGTCTCCATGCCCTAACAGAGTGCCGGGGTGCCGGTCTCCATGCCCTAACAGAGTGCCGGGGTGCCGGTCTCCATGCCCTAACAGAGTGCCGGGGTGCCGGTCTCCATGCCCTAACAGAGTGCCGGGGTGCCGGTCTCCATGCCCTAACAGAGTGCCGGGTCGCCGTTCTCCATGCCCTAACAGAGTGCCGGGGTGCCGTTCTCCATGCCCTAACAGAGTGCCGGGGTGCCGTTCTCCATGCCCTAACAGAGTGCCGGGGTGCCGGTCTCCATGCCCTTCCAGAGTTCCCGGGTGCCGTTCTCCGTGCCCTTCCCGGGTGCCGTTCTCCGTGCCCTTCCCGAGTGCCCGGGTGCCATTCTCCGTGCCCTTCCCGAGTGCCCGGGTGCCGTTCTCTGTGCCCTTCCCGAGTGCCCGGGTGCCGTTCTCTGTGCCCTTCCCGAGTGCCCGGTTGCTGTTCTCCATGCCCTTCCCGAGTGCCCGGGTGCCGTTCTCCATGCCCTAACAGAGTGCCGGGGTGCCGGTCTCCATGCCCTAACAGAGTGCCGGGGTGCCGGTCTCCATGCCCTAACAGAGTGCCGGGTCGCCGGTCTCCATGCCCTAACAGAGTGCCGGGGTGCCGGTCTCCATGCCCTAACAGAGTGCCGGGGTGCCGGTCTCCATGCCCTAACAGAGTGCCGGGGTGCCGGTCTCCATGCCCTAACAGAGTGCCGGGGTGCCGGTCTCCATGCCCTAACAGAGTGCTGGGGTGCCGGTCTCCATGCCCTAACAGAGTGCCGGGGTGCCGTTCTCCATGCCCTAACAGAGTGCCGGGGTGCCGTTCTCCATGCCCTAACAGAGTGCCGGGGTGCCGTTCTCCATGCCCTAACAGAGTGCCGGGGTGCCGTTCTCCATGCCCTAACAGAGTGCCGGGGTGCCGGTCTCCATGCCCTAACAGAGTGCCGGGGTGCCGGTCTCCATGCCCTAACAGAGTGCCGGGTCGCCGGTCTCCATGCCCTAACAGAGTGCCGGGGTGCCGGTCTCCGTGCCCTAACAGAGTGCCGGGGTGCCGGTCTCCGTGCCCTAACAGAGTGCCGGGGTGCCGGTCTCCGTGCCCTAACAGAGTGCCGGGGTGCCGGTCTCCGTGCCCTAACAGAGTGCCGGGGTGCCGGTCTCCGTGCCCTAACAGAGTGCCGGGGTGCCGTTCTCCGTGCCCTAACAGAGTGCCCGGGTGCCGTTCACCGTGCCCTTCCAGAGTGCCCGGGTGCCGTTCTCCGTGCCCTTCCAGAGTGCCCGGGTGCCGTTCTCCGTGCCCTTCCAGAGTGCCCGGGTGCCGTTCTCCGTGCCCTTCCCGAGTGCCCGGGTGCCGTTCTCCGTGCCCTTCCCGAGTGCCCGGGTGCCGTTCTCCGTGCCCTTCCCGAGTGCCCGGGTGCCGTTCTCCGTGCCCTTCCAGAGTGCCCGGGTGCCGTTCTCCGTGCCCTTCCCGAGTGCCCGGGTGCCGTTCTCCGTGCCCTTCCCGAGTGCCCGGGTGCCGTTCTCCGTGCCCTTCCCGAGTGCCCGGGTGCCGTTCTCCGTGCCCTTCCCGAGTGCCCGGGTGCCGTTCTCCGTGCCCTTCCCGAGTGCCCGGGTGCCGTTCTCCGTGCCCTTCCCGAGTGCCCGGGTGCCGTTCTCCGTGCCCTTCCCGAGTGCCCGGGTGCCGTTCTCCGTGCCCTTCCCGAGTGCCCGGGTGCCGTTCTCCATGCCCTAACAGAGTGCCGGGGTGCCGTTCTCCATGCCCTAACAGAGTGCCGGTCTCCATGCCCTAACAGAGTGCCGGGGTGCCGGTCTCCATGCCCTAACAGAGTGCCGGGGTGCCGGTCTCCATGCCCTAACAGAGTGCCGGGGTGCCGTTCTCCATGCCCTAACAGAGTGCCCGGGTGCCGTTCTCCATGCCCTAACAGAGTGCCCGATTGCCGTTCTCCATGCCCTAACAGAGTGCCGGGGTGCCGGTCTCCATGCCCTAACAGAGTGCCGGGGTGCCGGTCTCCATGCCCTAACAGAGTGCCGGGGTGCCGGTCTCCATGCCCTAACAGAGTGCCGGGGTGCCGGTCTCCATGCCCTAACAGAGTGCCGGGGTGCCGGTCTCCATGCCCTAACAGAGTGCCGGGGTGCCGGTCTCCATGCCCTAACAGAGTGCCGGGGTGCCGTTCTCCATGCCCTAACAGAGTGCCGGGGTGCCGTTCTCCATGCCCTAACAGAGTGCCGGGGTGCCGTTCTCCATGCCCTAACAGAGTGCCGGGGTGCCGTTCTCCATGCCCTAACAGAGTGCCCGGGTGCCGTTCTCCATGCCCTTCCAGAGTGCCCGGGTGCCGTTCTCCATGCCCTTCCAGAGTGCCCGGGTGCCGTTCTCCATGCCCTTCCAGAGTGCCCGGGTGCCGTTCTCCATGCCCTTCCAGAGTGCCCGGGTGCCGGTCTCCATGCCCTTCCAGAGTGCCCGGGTGCCGGTCTCCATGCCCTTCCAGAGTGCCCGGGTGCCGGTCTCCATGCCCTTCCAGAGTGCCCGGGTGCCGGTCTCCATGCCCTAACAGAGTGCCGGGGTGCCGGTCTCCATGCCCTAACAGAGTGCCGGGGTGCCGGCTCTCCATGCCCTTCCAGAGTGCCCGGGTGCCCGCTCTCCATGCCCTTCCAGAGTGCCCGGGTGCCGTTCTCCATGCCCTTCCAGAGTGCCCGGGTGCCGTTCTCCATGCCCTTCCAGAGTGTCGGGGTGCCGGTCTCCATGCCCTAACAGAGTGCCCGTGTGCCGCTCTCCATGCCCTAACAGAGTGCCCGGGTGCCGTTTTCCATGCCCTAACAGAGTGCCGGGGTGCCGGTCTCCATGCCCTAACAGAGTGCCCGTGTGCCGCTCTCCATGCCCTAACAGAGTGCCCGGGTGCCGCTCTCCATGCCCTAACAGAGTGCCCGGGTGCCGCTCTCCATGCCCTAACAGAGTGCCCGGGTGCCGTTCTCCATGCCCTAACAGAGTGCCCGGGTGCCGTTCTCCATGCCCTAACAGAGTGCCCGGGTGCCGTTCTCCATGCCCTAACAGAGTGCCCGGGTGCCGTTCTCCATGCCCTAACAGAGTGCCCGGGTGCCGTTCTCCATGCCCTTCCAGAGTGCCCGGGTGCCGTTCTCCATGCCCTTCCAGAGTGCCCGGGTGCCGTTCTCCATGCCCTAACAGAGTGCCCGGGTGCCGGTCTCCATGCCCTAACAGAGTGCCCGGGTGCCGGTCTCCATGCCCTAACAGAGTGCCGGGGTGCCGGTCTCCATGCCCTAACAGAGTGCCGGGGTGCCCGCTCTCCATGCCCTTCCAGAGTGCCCGGGTGCCCGCTCTCCATGCCCTTCCAGAGTGCCCGGGTGCCGTTCTCCATGCCCTTCCAGAGTGCCCGGGTGCCGTTCTCCATGCCCTTCCAGAGTGCCCGGGTGCCGTTCTCCATGCCCTAACAGAGTGCCCGTGTGCCGCTCTCCATGCCCTAACAGAGTGCCCGGGTGCCGTTCTCCATGCCCTAACAGAGTGCCGGGGTGCCGGTCTCCATGCCCTAACAGAGTGCCCGTGTGCCGCTCTCCATGCCCTAACAGAGTGCCCGGGTGCCGCTCTCCATGCCCTAACAGAGTGCCCGGGTGCCGTTCTCCATGCCCTAACAGAGTGCCCGGGTGCCGTTCTCCATGCCCTAACAGAGTGCCCGGGTGCCGTTCTCCATGCCCTAACAGAGTGCCCGGGTGCCGTTCTCCATGCCCTAACAGAGTGCCCGGGTGCCGTTCTCCATGCCCTAACAGAGTGCCGGGGTGCCGGTCTCCATGCCCTAACAGAGTGCCGGGGTGCCGGTCTCCATGCCCTAACAGAGTGCCGGGGTGCCGGTCTCCGTGCCCTAACAGAGTGCCGGGGTGCCGGTCTCCGTGCCCTAACAGAGTGCCGGGGTGCCGGTCTCCGTGCCCTAACAGAGTGCCGGGGTGCCGGTCTCCGTGCCCTAACAGAGTGCCGGGGTGCCGGTCTCCGTGCCCTAACAGAGTGCCGGGGTGCCGGTCTCCGTGCCCTAACAGAGTGCCGGGGTGCCGGTCTCCGTGCCCTAACAGAGTGCCGGGGTGCCGGTCTCCGTGCCCTAACAGAGTGCCGGGGTGCCGGTCTCCGTGCCCTAACAGAGTGCCGGGGTGCCGGTCTCCGTGCCCTAACAGAGTGCCGGGGTGCCGGTCTCCGTGCCCTAACAGAGTGCCGGGGTGCCGGTCTCCGTGCCCTAACAGAGTGCCGGGGTGCCGGTCTCCGTGCCCTAACAGAGTGCCGGGGTGCCGGTCTCCGTGCCCTAACAGAGTGCCGGGGTGCCGGTCTCCGTGCCCTAACAGAGTGCCGGGGTGCCGGTCTCCGTGCCCTAACAGAGTGCCGGGGTGCCGGTCTCCGTGCCCTAACAGAGTGCCGGGGTGCCGGTCTCCGTGCCCTAACAGAGTGCCGGGGTGCCGGTCTCCGTGCCCTAACAGAGTGCCGGGGTGCCGGTCTCCGTGCCCTAACAGAGTGCCCTGGTGCCGTTCTCCGTGCCCTTTCAGAGTGCCCTGGTGCCGTTCTCCGTGCCCTTTCAGAGTGCCCTGGTGCCGTTCTCCGTGCCCTTTCAGAGTGCCCGGGTGCCGTTCTCCGTGCCCTTTCAGAGTGCCCGGGTGCCGTTCTCCGTGCCCTTTCAGAGTGCCCGGGTGCCGTTCTCCGTGCCCTTTCAGAGTGCCCGGGTGCCGTTCTCCGTGCCCTTTCAGAGTGCCCGGGTGCCGTTCTCCGTGCCCTTTCAGAGTGCCCGGGTGCCGTTCTCCGTGCCCTTTCAGAGTGCCCGGGTGCCGTTCTCCGTGCCCTTTCAGAGTGCCGGGGTGCCGGTCTCCGTGCCCTAACAGAGTGCCGGGGTGCCGGTCTCCGTGCCCTAACAGAGTGCCGGGGTGCCGGTCTCCGTGCCCTAACAGAGTGCCCTGGTGCCGTTCTCCGTGCCCTTTCAGAGTGCCCTGGTGCCGTTCTCCGTGCCCTTTCAGAGTGCCCTGGTGCCGTTCTCCGTGCCCTTTCAGAGTGCCCGGGTGCCGTTCTCCGTGCCCTTTCAGAGTGCCCGGGTGCCGTTCTCCGTGCCCTTTCAGAGTGCCCGGGTGCCGTTCTCCGTGCCCTTCCAGAGTGCCCGGGTGCCGTTCTCCTTGCCCTTCCAGAGGGCCCCGGTTGCGTGTCTCCAAGCCTTTCGAGAGGGCCTCGGTTGCGTGTCTCCAAGCCTTTCCAGAGGGCCTTCTGACCATCCCTGCACCCTCTCTCCTGTCGGATGATGGGGGTGTTGCAGTGCCTTTTTTTCCTCCTCCAGCCCAGGGAAACAGTTGCCAGCAGGGTTGTCTCTGCCTGTGTGCCTGATGCCTTTTGGAGTTATATGGGCTTGTCATGCAGCCCAGGACTTGCAAGGTGGTTCCTGCAGTGCAGGGAAGCCGCTGCAGTGGTGGAGGCTTGCCACATGTCAGCTGTGGGTCCTGGCCACTCCGCATTCTCAGAATTCTGCTGCACTGTGCAACATGGAGAAAGCAGAAAATGTTGACTGCTACAGCAGAAGCAGGTGCCTCATCTCATGCACTTGCCAGGCCCAGGTAAGGGGGGAACGGTGGTGCCTTTTGGTTATCCTTACTTTTGGGATTACTTGTGTGTGGTTTATTGTGCCTTCCTCTCTAGGTGTCAGGGTAAAGGAAGCCTGCTGCTGAAGTGCGCTACAGCTTGGGGGCAGCTTTGCATTGGTGAAAGTTCTTGGAGCTCCTTCCTCTCTCGTCTATTTGCGGTTGATTGACCTTGCATGGGGAGCTTGGGTGGTAACATGGCGGGTGTGGGTCAATTGTTGCTGGAGCCCACTTAAAATGGGATTGTATTTGTTTCCCTTTGTTATTCTTTAAGGTTAAAGCAAATAGAGCTCTCCTGATAAAAGGAAGTGAAGAAAAAAGCCACTTATAGTAGAACTACAAGCAAAACCTTCTTTTTGTATAGAGTAATCCCATCAGGGTTGCCCGTGTCCAGCCTATCAGGAGTGCCCGTCTCTATGCCCTTCCAGAGTGCCTGGGTGCCCGTCTCTATGCCCTTCCAGAGTGCCCGGGTGCCGGTCTCCATGCCCTAACAGAGTGCCGGGGTGCCGGTCTCCATGCCCTAACAGAGTGCCGGGGTGCCGGTCTCCATGCCCTAACAGAGTGCCGGGGTGCCGGTCTCCATGCCCTAACAGAGTGCCGGGGTGCCGGTCTCCATGCCCTAACAGAGTGCCGGGGTGCCGGTCTCCATGCCCTAACAGAGTGCCGGGGTGCCGGTCTCCATGCCCTAACAGAGTGCCGGGGTGCCGGTCTCCATGCCCTAACAGAGTGCCGGGGTGCCGGTCTCCATGCCCTAACAGAGTGCCGGGGTGCCGGTCTCCATGCCCTAACAGAGTGCCGGGGTGCCGGTCTCCATGCCCTAACAGAGTGCCGGGGTGCCGGTCTCCGTGCCCTAACAGAGTGCCGGGGTGCCGGTCTCCGTGCCCTAACAGAGTGCCGGGGTGCCGGTCTCCGTGCCCTAACAGAGTGCCGGGGTGCCGGTCTCCGTGCCCTAACAGAGTGCCGGGGTGCCGGTCTCCGTGCCCTAACAGAGTGCCGGGGTGCCGGTCTCCGTGCCCTAACAGAGTGCCGGGGTGCCGGTCTCCGTGCCCTAACAGAGTGCCGGGGTGCCGGTCTCCGTGCCCTAACAGAGTGCCGGGGTGCCGGTCTCCGTGCCCTAACAGAGTGCCGGGGTGCCGGTCTCCGTGCCCTAACAGAGTGCCGGGGTGCCGGTCTCCGTGCCCTAACAGAGTGCCGGGGTGCCGGTCTCCGTGCCCTAACAGAGTGCCGGGGTGCCGGTCTCCGTGCCCTAACAGAGTGCCGGGGTGCCGGTCTCCGTGCCCTAACAGAGTGCCGGGGTGCCGGTCTCCGTGCCCTAACAGAGTGCCGGGGTGCCGGTCTCCGTGCCCTAACAGAGTGCCGGGGTGCCGGTCTCCGTGCCCTAACAGAGTGCCGGGGTGCCGGTCTCCGTGCCCTAACAGAGTGCCGGGGTGCCGGTCTCCGTGCCCTAACAGAGTGCCGGGGTGCCGGTCTCCGTGCCCTAACAGAGTGCCGGGGTGCCGGTCTCCGTGCCCTAACAGAGTGCCGGGGTGCCGGTCTCCGTGCCCTAACAGAGTGCCGGGGTGCCGGTCTCCGTGCCCTAACAGAGTGCCCTGGTGCCGTTCTCCGTGCCCTTTCAGAGTGCCCTGGTGCCGTTCTCCGTGCCCTTTCAGAGTGCCCGGGTGCCGTTCTCCGTGCCCTTTCAGAGTGCCCGGGTGCCGTTCTCCGTGCCCTTTCAGAGTGCCCGGGTGCCGTTCTCCGTGCCCTTTCAGAGTGCCCGGGTGCCGTTCTCCGTGCCCTTTCAGAGTGCCCGGGTGCCGTTCTCCGTGCCCTTTCAGAGTGCCCGGGTGCCGTTCTCCGTGCCCTTTCAGAGTGCCCGGGTGCCGTTCTCCGTGCCCTTTCAGAGTGCCCGGGTGCCGTTCTCCGTGCCCTTTCAGAGTGCCCGGGTGCCGTTCTCCGTGCCCTTTCAGAGTGCCCGGGTGCCGTTCTCCGTGCCCTTTCAGAGTGCCCGGGTGCCGTTCTCCGTGCCCTTTCAGAGTGCCCGGGTGCCGTTCTCCGTGCCCTTTCAGAGTGCCCGGGTGCCGTTCTCCGTGCCCTTCCAGAGGGCCCCGGTTGCGTGTCTCCAAGCCTTTCGAGAGGGCCTCGGTTGCGTGTCTCCAAGCCTTTCCAGAGGGCCTTCTGACCATCCCTGCACCCTCTCTCCTGTCGGATGATGGGGGTGTTGCAGTGCCTTTTTTTCCTCCTCCAGCCCAGGGAAACAGTGGCCAGCAGGGTTGTCTCTGCCTGTGTGCCTGATGCCTTTTGGAGTTATATGGGCTTGTCATGCAGCCCAGGACTTGCAAGGTGGTTCCTGCAGTGCAGGGAAGCCGCTGCAGTGGTGGAGGCTTGCCACATGTCAGCTGTGGGTCCTGGCCACTCCGCATTCTCAGAATTCTGCTGCACTGTGCAACATGGAGAAAGCAGAAAATGTTGACTGCTACAGCAGAAGCAGGTGCCTCATCTCATGCACTTGCCAGGCCCAGGTAAGGGGGGAACGGTGGTGCCTTTTGGTTATCCTTACTTTTGGGATTACTTGTGTGTGGTTTATTGTGCCTTCCTCTCTAGGTGTCAGGGTAAAGGAAGCCTGCTGCTGAAGTGCGCTACAGCTTGGGGGCAGCTTTGCATTGGTGAAAGTTCTTGGAGCTCCTTCCTCTCTCGTCTATTTGCGGTTGATTGACCTTGCATGGGGAGCTTGGGTGGTAACATGGCGGGTGTGGGTCAATTGTTGCTGGAGCCCACTTAAAATGGGATTGTATTTGTTTCCCTTTGTTATTCTTTAAGGTTAAAGCAAATAGAGCTCTCCTGATAAAAGGAAGTGAAGAAAAAAGCCACTTATAGTAGAACTACAAGCAAAACCTTCTTTTTGTATAGAGTAATCCCATCAGGGTTGCCCGTGTCCAGCCTATCAGGAGTGCCCGTCTCTATGCCCTTCCAGAGTGCCTGGGTGCCCGTCTCTATGCCCTTCCAGAGTGCCCGGGTGCCCGTCTCTATGCCCTTCCAGAGTGCCCGGGTGCCGGTCTCCATTCCCTTCCAGAGTGCCCGGGTGCCCGCTCTCCATGCCCTTCCAGAGTGCCCGGGTGCCCGCTCTCCATGCCCTTCCAGAGTGCCCGGGTGCCGTTCTCCATGCCCTTCCAGAGTGCCCGGGTGCCGTTCTCCATGCCCTTCCAGAGTGCCCGAGTGCCGTTCTCCATGCCCTTCCAGAGTGCCCGAGTGCTGTTCTCCATGCCCTTCCAGAGTGTCGTGGTGCCGGTCTCCATGCCCTAACAGAGTGCCCGGGTGCCGTTCTCCATGCCCTAACAGAGTGCCCGTGTGCCGCTCTCCATGCCCTAACAGAGTGCCCGTGTGCCGCTCTCCATGCCCTAACAGAGTGCCCGGGTGCCGTTCTCCATGCCCTAACAGAGTGCCCGGGCGCCGTTCTCCATGCCCTTTCAGAGTGCCCAGGTGCCCGTTCTCCATGCCCTTTCAGAGTGCCCAGGTGCCCGTTCTCCATGCCCTTCCCGAGTGCCCGGGTGCCGTTCTCCATGCCATTCCCGAGTGCCCGGGTGCCGTTCTCCATGCCCTTCCAGAGTGCCCGGGTGCCGTTCTCCATTCCCTTCCAGAGTGCCCGGGTGCCGTTCTCCATGCCCTTCCAGAGTGCCTGGGTGCCCGTCTCTATGCCCTTCCAGAGTGCCCGGTTGCCCGTCTCTATGCCCTTCCAGAGTGCCCGGGTGCCCTCTCTCCATGCCCTTCCAGAGTGCCCGGGTGCCATTCTCCATGCCCTTCCAGAGTGCCCGGGTGCTGTTCTCCATGCCCTTCCAGAGTGCCCGGGTGCTGTTCTCCATGCCCTTCCAGAGTGTCGGGCTGCCGTTCTCCATGCCCTTCCAGAGTGTCGGGCTGCCGTTCTCCATGCCCTTCCAGAGTGTCGGGCTGCCGTTCTCCATGCCCTTCCAGAGTGTCGGGCTGCCGTTCTCCATGCCCTTCCAGAGTGTCGGGCTGCCGTTCTCCATGCCCTTCCAGAGTGTCGGGCTGCCGTTCTCCATACCCTAACAGAGTGCCCGGGTGCCCGTTCTCCATGCCCTTCCAGAGTGCCCGGGTGCCGTTCTCCATGCCCTTCCAGAGTGCCCGGGTGCCGTTCTCATGCCCTAACAGAGTGCCGGGGTGCCGGTCTCCATGCCCTAACAGAGAACCGCGTGCCGGTCTCCATGCCCTAACAGAGTGCCGGGGTGCCGGTCTTCATGCCCTAACAGAGTGCCCGGGTGCCGTTCTCCGTGCCCTTCCAGAGTGCCCGGGTGCCGTTCTCCGTGCCCTTCCAGAGTGCCCGGGTGCCGTTCTCCATGCCCTAACAGAGTGCCGGGGTGCCGTTCTCCATGCCCTAACAGAGTGCCGGGGTGCCGTTCTCCATGCCCTTCCAGAGTGTTGGGGTGCCGTTCTCCATGCCCTTGGAGAACTCTATACAAAAAGAAGCAAAACCTTCTTTTTGTATAGAGTAATCCCATCAGGGTTGCCCGTGTCCAGCCTATCAGGAGTGCCCGTCTCCATGCCCTTCCAGAGTGCCCGGGTGCCCGTCTCTATGCCCTTCCAGAGTGCCCGGGTGCCCGTCTCTATGCCCTTCCAGAGTGCCCGGGTGCCCGTCTCTATGCCTTTCCAGAGTGCCCGGGTGCCGGTCTCCATGCCCTTCCAGAGTGCCCGGGTGCCCGCTCTCCATGCCCTTCCAGAGTGCCCGGGTGCCCGCTCTCCATGCCCTTCCAGAGTGCCCGGGTGCCATTCTCCATGCCCTTCCAGAGTGCCCGGGTGCCGTTCTCCATGCCCTTCCAGAGTGCTGGGGTACCGGTCTCCATGCCGTTCTCCATGCCCTTCCAGAGTGCCCGGGTGCCGTTCTCCGTGCCCTGCCCGGGTGCCGTTCTCCGTGCCCTTCCAGAGTGCCCGGTTGCCGTTCTCCGTGCCCTTCCAGAGTGCCCGGGTGCCGGTCTCCATGCCCTTTCCAGAGTGCCCGGGTGCCGTTCTCCATGCCCTTCCAGAGTGCCCGGGTGCCGTTCTCCATGCCCTTCCAGAGTGCCCGGGTGCCGGTCTCCATGCCCTTCCAGAGTGCCGGGGTACCGGTCTCCATGCCGTTCTCCATGCCCTTCCAGAGTGCCCGGGTGCCGTTCTCCGTGCCCTTCCAGAGTGCCCGGGTGCCGTTCTCCGTGCCCTTCCAGAGTGCCCGGGTGCCGTTCTCCGTGCCCTTCCAGAGTGCCCGGGTGCCGGTCTCCGTGCCCTTCCAGAGTGCCTGGGTGCCGGTCTCCATGCCCTTCCAGAGTGCCGGGGTGCCGGTCTCCATGCCCTTCCAGAGTGCCGGGGTGCCGGTCTCCATGCCCTGCCGGGGTGCCGGTCTCCATGCCCTTCCAGAGTGCCGGGGTGCCGGTCTCCATGCCCTTCCAGAGTGCCGGGGTGCCGTTCTCCATGACCTTCCAGAGTGCCCGGGTGCCTGTGGTGTGGGTCTGCACTTGAACCCCCCTGTGTCAAGAAGTTTGACCACCACTGCCTTAAATAATGCTCTTAAAAAGATGGGGGGTCTATTGAATTCAAGCTTCTGGTTCATGTGGTCTCTTCTTCCATTCAGCTCTTTAATAGGTTTCTGCAGTTCATCCATGGACCATGGCTGGAAGGTGTGTGTGCATGGACTTAAGAAGCATTGAACAAATATTGGCATTGAGCTCTGTTTTCATCCAGCATCGGGTATAATTAACCTTTTACACTTCCCCATTCATCTATTAGGACTGCACCTGGAGAGAGAGTTGCTGCACACAAATTCTCAGGAAACACTACAGCAAGCCTTTAAGTTCTACGTCTTCCACTCTTCCACCATGCCCTCGGTTATGGTGTTTCCTCCACTATGGAGGCACTACAGGAAACTTTTGTAGTGGGGGCTATGCTCTCACTGGACGGGGGGGGGGGGGGTGTTAGTGGTGGCCTTACCCAGGGTTTTTTCTGACCATCCCTGCACCCTCCCTCCTGTCAGATGATGGGGGTGTTGCAGTGCCTTTTTTTCTCCACCAGCCCAGGGGAGCAGTGGCCAGCATGGTTGTCTGTGCCTGTGTGCTCGACGCTGTTCGGAGTTATATGGGCTTCTCATGCACCCCAGGACTTACAAGGTGATTCCTGCATTTCAGGGAAGCTGCTGTAGTAGTGGAAGCTTGCCGGGTCCTGGCCACTTCACATCCTCAGTATTCCGCTGCACTGTGCAGCATGGAGAAAGCAGAAACTGACTGCTGCGGCGGAATCAGGTGCCTCATCTCATGCAATAGCCAGGCCCAGGTAAGGGGGGTACATTAGTCCTTACTATTGGGATTTTTTGTGTGTGGTTTATTGGGCTTTCTTCTTTAGGTGAAGGGGTGATGGAAGCCTGCTGCTGAAGTGTGCTACAGCTGGGGGGCTGCTCTGCATTGGTGAAGGTTTTCGGAGCTCCTTCTTCTCTCCTCTATTTGCGGTTGTTTGACCTTGCATGGGGAGCTTGGGTGGCCTCATGGCGGGTGTGAGTAAATTCTTGTCTTGCTGGAGCCCACTTAATATGGGATTGTATTTGTTTCACTTTGTTATGGTTTAAGGTTAAAGCAAATGGAACTCTCCTGATAAAAGGAAGTGCTCTTCCTGGAAAAAGCCACTTAAAGTAGAACTACAAGCAAAACTTTCTTTATGTATAGAGTAAGGGGGGTTTTATAAACTCAGTCAGATATTTATTTGTCATCTGTCCATTTGCCAAGATTTTCCTAAACTTCCTGTCCCATAGCCAAACTTAGTGAGAAGAAATCCCTGCAGATTGAGGGGTTTCCTTGGGGACTGCCAGGTCACCAGAACTAGTGTCCCTACTGTAATATTTCCCCTTTATTTCTTTTATGGGGACAACCCAAACTTTAGGATTTTTTTACTTTAAATGATGCCACCTGTCTCCAGCCCGTCAGAAGTGCGCAGATGCCTGGCTCCAGCCCGTCAGAAGTGCGCGGATGCCTGTCTCCAAGACCGCCAGAGGGCCCCAGTTGCGTGTCTCCAAGCCCGCCAGAGGGCACTGGTTGCGTGTCTTCAAGTCCTTCCAGAGGGCCCCGGTTGCGTGTCTCCAAGCCCTTCCAGAGGGCCCCGGTTGTATGTCTCCAAGCCCTTCCAGAGGGCCCCGGTTGCGTGTCTCCAAGCCCTTTCAGAGGGCCCCGGTTGCGTGTCTCCAAGCCCTTTCAGAGGGCCCCGGTTGCGTGTCTCCAAGCCCTTTCAGAGGGCCCCGGTTGCGTGTCTCCAAGCCCTTTCAGAGGGCCCCGGTTGCGTGTCTCCAAGCCCTTTCAGAGGGGCCCCGGTTGCGTGTCTCGAAGCCTTTCCAGAGGGCCCCGGTTGCGTGTCTCGAAGCCTTTCCAGAGGGCCCCGGTTGCGTGTCTCGAAGCCTTTCCAGAGGGCCCCGGTTGCGTGTCTCGAAGCCTTTCCTGAGGGCCCCGGTTGCGTGTCTCGAAGCCTTTCCAGAGGGCCCCGGTTGCGTGTCTCGAAGCCTTTCCAGAGGGCCCCGGTTGCGTGTCTCGAAGCCTTTCCAGAGGGCTCCGGTTGCGTGTCTCGAAGCCTTTGCAGAGGGCCCCGGTTGCGTGTCTCGAAGCCTTTGCAGAGGGCCCCGGTTGCGTGTCTCGAAGCCTTTGCAGAGGGCCCCGGTTGCGTGTCTCGAAGCCTTTGCAGAGGGCCCCGGTTGCGTGTCTTGAAGCCTTTCCAGAGGGCCCCGGTTGCGTGTCTCGAAGCCTTTCCAGAGGGCCCCGGTTGCGTGTCTCGAAGCCTTTCCAGAGGGCCCCGGTTGCGTGTCTCGAAGCCTTTCCAGAGGGCCCCGGTTGCGTGTCTCGAAGCCTTTCCAGAGGGCCCCGGTTGCGTGTCTCGAAGCCTTTGCAGAGGGCCCCGGTTGCGTGTCTCGAAGCCTTTGCAGAGGGCCCCGGTTGCGTGTCTCGAAGCCTTTGCAGAGGGCCCCGGTTGCGTGTCTCGAAGCCTTTCCAGAGGGCCCCGGTTGCGTGTCTCGAAGCCTTTCCAGAGGGCCCCGGTTGCGTGTCTCGAAGCCTTTCCAGAGGGCCCCGGTTGCGTGTCTCGAAGCCTTTCCAGAGGGCCCCGGTTGCGTGTCTCGAAGCCTTTCCAGAGGGCCCCGGTTGCGTGTCTCGAAGCCTTTCCAGAGGGCCCCGGTTGCGTGTCTCGAAGCCTTTCCAGAGGGCCCCGGTTGCGTGTCTCGAAGCCTTTCCAGAGGGCCCCGGTTGCGTGTCTCGAAGCCTTTCCAGAGGGCCCCGGTTGCGTGTCTCGAAGCCTTTCCAGAGGGCCCCGGTTGCGTGTCTCGAAGCCTTTCCAGAGGGCCCCGGTTGCGTGTCTCGAAGCCTTTCCAGAGGGGCCACGGTTGCGTGTCTCGAAGCCTTTCCAGAGGGGCCCCGGTTGCGTGTCTCGAAGCCTTTCCAGAGGGGCCCCGGTTGCGTGTCTCGAAGCCTTTCCAGAGGGGCCCCGGTTGCGTGTCTCGAAGCCCTTCCAGAGGGGCCCCGGTTGCGTGTCTCGAAGCCCTTCCAGAGGGGCCCCGGTTGCGTGTCTCGAAGCCCTTCCAGAGGGGCCCCGGTTGCGTGTCTCGAAGCCCTTCCAGAGGGGCCCCGGTTGCGTGTCTCGAAGCCCTTCCAGAGGGGCCCCGGTTGCGTGTCTCGAAGCCCTTCCAGAGGGGCCCCGGTTGCGTGTCTCGAAGCCCTTCCAGAGGGGCCCCGGTTGCGTGTCTCGAAGCCCTTCCAGAGGGGCCCCGGTTGCGTGTCTCGAAGCCCTTCCAGAGGGGCCCCGGTTGCGTGTCTCGAAGCCCTTCCAGAGGGGCCCCGGTTGCGTGTCTCGAAGCCCTTCCAGAGGGGCCCCGGTTGCGTGTCTCGAAGCCCTTCCAGAGGGGCCCCGGTTGCGTGTCTCGAAGCCCTTCCAGAGGGGCCCCGGTTGCGTGTCTCGAAGCCCTTCCAGAGGGGCCCCGGTTGCGTGTCTCGAAGCCCTTCCAGAGGGGCCCCGGTTGCGTGTCTCGAAGCCCTTCCAGAGGGGCCCCGGTTGCGTGTGTTCAAGCCCTTCCAGAGGGGCCCCAGTTGCGTGTGTTCAAGCCCTTCCAGAGGGCTCTGGTGCCTGCCTCCATGCCCTTCCAGAGGGCCTTCTGACCATCCCTGCACCCTCCCTCCTGTCAGATGATGGGGGTGTTGCAGTGCCTTTTTTTCCTCCTCCAGCCCAGTGGAGTAGTGGCCAGCAGGGTGCCTGTGCGCCCGATGCCTTTTGGAGTTATGTGGGCTTGTCATGCAGCCCAGGACTTGCAAGGTGGTTCCTGCAGTGCAGGGAAGCCGCTGCAGTGGTGGAGGCTTGCCACATGTGAGCTGTGGTTACCTGGCCACTCCGCATTCTCAGAATTCTGCTGCACTGTGCAACATGGAGAAATCAGAAACTGTTGGCTGCTACAGCAGAAGCTTGTGCCTCATCTCATGCACTTGCCAGGCCCAGGTAAGGGGGGGCACAGTGGTGCCTTTTGGTTATCCTTACTTTTGGGATTACTTGTGTGTGGTTTATTGTGCCTTCCTCTCTAGGTGTCAGGGTAAAGGAAGCCTGCTGCTAAAATGCGCTACAGCTTGGGGGCAGCTTTGCATTGGTGAAAGTTCTCGGAGCTCCTTCCTCTCTCGTCTATTTGTGGTTGATTGACCTTGCATGGGGAGCTTGGGTGGTCACATGGCGGGTGTGGGTCAATTGTTGCTGGAGCCCACTTAAAATGGGATTGTATTTGTTTCCCTTTGTTATTGTTTAAGGTTAAAGCATATAGAGCTCTCCTGATAAAAGGAAGTGAAGAAAAAAGCCACTTATAGTAGAACTACAAGCAAAACCTTCTTTTTGTATAGAGTAAGCCCATCAGAGGTACCTGTGTCCAGCCTATCAGGAGTGCCCGGGTGCCGGTCTCCGTGCCCTTCCAGAGTGCCCGGGTGCCGGTCTCCGTGCCCTTCCAGAGTGCCCGGGTGCCGGTCTCCGTGCCCTTCCAGAGTGCCCGGGTGCCGGTCTCCGTGCCCTTCCAGAGTGCCCGGGTGCCGGTCTCCGTGCCCTTCCAGAGTGCCCGGTTGCCGGTCTCCGTGCCCTTCCAGAGTGCCCGGGTGCCGGTCTCCGTGCCCTTCCAGAGTGCCCGGGTGCCGTTCTCCATGCCCTTCCCGAGTGCCCGGGTGCCGTTCTCCATGCCCTTCCCGAGTGCCCGGGTGCCGTTCTCCATGCCCTTTCAGAGTGCCCGGGTGCTGTTCTCCATGCCCTAACAGTGTGCCGGGGTGCCGGTCTCCATGCCCTAACAGTGTGCCGGGGTGCCGGTCTCCATGCCCTAACAGAGTGCCGGGGTGCCGGTCTCCATGCCCTAACAGAGTGCCGGGGTGCCGTTCTCCATGCTCTTCCAGAGTGCCCGGGTGCCGTTCTCCGTGCCCGGCTCTATGCCCTTCCAGAGTGCACGGGTGCCCGCTCTCCATGCCCGGCTCTATGCCCTTCCAGAGTGCACGGGTGCCGTTCTCCGTGCCCGGCTCTATGCCCTTCCAGAGTGCACGGGTGCCCGCTCTCCATGCCCTTCCAGAGTGCCCGGGTGCCCGCTCTCCATGCCCTTCCAGAGTGCCCGGGTGCCCGCTCTCCATGCCCTTCCAGAGTGACCGGGTGCTGTTCTCCATGCCCTTCCAGAGTGCCCGGGTGCTGTTCTCCATGCCCTTCCAGAGTGCCCGGGTGCTGTTCTCCATGCCCTTCCAGAGTGTTGGGGTGCCGGTCTCCATGCCCTAACAGAGTGCCTGGGTGCCGTTCTCCATGCCCTAACAGAGTGCCCGGGTGCCGTTCTCCATGCCTTAACAGAGTGCCCGGGTGCCGTTCTCCATGCCTTTCCAGAGTGCCCAGGTGCCCGTTCTCCATGCCTTTCCAGAGTGCCGGGTGCCGTTCTCCATGCCCTTCCAGAGTGCCCGGGTGCCGTTCTCCATGCCCTTCCAGAGTGCCCGGGTGCCGTTCTCCATGCCCTTCCAGAGTGCCCGGGTGCTGTTCTCCATGCCCTTCCAGAGTGCCCGGGTGCCGTTCTCCATGCCCTTCCAGAGTGCCCGGGTGACGTTCTCCATGCCCTTCCAGAGTGCCCGGATGCCGTTCTCCATGCCCTTCCAGAGTGCCCGGGTGCCGTTCTCCATGCCCTTCCAGAGTGCCCGGGTGCCGTTCTCCATGCCCTTCCAGAGTGCCCGGGTGCCGTTCTCCATGCCCTAACAGAGTGCCGGGGTGCCGTTCTCCATGCCCTAACAGAGTGCCGGGGTGCCGTTCTCCATGCCCTAACAGAGTGCCGGGGTGCCGGTCTCCGTGCCCTAACAGGGTGCCGGGGTGCCGGTCTCCGTGCCCTAACAGGGTGCCGGGGTGCCGGTCTCCGTGCCCTAACAGGGTGCCGGGGTGCCGGTCTCCGTGCCCTAACAGAGTGCCGGGGTGCCGGTCTCCGTGCCCTAACAGAGTGCCGGGGTGCCGGTCTCCGTGCCCTAACAGAGTGCCGGGGTGCCGGTCTCCGTGCCCTAACAGAGTGCCGGGGTGCCGGTCTCCGTGCCCTAACAGAGTGCCCGGGTGCCGTTCTCCGTGCCCTTCCAGAGTGCCCGGGTGCCGTTCTCCATGCCCTTCCAGAGTGCCCGGGTGCCGTTCTCCATGCCCTTCCAGAGTGCCGGGGTGCCGATCTCCATGCCCTAACAGAGTGCCGGTCTCCATGCCCTAACAGAGTGCCGGGGTGCCGTTCTCCATGCCCTAACAGAGTGCCCGGGTGCCGTTCTCCGTGCCCTAACAGAGTGCCCGGGTGCCGGTCTCCGTGCCCTAACAGAGTGCCGGGGTGCCGGTCTCCGTGCCCTAACAGAGTGCCGGGGTGCCGGTCTCCGTGCCCTAACAGAGTGCCCGGGTGCCGTTCTCCATGCCCTTCCAGAGTGCCCGGGTGCCGTTCTCCATGCCCTTCCAGAGTGCCCGGGTGCCGGTCTCCATGCCCTTCCAGAGTGCCGGGGTGCCGATCTCCATGCCCTAACAGAGTGCCGGTCTCCATGCCCTAACAGAGTGCCGGGGTGCCGTTCTCCATGCCCTAACAGAGTGCCCGGGTGCCGTTCTCCATGCCCTAACAGAGTGCCGGGGTGCCGGTCTCCATGCCCTAACAGAGTGCCGGGGTGCCGGTCTCCATGCCCTAACAGAGTGCCGGGGTGCCGGTCTCCATGCCCTAACAGAGTGCCGGGGTGCCGGTCTCCATGCCCTAACAGAGTGCCGGGGTGCCGTTCTCCATGCCCTAACAGAGTGCCGGGGTGCCGGTCTCCATGCCTTAACAGAGTGCCGGTCTCCATGCCTTAACAGAGTGCCGGTCTCCATGCCCTAACAGAGTGCCGGGGTGCCGGTCTCCATGCCCTAACAGAGTGCCGGGGTGCCGGTCTCCATGCCCTAACAGAGTGCCGGGGTGCCGTTCTCCATGCCCTAACAGAGTGCCGGGGTGCCGTTCTCCATGCCCTAACAGAGTGCCGGGGTGCCGTTCTCCATGCTCTAACAGAGTGCCGGGGTGCCGTTCTCCATGCCCTAACAGAGTGCCGGGGTGCCGTTCTCCATGTCCCTCCAAAGTGTCGGGGTGCCGGTCTCCATGCCCTAACGGAGTGCCCGGGTGCCGTTCTCCATGCCCCAACAGAGTGCCCGGGTGCCGTTCTCCATGCCCCAACAGAGTGCCCGGGTGCCCGTTCTCCATGCCCTTCCAGAGTGCCCGGGTGCCCGATCTCCATGCCCTTCCAGAGTGCCCGGGTGCCCGTTCTCCATGCCCTTCCAGAGTGCCCGGGTGACCGTTCTCCATGCCTTTCCAGAGTGCCGGGTTGCCGGTCTCCATGCCCTAACAGAGTGCCGGGTTGCCGGTCTCCATGCCCTAACAGAGTGCCGGGTTGCCGGTCTCCATGCCCTAACAGAGTGCCGGTTTGCCGGTCTCCATGCCCTAACAGAGTGCCGGGGTGCCGGTCTCCATGCCCTAACAGAGTGCCGGGGTGCCGGTCTCCATGCCCTAACAGAGTGCCGGGGTGCCGTTCTCCATGCCCTAACAGAGTGCCGGGGTGCCGGTCTCCATGCCCTAACAGAGTGCCGGTCTCCATGCCCTAACAGAGTGCCGGTCTCCATGCCCTAACAGAGTGCCGGTCTCCATGCCCTAACAGAGTGCCGGTCTCCATGCCCTAACAGAGTGCCGGTCTCCATGCCCTAACAGAGTGCCGGTCTCCATGCCCTAACAGAGTGCCGGTCTCCATGCCCTAACAGAGTGCCGGTCTCCATGCCCTAACAGAGTGCCGGGGTGCCGGTCTCCATGCCCTAACAGAGTGCCGGGGTGCCGGTCTCCATGCCCTAACAGAGTGCCGTTCTCCATGCCCTTCCAGAGTGCCCGGGTGCCGTTCTCCATGCCCTTCCAGAGTGCCCGGGTGCCGTTCTCCATGCCCTTCCAGAGTGCCCGGGTGCCGTTCTCCATGCCCTAACAGAGTGCCGGGGTGCCGGTCTCCATGCCCTAACAGAGTGCCGGGGTGCCGGTCTCCATGCCCTAACAGAGTGCCGGGTTGCCGGTCTCCATGCCCTAACAGAGTGCCGGGTTGCCGGTCTCCATGCCCTAACAGAGTGCCGGGGTGCCGGTCTCCATGCCCTAACAGAGTGCCGGGGTGCCGGTCTCCATGCCCTAACAGAGTGCCGGGGTGCCGGTCTCCATGCCCTAACAGAGTGCCGGGGTGCCGTTCTCCATGCCCTAACAGAGTGCCGGGGTGCCGGTCTCCATGCCCTAACAGAGTGCCGGTCTCCATGCCCTAACAGAGTGCCGGTCTCCATGCCCTAACAGAGTGCCGGTCTCCATGCCCTAACAGAGTGCCGGTCTCCATGCCCTAACAGAGTGCCGGTCTCCATGCCCTAACAGAGTGCCGGGGTGCCGGTCTCCATGCCCTAACAGAGTGCCGTTCTCCATGCCCTTCCAGAGTGCCCGGGTGCCGTTCTCCATGCCCTTCCAGAGTGCCCGGGTGCCGTTCTCCATGCCCTTCCAGAGTGCCCGGGTGCCGGTCTCCGTGCCCTTCCAGAGTGCCCGGGTGCCGTTCTCCGTGCCCTTCCAGAGTGCCCGGGTGCCGTTCTCCGTGCCCTTTCCGAGTGCCCGGGTGCCGTTCTCCGTGCCCTTCCTGAGTGCCCGGGTGCCGTTCTCCGTGCCCTTCCCGAGTGCCCGGGTGCCGTTCTCCATGCCCTAACAGAGTGCCGGGGTGCCGGTCTCCATGCCCTAACAGAGTGCCGGGGTGCCGGTCTCCATGCCCTAACAGAGTGCCGGTCTCCATGCCCTAACAGAATGCCGGGGTGCCGTTCTCCATGCCCTTTCAGAGTGCCCGGGTGCCGTTCTCCATGCCCTTTCAGAGTGCCCGGGTGCCGTTCTCCATGCCCTTTCAGAGTGCCCTGGTGCCGTTCTCCATGCCCTTTCAGAGTGCCCGGGTGCCGTTCTCCATGCCCTTTCAGAGTGCCCGGGTGCCGTTCTCCATGCCCTAACAGAGTGCCGGGGTGCCGGTCTCCATGCCCTAACAGATTGCCGGGGTGCCGGTCTCCATGCCCTAACAGAGTGCCGGGGTGCCGGTCTCCATGCCCTAACAGAGTGCCGGGGTGCCGTTCTCCATGCCCTAACAGAGTGCCGGGGTGCCGTTCTCCATGCCCTAACAGAGTGCCGGGGTGCCGTTCTCCATGCCCTTCCAGAGTGCCCGGGTGCCGTTCTCCGTGCCCTTCCAGAGTGCCCGGGTGCCGTTCTCCGTGCCCTTCCCGAGTGCCCGGGTGCCGTTCTCCGTGCCCTTCCCGAGTGCCCGGGTGCCGTTCTCCGTGCCCTTCCCGAGTGCCCGGGTGCCGTTCTCCATGCCCTAACAGAGTGCCGGGGTGCCGGTCTCCGTGCCCTAACAGAGTGCCGGGGTGCCGGTCTCCATGCCCTAACAGAGTGCCGGTCTCCATGCCCTAACAGAATGCCGGGGTGCCGTTCTCCATGCCCTTTCAGAGTGCCCGGGTGCCGTTCTCCATGCCCTTTCAGAGTGCCCGGGTGCCGTTCTCCATGCCCTTTCAGAGTGCCCTGGTGCCGTTCTCCATGCCCTTTCAGAGTGCCCGGGTGCCGTTCTCCATGCCCTAACAGAGTGCCGGGGTGCCGGTCTCCATGCCCTAACAGAGTGCCGGGGTGCCGGTCTCCATGCCCTAACAGAGTGCCGGGGTGCCGGTCTCCATGCCCTAACAGAGTGCCGGGGTGCCGGTCTCCATGCCCTAACAGAGTGCCGGGGTGCCGGTCTCCATGCCCTAACAGAGTGCCGGGGTGCCGTTCTCCATGCCCTAACAGAGTGCCGGGGTGCCGTTCTCCATGCCCTAACAGAGTGCCGGGGTGCCGTTCTCCATGCCCTAACAGAGTGCCGGGGTGCCGTTCTCCATGTCCCTCCAAAGTGTCGGGGTGCCGGTCTCCATGCCCCAACAGAGTTCCCGGGTGCCGTTCTCCATGCCCCAACAGAGTGCCCGGGTGCCGTTCTCCATGCCCCAACAGAGTGCCCGGGTGCCCGTTCTCCATGCCCTTCCAGAGTGCCCGGGTGCCCGTTCTCCATGCCCTTCCAGAGTGCCCGGGTGCCCGTTCTCCATGCCCTTCCAGAGTGCCCGGGTGCCCGTTCTCCATGCCTTTCCAGAGTGCCGGGTGCCGTTCTCCATGCCCTTCCAGAGTGCCGGGTGCCGTTCTCCATGCCCTTCCAGAGTGCCCGGGTGCCGTTCTCCATGCCCTTCCAGAGTGCCCGGGTGCCGTTCTCCATGCCCTTCCAGAGTGCCCGGGTGCCGTTCTCCATGCCCTTCCAGAGTGCCCGGGTGCCGTTCTCCATGCCCTTCCAGAGTGCCCGGGTGCCGTTCTCCATGCCCTTCCAGAGTGCCCGGGTGCCGTTCTCCATGCCCTTCCAGAGTGCCCGGGTGCCGTTCTCCATGCCCTTCCAGAGTGCCCGGGTGCCGTTCTCCATGCCCTAAAAGAGTGCCCGGGTGCCGGTCTCCATGCCCTAAAAGAGTGCCGGGGTGCCGGTCTCCATGCCCTAACAGAGTGCCGGGGTGCCGGTCTCCATGCCCTAACAGAGTGCCGGGGTGCCGGTCTCCATGCCCTAACAGAGTGCCGGGGTGCCGGTCTCCATGCCCTAACAGAGTGCCGGGGTGCCGTTCTCCATGCCCTAACAGAGTGCCGGGGTGCCGTTCTCCATGTCCCTCCAAAGTGTCGGGGTGCCGTTCTCCATGCCCTAACAGAGTGCCCGGGTGCCGTTCTCCATGCCCCAACAGAGTGCCCGGGTGCCGTTCTCCATGCCCCAACAGAGTGCCCGGGTGCCGTTCTCCATGCCCCAACAGAGTGCCCGGGTGCCCGTTCTCCATGCCCTTCCAGAGTGCCCGGGTGCCGTTCTCCGTGCCCTTCCAGAGTGCCCGGGTGCCGTTCTCCGTGCCCTTCCAGAATGCCCGGGTGCCGTTCTCCGTGCCCTTCCCGAGTGCCCGGGTGCCGTTCTCCATGCCCTAACAGAGTGCCGGGGTGCCGTTCTCCATGCCCTAACAGAGTGCCGGGGTGCCGGTCTCCGTGCCCTAACAGAGTGCCGGGGTGCCGGTCTCCGTGCCCTAACAGAGTGCCCGGGTGCCGTTCTCCGTGCCCTTCCAGAGTGCCCGGGTGCCGTTCTCCATGCCCTTCCAGAGTGCCCGGGTGCCGTTCTCCATGCCCTTCCAGAGTGCCGGGGTGCCGATCTCCATGCCCTAACAGAGTGCCGGTCTCCATGCCCTAACAGAGTGCCCGGGTGCCGTTCTCCATGCCCTTCCAGAGTGCCCGGGTGCCGTTCTCCATGCCCTTCCAGAGTGCCGGGGTGCCGATCTCCATGCCCTAACAGAGTGCCGGTCTCCATGCCCTAACAGAGTGCCGGGGTGCCGTTCTCCATGCCCTAACAGAGTGCCGGGGTGCCGTTCTCCATGCCCTAACAGAGTGCCCGGGTGCCGTTCTCCGTGCCCTAACAGAGTGCCGGGGTGCCGGTCTCCGTGCCCTAACAGAGTGCCGGGGTGCCGGTCTCCGTGCCCTAACAGAGTGCCCGGGTGCCGTTCTCCATGCCCTTCCAGAGTGCCCGGGTGCCGTTCTCCATGCCCTTCCAGAGTGCCCGGGTGCCGGTCTCCATGCCCTTCCAGAGTGCCGGGGTGCCGATCTCCATGCCCTAACAGAGTGCCGGTCTCCATGCCCTAACAGAGTGCCGGGGTGCCGTTCTCCATGCCCTAACAGAGTGCCCGGGTGCCGTTCTCCATGCCCTAACAGAGTGCCGGGGTGCCGGTCTCCATGCCCTAACAGTGCCGGGGTGCCGGTCTCCATGCCCTAACAGAGTGCCGGGGTGCCGGTCTCCATGCCCTAACAGAGTGCCGGGGTGCCGGTCTCCATGCCCTAACAGAGTGCCGGGGTGCCGTTCTCCATGCCCTAACAGAGTGCCGGGGTGCCGTTCTCCAGGCCCTAACAGAGTGCCGGTCTCCATGCCTTAACAGAGTGCCGGTCTCCATGCCCTAACAGAGTGCCGGGGTGCCGGTCTCCATGCCCTAACAGAGTGCCGGGGTGCCGGTCTCCATGCCCTAACAGAGTGCCGGGGTGCCGGTCTCCATGCCCTAACAGAGTGCCGGGGTGCCGTTCTCCATGCCCTAACAGAGTGCCGGGGTGCCGTTCTCCATGCTCTAACAGAGTGCCGGGGTGCCGTTCTCCATGCCCTAACAGAGTGCCGGGGTGCCGTTCTCCATGTCCCTCCAAAGTGTCGGGGTGCCGGTCTCCATGCCCTAACAGAGTGCCTGGGTGCCGTTCTCCATGCCCCAACAGAGTGCCCGGGTGCCGTTCTCCATGCCCCAACAGAGTGCCCGGGTGCCCGTTCTCCATGCCCTTCCAGAGTGCCCGGGTGCCGTTCTCCGTGCCCTTCCAGAGTGCCCGGGTGCCGTTCTCCGTGCCCTTCCAGAATGCCCGGGTGCCGTTCTCCGTGCCCTTCCCGAGTGCCCGGGTGCCGTTCTCCATGCCCTAACAGAGTGCCGGGGTGCCGTTCTCCATGCCCTAACAGAGTGCCGGGGTGCCGGTCTCCGTGCCCTAACAGAGTGCCGGGGTGCCGGTCTCCGTGCCCTAACAGAGTGCCCGGGTGCCGTTCTCCGTGCCCTTCCAGAGTGCCCGGGTGCCGTTCTCCATGCCCTTCCAGAGTGCCCGGGTGCCGTTCTCCATGCCCTTCCAGAGTGCCGGGGTGCCGATCTCCATGCCCTAACAGAGTGCCGGTCTCCATGCCCTAACAGAGTGCCCGGGTGCCGTTCTCCATGCCCTTCCAGAGTGCCCGGGTGCCGTTCTCCATGCCCTTCCAGAGTGCCGGGGTGCCGATCTCCATGCCCTAACAGAGTGCCGGTCTCCATGCCCTAACAGAGTGCCGGGGTGCCGTTCTCCATGCCCTAACAGAGTGCCCGGGTGCCGTTCTCCGTGCCCTAACAGAGTGCCCGGGTGCCGGTCTCCGTGCCCTAACAGAGTGCCGGGGTGCCGGTCTCCGTGCCCTAACAGAGTGCCCGGGTGCCGGTCTCCGTGCCCTAACAGAGTGCCCGGGTGCCGTTCTCCATGCCCTTCCAGAGTGCCCGGGTGCCGTTCTCCATGCCCTTCCAGAGTGCCCGGGTGCCGGTCTCCATGCCCTTCCAGAGTGCCGGGGTGCCGATCTCCATGCCCTAACAGAGTGCCGGTCTCCATGCCCTAACAGAGTGCCGGGGTGCCGTTCTCCATGCCCTAACAGAGTGCCCGGGTGCCGTTCTCCATGCCCTAACAGAGTGCCGGGGTGCCGGTCTCCATGCCCTAACAGTGCCGGGGTGCCGGTCTCCATGCCCTAACAGAGTGCCGGGGTGCCGGTCTCCATGCCCTAACAGAGTGCCGGGGTGCCGGTCTCCATGCCCTAACAGAGTGCCGGGGTGCCGTTCTCCATGCCCTAACAGAGTGCCGGGGTGCCGTTCTCCAGGCCCTAACAGAGTGCCGGTCTCCATGCCTTAACAGAGTGCCGGTCTCCATGCCCTAACAGAGTGCCGGGGTGCCGGTCTCCATGCCCTAACAGAGTGCCGGGGTGCCGGTCTCCATGCCCTAACAGAGTGCCGGGGTGCCGGTCTCCATGCCCTAACAGAGTGCCGGGGTGCCGTTCTCCATGCCCTAACAGAGTGCCGGGGTGCCGTTCTCCATGCTCTAACAGAGTGCCGGGGTGCCGTTCTCCATGCCCTAACAGAGTGCCGGGGTGCCGTTCTCCATGTCCCTCCAAAGTGTCGGGGTGCCGGTCTCCATGCCCTAACAGAGTGCCTGGGTGCCGTTCTCCATGCCCCAACAGAGTGCCCGGGTGCCGTTCTCCATGCCCCAACAGAGTGCCCGGGTGCCCGTTCTCCATGCCCTTCCAGAGTGCCCGGGTGCCCGATCTCCATGCCCTTCCAGAGTGCCCGGGTGCCCGTTCTCCATGCCCTTCCAGAGTGCCCGGGTGCCCGTTCTCCATGCCCTTCCAGAGTGCCCGGGTGACCGTTCTCCATGCCTTTCCAGAGTGCCGGGTGCCGTTCTCCATGCCCTTCCAGAGTGCCCGGGTGCCGTTCTCCATGCCCTTCCAGAGTGCCCGGGTGCCGTTCTCCATGCCCTTCCAGAGTGCCCGGGTGCCGTTCTCCATGCCCTTCCAGAGTGCCCGGGTGCCGTTCTCCATGCCCTTCCAGAGTGCCCGGGTGCCGTTCTCCATGCCCTTCCAGAGTGCCCGGGTGCCGTTCTCCACGCCCTTCCAGAGTGCCCGGGTGCCGTTCTCCACGCCCTTCCAGAGTGCCCGGGTGCCGTTCTCCACGCCCTTCCAGAGTGCCGGGGTGCCGTTCTCCATGCCCTAACAGAGTGCCGGGGTGCCGTTCTCCATGCCCTAACAGAGTGCCGGGGTGCCGTTCTCCATGCTCTAACAGAGTGCCGGGGTGCCGTTCTCCATGCCCTAACAGAGTGCCGGGGTGCCGTTCTCCATGTCCCTCCAAAGTGTCGGGGTGCCGGTCTCCATGCCCTAACAGAGTGCCTGGGTGCCGTTCTCCATGCCCCAACAGAGTGCCCGGGTGCCGTTCTCCATGCCCCAACAGAGTGCCCGGGTGCCCGTTCTCCATGCCCCAACAGAGTGCCCGGGTGCCCGTTCTCCATGCCCTTCCAGAGTGCCCGGGTGCCCGATCTCCATGCCCTTCCAGAGTGCCCGGGTGCCCGTTCTCCATGCCCTTCCAGAGTGCCCGGGTGCCCGTTCTCCATGCCCTTCCAGAGTGCCCGGGTGACCGTTCTCCATGCCTTTCCAGAGTGCCGGGTGCCGTTCTCCATGCCCTTCCAGAGTGCCCGGGTGCCGTTCTCCATGCCCTTCCAGAGTGCCCGGGTGCCGTTCTCCATGCCCTTCCAGAGTGCCCGGGTGCCGTTCTCCATGCCCTTCCAGAGTGCCCGGGTGCCGTTCTCCATGCCCTTCCAGAGTGCCCGGGTGCCGTTCTCCATGCCCTTCCAGAGTGCCCGGGTGCCGTTCTCCACGCCCTTCCAGAGTGCCCGGGTGCCGTTCTCCACGCCCTTCCAGAGTGCCCGGGTGCCGTTCTCCACGCCCTTCCAGAGTGCCGGGGTGCCGGTCTCCATGCCCTAACAGAGTGCCGGGGTGCCGGTCTCCATGCCCTAACAGAGTGCCGGGTTGCCGGTCTCCATGCCCTAACAGAGTGCCGGGTTGCCGGTCTCCATGCCCTAACAGAGTGCCGGGTTGCCGGTCTCCATGCCCTAACAGAGTGCCGGGTTGCCGGTCTCCATGCCCTAACAGAGTGCCGGGTTGCCGGTCTCCATGCCCTAACAGAGTGCCGGGGTGCCGTTCTTTATGCCCTAACAGAGTGCCGGGGTGCCGGTCTCCATGCCCTAACAGAGTGCCGGTCTCCATGCCCTAACAGAGTGCCGGTCTCCATGCCCTAACAGAGTGCCGGTCTCCATGCCCTAACAGAGTGCCGGTCTCCATGCCCTAACAGAGTGCCGGTCTCCATGCCCTAACAGAGTGCCGGTCTCCATGCCCTAACAGAGTGCCGGTCTCCATGCCCTAACAGAGTGCCGGTCTCCATGCCCTAACAGAGTGCCGGTCTCCATGCCCTAACAGAGTGCCGGGGTGCCGGTCTCCATGCCCTAACAGAGTGCCGTTCTCCATGCCCTTCCAGAGTGCCCGGGTGCCGTTCTCCATGCCCTTCCAGAGTGCCCGGGTGCCGTTCTCCGTGCCCTTCCAGAGTGCCCGGGTGCCGGTCTCCGTGCCCTTCCAGAGTGCCCGGGTGCCGTTCTCCGTGCCCTTCCCGAGTGCCCGGGTGCCGTTCTCCGTGCCCTTCCCGAGTGCCCGGGTGCCGTTCTCCGTGCCCTTCCCGAGTGCCCGGGTGCCGTTCTCCGTGCCCTTCCCGAGTGCCCGGGTGCCGTTCTCCATGCCCTAACAGAGTGCCGGGGTGCCGGTCTCCATGCCCTAACAGAGTGCCGGGGTGCCGGTCTCCATGCCCTAACAGAGTGCCGGTCTCCATGCCCTAACAGAATGCCGGGGTGCCGTTCTCCATGCCCTTTCAGAGTGCCCGGGTGCCGTTCTCCATGCCCTTTCAGAGTGCCCGGGTGCCGTTCTCCATGCCCTTTCAGAGTGCCCTGGTGCCGTTCTCCATGCCCTTTCAGAGTGCCCGGGTGCCGTTCTCCATGCCCTAACAGAGTGCCGGGGTGCCGGTCTCCATGCCCTAACAGAGTGCCTGGGTGCCGTTCTCCATGCCCCAACAGAGTGCCCGGGTGCCGTTCTCCATGCCCCAACAGAGTGCCCGGGTGCCCGTTCTCCATGCCCTTCCAGAGTGCCCGGGTGCCCGATCTCCATGCCCTTCCAGAGTGCCCGGGTGCCCGTTCTCCATGCCCTTCCAGAGTGCCCGGGTGCCCGTTCTCCATGCCCTTCCAGAGTGCCCGGGTGACCGTTCTCCATGCCTTTCCAGAGTGCCGGGTGCCGTTCTCCATGCCCTTCCAGAGTGCCCGGGTGCTGTTCTCCATGCCCTTCCAGAGTGCCCGGGTGCCGTTCTCCATGCCCTTCCAGAGTGCCCGGGTGCCGTTCTCCATGCCCTTCCAGAGTGCCCGGGTGCCGTTCTCCATGCCCTTCCAGAGTGCCCGGGTGCCGTTCTCCATGCCCTTCCAGAGTGCCCGGGTGCCGTTCTCCACGCCCTTCCAGAGTGCCCGGGTGCCGTTCTCCACGCCCTTCCAGAGTGCCCGGGTGCCGTTCTCCACGCCCTTCCAGAGTGCCGGGGTGCCGGTCTCCATGCCCTAACAGAGTGCCGGGGTGCCGGTCTCCATGCCCTAACAGAGTGCCGGGTTGCCGGTCTCCATGCCCTAACAGAGTGCCGGGTTGCCGGTCTCCATGCCCTAACAGAGTGCCGGGTTGCCGGTCTCCATGCCCTAACAGAGTGCCGGGTTGCCGGTCTCCATGCCCTAACAGAGTGCCGGGTTGCCGGTCTCCATGCCCTAACAGAGTGCCGGGGTGCCGTTCTTTATGCCCTAACAGAGTGCCGGGGTGCCGGTCTCCATGCCCTAACAGAGTGCCGGTCTCCATGCCCTAACAGAGTGCCGGTCTCCATGCCCTAACAGAGTGCCGGTCTCCATGCCCTAACAGAGTGCCGGTCTCCATGCCCTAACAGAGTGCCGGTCTCCATGCCCTAACAGAGTGCCGGTCTCCATGCCCTAACAGAGTGCCGGTCTCCATGCCCTAACAGAGTGCCGGTCTCCATGCCCTAACAGAGTGCCGGTCTCCATGCCCTAACAGAGTGCCGGGGTGCCGGTCTCCATGCCCTAACAGAGTGCCGTTCTCCATGCCCTTCCAGAGTGCCCGGGTGCCGTTCTCCATGCCCTTCCAGAGTGCCCGGGTGCCGTTCTCCGTGCCCTTCCAGAGTGCCCGGGTGCCGGTCTCCGTGCCCTTCCAGAGTGCCCGGGTGCCGTTCTCCGTGCCCTTCCCGAGTGCCCGGGTGCCGTTCTCCGTGCCCTTCCCGAGTGCCCGGGTGCCGTTCTCCGTGCCCTTCCCGAGTGCCCGGGTGCCGTTCTCCGTGCCCTTCCCGAGTGCCCGGGTGCCGTTCTCCATGCCCTAACAGAGTGCCGGGGTGCCGGTCTCCATGCCCTAACAGAGTGCCGGGGTGCCGGTCTCCATGCCCTAACAGAGTGCCGGTCTCCATGCCCTAACAGAATGCCGGGGTGCCGTTCTCCATGCCCTTTCAGAGTGCCCGGGTGCCGTTCTCCATGCCCTTTCAGAGTGCCCGGGTGCCGTTCTCCATGCCCTTTCAGAGTGCCCTGGTGCCGTTCTCCATGCCCTTTCAGAGTGCCCGGGTGCCGTTCTCCATGCCCTAACAGAGTGCCGGGGTGCCGGTCTCCATGCCCTAACAGATTGCCGGGGTGCCGGTCTCCATGCCCTAACAGAGTGCCGGGGTGCCGGTCTCCATGCCCTAACAGAGTGCCGGGGTGCCGTTCTCCATGCCCTAACAGAGTGCCGGGGTGCCGTTCTCCATGCCCTAACAGAGTGCCGGGGTGCCGTTCTCCATGCCCTTCCAGAGTGCCCGGGTGCCGTTCTCCGTGCCCTTCCCGAGTGCCCGGGTGCCGTTCTCCGTGCCCTTCCCGAGTGCCCGGGTGCCGTTCTCCGTGCCCTTCCCGAGTGCCCGGGTGCCGTTCTCCATGCCCTAACAGAGTGCCGGGGTGCCGGTCTCCATGCCCTAACAGAGTGCCGGGGTGCCGGTCTCCATGCCCTAACAGAGTGCCGGTCTCCATGCCCTAACAGAATGCCGGGGTGCCGTTCTCCATGCCCTTTCAGAGTGCCCGGGTGCCGTTCTCCATGCCCTTTCAGAGTGCCCGGGTGCCGTTCTCCATGCCCTTTCAGAGTGCCCTGGTGCCGTTCTCCATGCCCTTTCAGAGTGCCCGGGTGCCGTTCTCCATGCCCTAACAGAGTGCCGGGGTGCCGGTCTCCATGCCCTAACAGAGTGCCGGGGTGCCGGTCTCCATGCCCTAACAGAGTGCCGGGGTGCCGGTCTCCATGCCCTAACAGAGTGCCGGGGTGCCGGTCTCCATGCCCTAACAGAGTGCCGGGGTGCCGTTCTCCATGCCCTAACAGAGTGCCGGGGTGCCGTTCTCCATGCCCTAACAGAGTGCCGGGGTGCCGTTCTCCATGCCCTAACAGAGTGCCGGGGTGCCGTTCTCCATGCCCTAACAGAGTGCCGGGGTGCCGTTCTCCATGCCCTAACAGAGTGCCGGGGTGCCGTTCTCCATGTCCCTCCAAAGTGTCGGGGTGCCGGTCTCCATGCCCCAACAGAGTTCCCGGGTGCCGTTCTCCATGCCCCAACAGAGTGCCCGGGTGCCGTTCTCCATGCCCCAACAGAGTGCCCGGGTGCCCGTTCTCCATGCCCTTCCAGAGTGCCCGGGTGCCCGTTCTCCATGCCCTTCCAGAGTGCCCGGGTGCCCGTTCTCCATGCCCTTCCAGAGTGCCCGGGTGCCCGTTCTCCATGCCTTTCCAGAGTGCCGGGTGCCGTTCTCCATGCCCTTCCAGAGTGCCGGGTGCCGTTCTCCATGCCCTTCCAGAGTGCCCGGGTGCCGTTCTCCATGCCCTTCCAGAGTGCCCGGGTGCCGTTCTCCATGCCCTTCCAGAGTGCCCGGGTGCCGTTCTCCATGCCCTAACAGAGTGCCCGGGTGCCGTTCTCCATGCCCTTCCAGAGTGCCCGGGTGCCGTTCTCCATGCCCTTCCAGAGTGCCCGGGTGCCGGTCTCCATGCCCTAACAGAGTGCCGGGGTGCCGGTCTCCATGCCCTAACAGAGTGCCGGGGTGCCGGTCTCCATGCCCTAACAGAGTGCCGGGGTGCCGGTCTCCATGCCCTAACAGAGTGCCGGGGTGCCGGTCTCCATGCCCTAACAGAGTGCCGGGGTGCCGGTCTCCATGCCCTAACAGAGTGCCGGGGTGCCGGTCTCCATGCCCTAACAGAGTGCCGGGGTGCCGGTCTCCATGCCCTAACAGAGTGCCGGGGTGCCGGTCTCCATGCCCTAAAAGAGTGCCGGGGTGCCGGTCTCCATGCCCTAACAGAGTGCCGGGGTGCCGGTCTCCATGCCCTAACAGAGTGCCGGGGTGCCGGTCTCCATGCCCTAACAGAGTGCCGGGGTGCCGGTCTCCATGCCCTAACAGAGTGCCGGGGTGCCGGTCTCCATGCCCTAACAGAGTGCCGGGGTGCCGGTCTCCATGCCCTAACAGAGTGCCGGGGTGCCGGTCTCCATGCCCTCCCAGAGTGCCGGGGTGCCGGTCTCCATGCCCTCCCAGAGTGCCGGGGTGCCGTTCTCCATGCCCTCCCAGAGTGCCCGGGTGCCCGCTCTCCATGCCCTTCCAGAGTGCCCGGGTGCCCGCTCTCCATGCCCTTCCAGAGTGCCCGGGTGCCGTTCTCCGTGCCCTTCCAGAGTGCCCGGGTGCCGTTCTCCGTGCCCTTCCCGAGTGCCCGGGTGCCGTTCTCCATGCCCTAACAGAGTGCCGGGGTGCCGTTCTCCATGCCCTAACAGAGTGCCGGGGTGCCGTTCTCCATGTCCCTCCAAAGTGTCGGGGTGCCGTTCTCCATGCCCTAACAGAGTGCCCGGGTGCCGTTCTCCATGCCCCAACAGAGTGCCCGGGTGCCGTTCTCCATGCCCCAACAGAGTGCCCGGGTGCCGTTCTCCATGCCCCAACAGAGTGCCCGGGTGCCCGTTCTCCATGCCCTTCCAGAGTGCCCGGGTGCCGTTCTCCGTGCCCTTCCAGAGTGCCCGGGTGCCGTTCTCCGTGCCCTTCCAGAATGCCCGGGTGCCGTTCTCCGTGCCCTTCCCGAGTGCCCGGGTGCCGTTCTCCATGCCCTAACAGAGTGCCGGGGTGCCGTTCTCCATGCCCTAACAGAGTGCCGGGGTGCCGTTCTCCATGTCCCTCCAAAGTGTCGGGGTGCCGTTCTCCATGCCCTAACAGAGTGCCCGGGTGCCGTTCTCCATGCCCCAACAGAGTGCCCGGGTGCCGTTCTCCATGCCCCAACAGAGTGCCCGGGTGCCGTTCTCCATGCCCCAACAGAGTGCCCGGGTGCCGTTCTCCATGCCCCAACAGAGTGCCCGGGTGCCGTTCTCCATGCCCCAACAGAGTGCCCGGGTGCCCGTTCTCCATGCCCTTCCAGAGTGCCCGGGTGCCGTTCTCCGTGCCCTTCCAGAGTGCCCGGGTGCCGTTCTCCGTGCCCTTCCAGAATGCCCGGGTGCCGTTCTCCGTGCCCTTCCCGAGTGCCCGGGTGCCGTTCTCCATGCCCTAACAGAGTGCCGGGGTGCCGTTCTCCATGCCCTAACAGAGTGCCGGGGTGCCGTTCTCCATGTCCCTCCAAAGTGTCGGGGTGCCGTTCTCCATGCCCTAACAGAGTGCCCGGGTGCCGTTCTCCATGCCCCAACAGAGTGCCCGGGTGCCGTTCTCCATGCCCCAACAGAGTGCCCGGGTGCCGTTCTCCATGCCCCAACAGAGTGCCCGGGTGCCGTTCTCCATGCCCCAACAGAGTGCCCGGGTGCCCGTTCTCCATGCCCTTCCAGAGTGCCCGGGTGCCCGTTCTCCATGCCCTTCCAGAGTGCCCGGGTGCCCGTTCTCCATGCCTTTCCAGAGTGCCTGGTGCCGTTCTCCATGCCCTTCCAGAGTGCCCGGGTGCCGTTCTCCATGCCCTTCCAGAGTGCCCGGGTGCCGTTCTCCATGCCCTTCCAGAGTGCCCGGGTGCCGTTCTCCATGCCCTTCCAGAGTGCCCGGGTGCCGTTCTCCATGCCCTTCCAGAGTGCCCGGGTGCCGTTCTCCATGCCCTTCCAGAGTGCCCGGGTGCCGTTCTCCATGCCCTTCCAGAGTGCCCGGGTGCCGTTCTCCATGCCCTTCCAGAGTGCCCGGGTGCCGTTCTCCATGCCCTTCCAGAGTGCCCGGGTGCCGTTCTCCATGCCCTTCCAGAGTGCCCGGGTGCCGTTCTCCATGCCCTTCCAGAGTGCCGGGGTGCCGGTCTCCATGCCCTAACAGAGTGCCGGGGTGCCGGTCTCCATGCCCTAACAGAGTGCCGGGGTGCCGGTCTCCATGCCCTAACAGAGTGCCGGGGTGCCGGTCTCCATGCCCTAAAAGAGTGCCGGGGTGCCGGTCTCCATGCCCTAACAGAGTGCCGGGTTGCCGGTCTCCATGCCCTAACAGAGTGCCGGGGTGCCGGTCTCCATGCCCTAACAGAGTGCCGGGGTGCCGGTCCCCATGCCCTAACAGAGTGCCGGGGTGCCGGTCCCCATGCCCTAACAGAGTGCCGGGGTGCCGGTCTCCATGCCCTAACAGAGTTCCGGGGTGCCGGTCTCCATGCCCTAACAGAGTGCCGGGGTGCCGGTCTCCATGCCCTCCCAGAGTGCCCGGGTGCCGTTCTCCATGCCCTCCCAGAGTGCCCGGGTGCCGTTCTCCATGCCCTCCCAGAGTGCCCGGGTGCCGTTCTCCATGCCCTTCCAGAGTGCCCGGGTGCCGTTCTCCATGCCCTTCCAGAGTGCCCGGGTGCCGTTCTCCATGCCCTTCCAGAGGGCCCCGGTTGCGTGTCTCCAAGCCCTTCCAGAGGGCCTCGGTTGCGTGTCTCCAAGCCTTTCCAGAGGGCCTTCTGACCATCCCTGCACCCTCTCTCCTGTCGGATGATGGGGGTGTTGCAGTGCCTTTTTTTCCTCCTCCAGCCCAGGGAAACAGTGGCCAGCAGGGTTTTCTCTGCCTGTGTGCCTGATGCCTTTTGGAGTTATATGGGCTTGTCATGCAGCCCAGGACTTGCAAGGTGGTTCCTGCAGTGCAGGGAAGCCGCTGCAGTGGTGGAGGCTTGCCACATGTCAGCTGTGGGTCCTGGCCACTCCGCATTCTCAGAATTCTGCTGCACTGTGCAACATGGAGAAAGCAGAAAATGTTGACTGCTACAGCAGAAGCAGGTGCCTCATCTCATGCACTTGCCAGGCCCAGGTAAGGGGGGAACGGTGGTGCCTTTTGGTTATCCTTACTTTTGGGATTACTTGTGTGTGGTTTATTGTGCCTTCCTCTCTAGGTGTCAGGGTAAAGGAAGCCTGCTGCTGAAGTGCGCTACAGCTTGGGGGCAGCTTTGCATTGGTGAAAGTTCTCGGAGCTCCTTCCTCTCTCGTCTATTTGCGGTTGATTGACCTTGCATGGGGAGCTTGGGTGGTCACATGGCGGGTGTGGGTCAATTGTTGCTGGAGCCCACTTAAAATGGGATTGTATTTGTTTCCCTTTGTTATTGTTTAAGGTTAAAGCAAATAGAGCTCTCCTGATAAAAGGAAGTGAAGAAAAAAGCTACTTATAGTAGAACTACAAGCAAAACCTTCTTTTTGTATAGAGTAATCCCATCAGGGTTGCCCATGTCCAGCCTATCAGGAGTGCCCGTCTCCATGCCCTTCCAGAGTGCCTGGGTGCCCGTCTCTATGCCCTTCCAGAGTGCCCGGGTGCCCGTCTCTATTCCCTTCCAGAGTGCCCGGGTGCCGTTCTCCATGCCCTTCCAGAGTGCCCGGGTGCCGTTCTCCATGCCCTTCCAGAGTGCCCAGGTGCCTGTTCTCCATGCCCTTCCAGAGTGCCCGGGTGCCCATCTCCATGCCCTTCCAGAGTGCTCGGGTGCCGTTCTCCATGCCCTAACAGTGCCCGGGTGCCGTTCTCCATGCCCTTCCAGAGTGCCCGGGTGCCGTTCTCCATGCCCTTCCAGAGTGCCCGGGTGCCCGTTCTCCATGCCCTTCCAGAGTGCCCGGGTGCCCGTTCTCCATGCCCTTCCAGAGTGCCCGGGTGCCGCTCTCCATGCCCTTCCAGAGTGCCCGGGTGCCGCTCTCCATGCCCTAACAGAGTGCTCGGGTGCCGTTCTCCATGCCCTTCCAGAGTGCCCGGGTGCCGTTCTCCATGCCCTTCCAGAGTGCCCGGGTGCCGTTCTCCATGCCCTTCCAGAGTGCCCGGGTGCCGTTCTCCATGCCCTTCCAGAGTGCCCGGGTGCCGTTCTCCATGCCCTTCCAGAGTGCCGTTCTCCATGCCCTTCCAGAGTGCCGGGGTGCCGTTCTCCATGCCCTTCCAGAGTGCCGGGGTGCCGTTCTCCATGCCCTTCCAGAGTGCCGGGGTGCCGTTCTCCATGCCCTTCCAGAGTGCCGGGGTGCCGTTCTCCATGCCCTTCCAGAGTGCCGGGGTGCCGTTCTCCATGCCCTTCCAGAGTGCCGGAGTGCCGTTCTCCATGCCCTTCCAGAGTGTCGGGGTGCCGTTCTCCATGCCCTTCCAGAGTGCCGGGGTGCCGTTCTCCATGCCCTTCCAGAGTGCCGGGGTGCCGTTCTCCATGCCCTTCCAGAGTGCCGGGGTGCCGTTCTCCATGCCCTTCCAGAGTGCCGGGGTGCCGTTCTCCATGCCCTTCCAGAGTGCCCGGGTACCGGTCTCCATGCCGTTCTCCGTGCCCTTCCAGAGTGCCCGGGTGCCGTTCTCCGTGCCCTTCCAGAGTGCCCGGGTGCCGTTCTCCGTGCCCTTCCAGAGTGCCCGGGTGCCGTTCTCCGTGCCCTTCCAGAGTGCCCGGGTGCCGTTCTCCATGCCCTTCCAGAGTGCCCGGGTGCCGTTCTCATGCCCTTCCAGAGTGCCCGGGTGCCGGTCTCCATGCCCTTCCAGAGTACCGGGGTACCGGTCTCCATGCCGTTCTCCATGCCCTTCCAGAGTGCCCGGGTGCCGTTCTCCGTGCCCTTCCAGAGTGCCCGGGTGCCGTTCTCCGTGCCCTTCCAGAGTGCCCGGGTGCCGTTCTCCGTGCCCTTCCAGAGTGCCCGGGTGCCGTTCTCCGTGCCCTTCCAGAGTGCCTTGGTGCCGTTCTCCGTGCCCTTCCAGACTGTCCGGGTGCCGTTCGCCATGCCCCTTCCAGAGTGCCCGGGTGCCGGTCTCCATGCCCTTCCAGAGTGCCCGGGTGCCGGTCTCCATGCCCTTCCAGAGTGCCCGGGTGCCGGTCTCCATGCCCCTTCCAGAGTGCCCGGGTGCCGGTCTCCATGCCCTTCCAGAGTGCCCAGGTGCCGGTCTCCATGCCCTTCCAGAGTGCCGGGGTACCGGTCTCCATGCCGTTCTCCATGCCCTTCCAGAGTGCCCGGGTGCCGTTCTCCATGCCCTAACAGAGTGCCCGGGTGCCGGTCTCCATGCCCTTCCAGAGTGCCGGGGTGCCGTTCTCCATGACCTTCCAGAGTGCCCGGGTGCCTGTGGTGTGGGTCTGCACTTGAACCCCCTGGGTCAAGAAGGTTGACCACTGCCTTAAATAATGCTCTTAAAAAGATGGGGGGTCTATTGAATTCAAGCTTCTGGTTCATGTGGTCTCTTCTTCCATTCAGCTCTTTAATAGGTTTCTGCAGTTCATCCATGGACCATGGCTGGAAGGTGTGTGTGCATGGACTTAAGACGCATTGAACAAATATTGGCATTGAGCTCTGTTTTCATCCAGCATCGGGTATAATTAACCTTTTACACTTCCCCATTCATCTATTAGGACTGCACCTGGAGAGAGAGTTGCTGCACACAAATTCTCAGGAAACACTACAGCAAGCCTTTAAGTTCTACGTCTTCCACTCTTCCACCATGCCCTCGGTTATGGTGTTTCCTCCACTATGGAGGCACTACAGGAAACTTTTGTAGTGGGGGCTATGCTCTCACTGGACGTGGGGGGTGGTAGTGGTGGCCTTACCCAGGGTTTTTTCTGACCATCCCTGCACCCTCCCTCCTGTCAGATGATGGGGGTGTTGCAGTGCCTATTTTTCTCCACCAGCCCAGGGGACCAGTGGCCAGCATGGTTGTCTGTGCCTGTGTGCTCGACGCTGTTCGGAGTTATATGGGCTTCTCATGCACCCCAGGACTTACAAGGTGATTCCTGCATTTCAGGGAAGCTGCTGTAGTAGTGGAAGCTTGCCGGGTCCTGGCCACTTCACATCCTCAGTATTCCGCTGCACTGTGCAGCATGGAGAAAGCAGAAACTGACTGCTGCGGCGGAATCAGGTGCCTCATCTCATGCAATAGCCAGGCCCAGGTAAGGGGGGTACATTAGTCCTTACTATTGGGATTTTTTGTGTGTGGTTTATTGGGCTTTCTTCTTTAGGTGAAGGGGTGATGGAAGCCTGCTGCTGAAGTGTGCTACAGCTGGGGGGCTGCTCTGCATTGGTGAAGGTTTTTGGAGCTCCTTCTTCTCTCCTCTATTTGCGGTTGTTTGACCTTGCATGGGGAGCTTGGGTGGCCTCATGGCGGGTGTGAGTAAATTCTTGTCTTGCTGGAGCCCACTTAATATGGGATTGTATTTGTTTCACTTTGTTATGGTTTAAGGTTAAAGCAAATAGAACTCTCCTGATAAAAGGAAGTGCTCTTCCTGGAAAAAGCCACTTAAAGTAGAACTACAAGCAAAACTTTCTTTATGTATAGAGTAAGGGGGGTTTTATAAACTCAGTCAGATATTTATTTGCCATCTGTCCATTTGCCAAGATTCCCGAGTGCCCGGGTGCCGTTCTCCATGCCCTTCCAGAGTGCCCGGGTGCCGTTCTCCATGCCCTAACAGAGTGCCGGGGTGCCGGTCTCCATGCGCTAACAGAGTGCCCGGGTGCCGTTCTCCGTGCCCTTCCAGAGTGCCCGGGTGCCGTTCTCCGTGCCCTTCCAGAGTGCCCGGGTGCCGTTCTCCGTGCCCTTCCAGAGTGCCCAGGTGCCCGTTCTCCATGCCCTTCCAGAGTGCCCAGGTGCCCGTTCTCCATGCCTTTCCAGAGTGCCGGGTGCCGTTCTCCATGCCCTTCCCGAGTGCCCGGGTGCCGTTCTCCATGCCCTTCCCGAGTGCCCGGGTGCCGTTCTCCATGCCCTTTCAGAGTGCCCGGGTGCCGTTCTCCATGCCCTAACAGAGTGCCGGGGTGCCGGTCTCCATGCCCTAACAGAGTGCCGGGGTGCCGGTCTCCATGCCCTAACAGAGTGCCGGGGTGCCGGTCTCCATGCCCTAACAGTGTGCCGGGGTGCCGGTCTCCATGCCCTAACAGAGTGCCGGGGTGCCGGTCTCCATGCCCTAACAGAGTGCCGGGGTGCCGGTCTCCATGCCCTAACAGAGTGCCGGGGTGCCGGTCTCCATGCCCTAACAGAGTGCCGGGGTGCCGGTCTCCATGCCCTAACAGAGTGCCGGGGTGCCGTTCTCCATGCCCTTCCAGAGTGCCCGGGTGCCGTTCTCCGTGCCCTTCCAGAGTGCCCGGGTGCCGTTCTCCGTGCCCTTCCAGAGTGCCTGGGTGCCGTTCTCCGTGCCCTTCCCGAGTGCCTGGGTGCCATTCTCCATGCCATTCCCGAGTGCCCGGGTGCCGTTCTCCATGCCCTTCCAGAGTGCCGGGGTGCCGTTCTCCATGCCCTAACAGTGCCGGGGTGCCGGTCTCCATGCCCTAACAGAGTGCCGGGGTGCCGATCTCTTTGCCCTAACAGAGTGCCGGTCTCCATGCCCTAACAGAGTGCCGGGGTGCCGGTCTCCATGCCCTAACAGTGTGCCGGGGTGCCGGTCTCCATGCCCTAACAGTGTGCCGGGGTGCCGTTCTCCATGCCCTAACAGTGTGCCGGGGTGCCGTTCTCCATGCCCTAACAGTGTGCCGGGGTGCCGGTCTCCATGCCCTAACAGAGTGCCGGGGTGCCGATCTCCATGCCCTAACAGAGTGCCGGTCTCCATGCCCTAACAGAGTGCCGGGGTGCCGTTCTCCATGCCCTAACAGAGTGCCGGGGTGCCGTTCTCCATGCCCTAACAGAGTGCCGGGGTGCCGGTCTCCATGCCCTAACAGAGTGCCGGGGTGCCGGTCTCCATGCCCTAACAGAGTGCCGGGGTGCCCGTCTCTATGCCCTTCCAGAGTGCACGGGTGCCCGCTCTCCATGCCCTTCCAGAGTGCCCGGGTGCCGTTCTCCATGCCCTTCCCGAGTGCCCGGGTGCCGTTCTCCATGCCCTTCCCGAGTGCCCGGGTGCCGTTCTCCATGCCCTTCCCGAGTGCCCGGGTGCCGTTCTCCATGCCCTTCCCGAGTGCCCGGGTGCCGTTCTCCATGCCCTTCCCGAGTGCCCGGGTGCCGTTCTCCATGCCCTTCCCGAGTGCCCGGGTGCCGTTCTCCATGCCCTTCCCGAGTGCCCGGGTGCCGTTCTCCATGCCCTTCCAGAGTGCCCGGGTGCCGTTCTCCATGCCCTTCCAGAGTGCCCGGGTGCCGTTCTCCATGCCCTTCCAGAGTGCCCGGGTGCCGTTCTCCATGCCCTTCCAGAGTGCCCGGGTGCCCGTTCTCCATGCCCTTCCAGAGTGCCCGGGTGCCCGTTCTCCATGCCCTTCCAGAGTGCCCGGGTGCCCGTTCTCCATGCCCTTCCAGAGTGCCCGGGTGCCCGTTCTCCATGCCCTTCCAGAGTGCCCGGGTGCCCGTTCTCCATGCCCTTCCAGAGTGCCAGGGTGCCGTTCTCCATGCCCTTCCAGAGTGCCCGGGTGCCCGTTCTCCATGCCCTTCCAGAGGGCCCGGGTGCTGTTCTCCATGCCCTTCCAGAGGGCCCCGGTTGCGTGTCTCGAAGCCTTTCCATAGGGCCCCGGTTGCGTGTCTCGAAGCCTTTCCAGAGGGCCCCGGATTGTGTGTCTCCAAGCCTTTCCAGAGGGGCCCCGGTTGCATGTCTCCAAGCCTTTCCAGAGGGGCCCCGGTTGCGTGTCTCGAAGCCTTTCCAGAGGGGCCCCGGTTGCGTGTCTCGAAGCCTTTCTAGAGGGGCCCCGGTTGCATGTCTCCAAGCCTTTCCAGAGGGGCCCCGGTTGCGTGTCTCGAAGCCTTTCCAGAGGGGCCCCGGTTGCGTGTCTCGAAGCCTTTCTAGAGGGGCCCCGGTTGCGTGTCTTCAAGCCCTTCCAGAGGGCCCCGGTTGCGTGTCTCCAAGCCCTTCCAGAGGGGCCCCGGTTGCGTGTCTCCAAGCCCTTCCAGAGGGGCCCCGGTTGCGTGTCTCCAAGCCCTTCCAGAGGGGCCCCGGTTGCGTGTCTCGAAGCCTTTCCAGAGGGGCCCCGGTTGCGTGTCTCGAAGCCTTTCCAGAGGGGCCCCGGTTGCGTGTCTTCAAGCCTTTCCAGAGGGGCCCCGGTTGCGTGTCTCCAAGCCCTTCCAGAGGGGCCCCGGTTGCGTGTCTCCAAGCCCTTCCAGAGGGGCCCCGGTTGCGTGTCTCCAAGCCCTTCCAGAGGGGCCCCGGTTGCGTGTCTCCAAGCCCTTCCAGAGGGGCCCCGGTTGCGTGTCTCCAAGCCCTTCCAGAGGGGCCCCGGTTGCGTGTCTCCAAGCCCTTCCAGAGGGGCCCCGGTTGCGTGTCTCCAAGCCCTTCCAGAGGGGCCCCGGTTGCGTGTCTCCAAGCCCTTCCAGAGGGGCCCCGGTTGCGTGTCTCCAAGCCCTTCCAGAGGGGCCCCGGTTGCGTGTCTCCAAGCCCTTCCAGAGGGGCCCCGGTTGCGTGTCTCCAAGCCCTTCCAGAGGGGCCCCGGTTGCGTGTCTCCAAGCCCTTCCAGAGGGGCCCCGGTTGCGTGTCTCCAAGCCCTTCCAGAGGGGCCCCGGTTGCGTGTCTCCAAGCCCTTCCAGAGGGGCCCCGGTTGCGTGTCTCCAAGCCCTTCCAGAGGGGCCCCGGTTGCGTGTCTCCAAGCCCTTCCAGAGGGGCCCCGGTTGCGTGTCTCCAAGCCCTTCCAGAGGGGCCCCGGTTGCGTTTGTTCAAGCCCTTCCAGAGGGCTCTGGTGCCTGCCTCCATGCCCTTCCAGAGGGCCTTCTGACCATCCCTGAACCCTCCCTCCTGTCAGATGATGGGGGTGTTGCAGTGCCTTTTTTTCCTCCTCCAGCCCAGTGGAGTAGTGGCCAGCAGGGTGCCTGTGCGCCCGATGCCTTTTGGAGTTATATGGGCTTGTCATGCAGCCCAGGACTTGCAAGGTGGTTCCTGCAGTGCAGGGAAGCCGCTGCAGTGGTGGAGGCTTGCCACATGTGAGCTGTGGTTACCTGGCCACTCCGCATTCTCAGAATTCTGCTGCACTGTGCAACATGGAGAAATCAAACTGTTGGCTGCTACAGCAGAAGCTTGTGCCTCATCTCATGCACTTGCCAGGCCCAGGTAAGGGGGGGCACAGTGGTGCCTTTTGGTTATCCTTACTTTTGGGATTACTTGTGTGTGGTTTATTGTGCCTTCCTCTCTAGGTGTCAGGGTAAAGGAAGCCTGCTGCTAAAATGCGCTACAGCTTGGGGGCAGCTTTGCATTGGTGAAAGTTCTCGGAGCTCCTTCCTCTCTCATCTATTTGCGGTTGATTGACCTTGCATGGGGAGCTTGGGTGGTCACATGGCGGGTGTGGGTCAATTGTTGCTGGAGCCCACTTAAAATGGGATTGTATTTGTTTCCCTTTGTTATTGTTTAAGGTTAAAGCAAATAGAGCTCTCCTGATAAAAGGAAGTGAAGAAAAAAGCCACTTATAGTAGAACTACAAGCAAAACCTTCTTTTTGTATACAGTATGCCCATCAGAGGTACCCGTGTCCAGCCTATCAGGAGTGCCCGGGTGCCGGTCTCCGTGCCCTTCCAGAGTGCCCGGGTGCCGGTCTCCATGCCCTTCCAGAGTGCCCGGGTGCCGGTCTCCGTGCCCTTCCAGGGTGCCGGTCTCCGTGCCCTTCCAGAGTGCCCGGGTGCCAGTCTCCGTGCCCTTCCAGAGTGCCCGGGTGCCGGTCTCCGTGCCCTTCCAGAGTGCCCGGGTGCCGGTCTCCGTGCCCTTCCAGAGTGCCCGGGTGCCGGTCTCCGTGCCCTTCCAGAGTGCCCGGGTGCCCATTCTCCATGCCCTTCCAGAGTGCCCGGGTGCCCGTTCTCCATGCCTTTCCAGAGTGCCCGGGTGCCGTTCTCCATGCCCTTCCCGAGTGCCCGGGTGCCGTTCTCCATGCCCTTCCCGAGTGCCCGGGTGCCGTTCTCCATGCCCTTCCCGGGTGCCGTTTTCCATGCCCTTCCCGAGTGCCCGGGTGCCGTTCTCCATGCCCTTCCCGAGTGCCCGGGTGCCGTTCTCCATGCCCTTTCAGAGTGCCCGGGTGCCGTTCTCCATGCCCTAACAGAGTGCCCGGGTGCCGTTCTCCATGCCCTAACAGTGTGCCGGGGTGCCGGTCTCCATGCCCTAACAGTGTGCCGGGGTGCCGGTCTCCATGCCCTAACAGTGTGCCGGGGTGCCGGTCTCCATGCCCTAACAGAGTGCCGGGGTGCCGGTCTCCATGCCCTAACAGAGTGCCGGGGTGCCGGTCTCCATGCGCTAACAGAGTGCCGGGGTGCCGTTCTCCATGCCCTTCCAGAGTGCCCGGGTGCCGTTCTCCGTGCCCGGCTCTATGCCCTTCCAGAGTGCACGGGTGCCCGCTCTCCATGCCCTTCCAGAGTGCCCGGGTGCCCGCTCTCCATGCCCTTCCAGAGTGCCCGGGTGCCCGCTCTCCATGCCCTTCCAGAGTGCCCGGGTGCTGTTCTCCATGCCCTTCCAGAGTGCCCGGGTGCTGTTCTCCATGCCCTTCCAGAGTGCCCGGGTGCTGTTCTCCATGCCCTTCCAGAGTGTTGGGGTGCCGGTCTCCATGCCCTAACAGAGTGCCCGGGTGCCGTTCTCCATGCCCTAACAGAGTGCCCGGGTGCCGTTCTCCATGCCTTAACAGTGCCCAGGTGCCCGTTCTCCATGCCCTTCCAGAATGCCCAGGTGCCCGTTCTCCATGCCTTTCCAGAGTGCCGGGTGCCATTCTCCATGCCCTTCCCGAGTGCCCGGGTGCCGTTCTCCATGCCATTCACGAGTGCCCGGGTGCCGTTCTCCATGCCCTTCCAGAGTGCCCGGGTGCCGTTCTCCATGCCCTTCCAGAGTGCCCGGGTGCCGTTCTCCATGCCCTTCCAGAGTGCCCGGGTGCCGTTCTCCATGCCCTACCAGAGTGCCCGGGTGCCGTTCTCCATGCCCTTCCAGAGTGCCCGGGTGCCCGTTCTCCATGCCCTTCCAGAGTGCCCAGGTGCCCGTTCTCCATGCCTTTCCAGAGTGCCGGGTGCCGTTCTCCATGCCCTTCCCGAGTGCCCGGCTGCCGTTCTCCATGCCCTTCCCGAGTGCCCGGCTGCCGTTCTCCATGCCCTTCCCGAGTGCCCGGGTGCCGTTCTCCATGCCCTTCCAGAGTGCCGGGGTGCCGGTCTCCGTGCCCTAACAGAGTGCCGGGGTGCCGGTCTCCGTGCCCTAACAGAGTGCCGGGGTGCCGGTCTCCGTGCCCTAACAGAGTGCCGGGGTGCCGTTCTCCGTGCCCTTCCAGAGTGCCCGGGTGCCGTTCTCCGTGCCCTTCCAGAGTGCCCGGGTGCCGTTCTCCGTGCCCTTCCAGAGTGCCCGGGTGCCGTTCTTCGTGCCCTTCCAGAGTGCCCGGGTGCCGTTCTCCGTGCCCTTCCAGAGTGCCCGGGTGCCGTTCTCCGTGCCCTTCCCGAGTGCCTGGGTGCCGTTCTCCATGCCCTTCCAGAGTGCCCGGGTGCCGTTCTCCATGCCCTTCCAGAGTGCCGGGGTGCCGTTCTCCATGCCCTAACAGAGTGCCGGGGTGCCGTTCTCCATGCCCTAACAGAGTGCCGGTGTGCCGGTCTCCGTGCCCTAACAGAGTGCCGGGGTGCCGGTCTCCGTGCCCTTCCAGAGTGCCCGGGTGCCGTTCTCCGTGCCCTTCCAGAGTGCCCGGGTGCCGTTCTCCGTGCCCTTCCAGAGTGCCCGGGTGCCGTTCTCCGTGCCCTTCCAGAGTGCCCGGGTGCCGTTCTCCGTGCCCTTCCAGAGTGCCCGGGTGCCGTTCTCCGTGCCCTTCCAGAGTGCCCGGGTGCCGTTCTCCGTGCCCTTCCCGAGTGCCTGGGTGCCATTCTCCATGCCATTCCCGAATGCCCGGGTGCCGTTCTCCATGCCCTTCCAGAGTGCCGGGGTGCCGTTCTCCATGCCCTAACAGAGTGCCGGGGTGCCGTTCTCCATGCCCTAACAGAGTGCCGGGGTGCCGTTCTCCATGCCCTAACAGAGTGCCTGGGTGCCGTTCTCCATGCCCTAACAGAGTGCCGGGGTGCCGGTCTCCATGCCCTAACAGAGTGCCGGGGTGCCGGTCTCCATGCCCTAACAGAGTGCCGGGGTGCCGATCTCTATGCCCTAACAGAGTGCCGGTCTCCATGCCCTAACAGAGTGCCGGGGTGCCGGTCTCCATGCCCTAACAGAGTGCCGGGGTGCCGGTCTCCATGCCCTAACAGTGTGCCGGGGTGCCGGTCTCCATGCCCTAACAGTGTGCCGGTCTCCATGCCCTAACAGTGTGCCGGGGTGCCGGTCTCCATGCCCTAACAGTGTGCCGGTCTCCATGCCCTAACAGAGTGCCGGGGATGCCGGTCTCCATGCCCTAACAGAGTGCCGGGGTGCCGTTCTCCATGCCCTAACAGAGTGCCGGGGTGCCGGTCTCCATGCCCTTCCAGAGTGCCCGGGTGCCGTTCTCCATGCCCTTCCAGAGTGCCCGGGTGCCGTTCTCCATGCCCTTCCAGAGTGCCGGGGTGCCGTTCTCCATGCCTTTCCAGAGTGCCCGGGTGCCGTTCTCCATGCCCTTCCAGAGTGCCCGGGTGCCATTCTCCATGCCCTTCCAGAGTGCCCGGGTGCCGTTCTCCATGCCCTTCCAGAGTGCCCGGGTGCCGTTCTCCATGCCCTTCCAGAGTGCCCGGGTGCCATTCTCCATGCCCTTCCAGAGTGCCCGGGTGCCGTTCTCCATGCCCTTCCAGAGTGCCCGGGTGCCGTTCTCCATGCCCTTCCAGAGAGCCCGGGTGCCGTTCTCCATGCCCTTCCAGAGAGCCCGGGTGCCGTTCTCCATGCCCTTCCAGAGTGCCCGGGTGCCGTTCTCCGTGCCCTTCCCGAGTGCCCGGGTGCCATTCTCCATTCCATTCCCGAGTGCCCGGGTGCCGTTCTCCATGCCCTTCCAGAGTGCCGGGGTGCCGTTCTCCATGCCCTTCCAGAGTGCCGGGGTGCCGTTCTCCATGCCCTAACAGAGTGCCGGGGTGCCGGTCTCCATGCGCTAACAGAGTGCCCGGGTGCCGTTCTCCGTGCCCTTCCAGAGTGCTGGGGGGCTGCTCTGCATTGGTGAAGGTTTTCGGAGCTCCTTCTCTCCTCTATTTGCGGTTGTTTGACCTTGCAGGGGGAGCTTGGGTGGTCACATGGCGGGTGAAAGTCAATTCTTGTTTTGCTGGAGCCCACTTAATATGGGATTGCATTTGTTTCACTTTATTGTTTAAGGTTAAAGCAAATAGAACTCTCTTGATAAAAGGAAGTGCTCTTCCTCGAAAAAGCCACTTAAAGTAGAACTACAAGCAAAACGTTCTCTATGTAGAGAGTAAGGGGGGGGTTTATAACCTCAGTCAGATATTCATTTGCCATCTGTCCATTTGCCAAGATTTTCCTAAACTTCCTGTCCTGTAGCCAAACTTAGTGAGAAGAAATCCCTGCAGATTGACGAGTGCCCGGGTGCCTGTCTCTGGCCCTTGCAGAGTGCCCGGGTGCCTGTCTCTGGCCCTTGCAGAGTGCCCGGGTGCCTGTCTCTGGCCCTTGCAGAGTGCCCGGGTGCCTGTCTCTGGCCCTTGCAGAGTGCCCGGGTGCCTGTCTCTGGCCCTTGCAGAGTGCCCGGGTGCCTGTCTCTGGCCCTTGCAGAGTGCCCGGGTGCCTGTCTCTGGCCCTTGCAGAGTGCCCGGGTGCCTGTCTCTGGCCCTTGCAGAGTGCCCGGGTGCCTGTCTCTGGCCCTTGCAGAGTGCCCGGGTGCCTGTCTCTGGCCCTTGCAGAGTGCCCGGGTGCCTGTCTCTGGCCCTTGCAGAGTGCCCGGGTGCCTGCTACTATCACACCTATATATGGCTAGGTGTCTATATACATATAATTATGTGTGTATATATACCACTATACACAAGTTCAGATGTTTTGCCTGCCTCAAAAGAACCCAAAAAAATGCCAAAAAACGCTAGCTTTAAAAAAAATGCCCAGGTGTGTTTTTGCTGGCATTTTTTGGGGGGTTTGGGAGGCAGGCAAAACATCAGAACTTGTGTATAGTGGTATATATACACACATAATTATATGCATATAGACACCTAGCCATATATAGGTGTGATAGTAGCAGAAATATATTACTGTAAATGATTTTAATTAGCGCAAGCATATATTTCTGCTACTATCACACCTATATATGTCTAGGTGTGTATATAAATATATGGATGTGTGTATATATACCACTATACACAAGTTCAGATGTTTTGCCTGCCTCCAAAACCACCCAAAAAATGCCAGCAAAAACACACCTGGGCATTTTTTTTTTGACGCTAGCGTTTTTTTGGCATTTTTTTGGGTTCTTTTGAGGCAGGCAAAACATCTGAACTTGTGTATAGTGGTTTATATACACACATAATTATATGTATATAGACACCTAGCCATATATAGGTGTGATAGTAGCAGAAATATATTACTGTAAATGATTTCATTAGCGCAAGCATTTATTTCTGCTACTAACACACCTATATATGTCTAGGGGTATATATACAGACATATGTGTATATATACCCCCTATACACATGTTCAGATGTCATGTCTGACATCAAACATGTCCTCAAAAAAGCACTGCCCCTGCAGCATAAAAAATGCTTGGCTGGTGAGAAGCCATATTCCAGTTCCGAAGCAACTCAGAGAAATGATCATTTCTCTATAGCGGTCACCCTGCTATGGAAGGGTTTTGTCACCCTTCCATAGCAGTCACTGTCAGTTAACCCTACACTACACTACGGTCCCCTTACACTTAACACTTTCCCTACAGAAACTACATTTTTGAAGCTAACTTAAGTGTAAAGGAGCACTCTAACTACACTAGATATCCCTTTCCTCACACTAATAGCTAAATGACACTTTTAAAGTAAAATTAACAGAACTGCTTCCACTCTCTTCCATGTCCAGTATAACAATGCTAGGAATATGGTGGGGGCGATCTTATATACTGGGGGGGCGTATTCACTAATGATTGGTCTAGGGACCCCCTAGTCACTCCAATCACATTCCTAGCATTCTCCTGCCCCCTCAATTGGCTTTTGCTAATGGTTCTGGTCCAATCACGGGCTTTTAAAGCCCACTTCCTGAAGCATTGCATTTTGGTCGGTTCTGGTTGCCGAATTCCAAACTTTTTGGGCAAAAAGTTCTAAATTCGGCCGAACCTCGAACACCCAATGTTCGGGCCGAACTGATGGTCGACCCGAACCGTTCGATCATCCCTACTGGAGACTGCTGATTCTCTTGAAAAACTAAAACTTGCTATAGATGGATCACAATTCAAGCAGTTCAGCAGGGACTGGGCTGCATTTTCAGTTAATCTATGGCTGTTCTATTCCAGAAATGTAGATCTAATGATAAGACTTCTCTCGAGCCAGCTTGTTGTTCCTTTCAAGAAGTGATGATCAGTGTATTCTGACAGCGGAGGAGTCTCCCCGCTGTAAAATACATTAACAAAATTGGAAGGACTTCTCTTTCCAACTTGCTTGTGTGGATGGGGAAATCTGTTCAGTTAAACAGTTCCATGTATGGCCAGCCTTAAAGTAACTAAACTCTGACATGTATTCAGAAAGAGTTGTAACTTCCTTAAGCTGGCCATACATGGATTAAAATGTGGCTGGTTCAGCAGGGCCCAGCTGAATTTTGATCCATGTGTGGCCAATATGGTTTACAGAAGTCAGTATATTCCCGCTCGATCAGTGCAGTAGGCTGCAGAGCTGATCTGTATATTTTGACAGCAGGGGAGTCTCCTCGCTGTCAGAATACAATGCCACAGCAGGGAAGCCAGATTTATTATAACAACCATGCAGCAAGCATTGTAGGTTCAAGGCGAAAGTCTTTCTCATGACGTGGTTTACATTTTGTATTTTTAACCCAAATCTCATATTTCATTATCTCTGAAAACATAGGCATGATGCTGTTGTAAATTTTATCTTTTCCATTAATAGGTGGAAGCAATGAACAGCAAAATGGGAAGCCATGAACACTCCAAGCAAGATGAAATCCCTTTCCTGCTCCTGCGGCATTGGCGGATGGTGGGTATCAATGTAACTCATGGCTTGGGTTAGCCTCTCAATTTTGTGGACCGAAAAATATTTAATGTTTTGTTATGCTGAGTAAGGAAGGAGATGAACTGAGTTATGAGCTTTCATTCTAACTTGTTGCTTGAGTTTAGCCACTCAGTTTTGTGGACCCAAAGCTTAACATACTTTTATTATGCCATTAATTCCCCTTTGTTGCTCACTTATATGCCCACCCTGGAGCAGTGTAGAATGCATTGCAAATGATTTCCCCTTTCACATATGCTCTTTGTGGTCCCAACAAAGCAGAGTTCATAGGCAATGCATATAGTGATTGGCTGCTTTACTAGAGCCGTGTTTCATTCATCTGAAATGCAAATGATATGTTGTGTAATCAAGCCCTCTCTAGCATTGTTTGTATACAATGCCAGTAATTCCCCTTCCCTGCTGATTTATGCCCAGCCTCTTTCTAAATCTCTTTGCGGATCAGAATGAGCAGCATGGTTGGGCTCTGGCAAGACTTTGCTGTTTGGGTTAGTTTGGTAAATTGGTAAGCATACAATTTAGTCGTTGGAATATGCAACCTATGTTTTTTATATTTAGAGGAAAATCTAGGAGGATCATGGGATATAAGGAAAGGGTACACACTTTTTTTTTCCTGCAATAATATGTGCATTTTACGATTTTTTTTTCCCACCCTCAAGGGTAAACTTCGCTTTTAATTGTATCTGCGTCCCTTTGGTCTGCACTTGAAACCCCCTGTGTCAAGAAGGTTGACCACCACTGCCTTAAATAATGCTCTTAAAAAGCTGGGGGTCTATTGGATTCAAGCTTCTGGTCCATGTGGTCTTTTCCTCCATTCAGCTCTTTAATAGGTTTCTGCAGTTCATCCATGGACCTCCTATGGTTGGAAGTGGTGTGTGTAAGGACTTAGAAGCATTGAACCAAATTTTGCACTTAGCTCTCCTTTGTTTTCATCCAGCATCGGATATAATTAACCCTTTACACTTTCCCCAATCATCTTTCACGACTGCACCTGGAGAGAGAGTTGCTCCACCCGAATTCCCAGGAAACACTATAGCAAGCCTTTACGTTCTACCCCTTCCACCATGCCCTCGGTTATGGTGTTTCCTCCACTATGGAGGCACTGCAGGCAACTGTTGTAGTGGGGGCTATGCTCTCACTGGAGGGGGTGGGGGGGAAGAGTGGTGGCCTTACACAGGGTTGTTTCTGATTTTCTGACCATCCCAGCACCCCCTCCTGTTGGATGATGGGGTTGTTGCAGTGCCTTTTTTCCTCCACCAGCCCAGGGGAGCAGTGGCCAGCCGGGTTGTCTGTGCCTGTGTGCCTGAAGCTGTGTGAAGTTATGTGAGCTGGTGTCATGCAGCCCAGGACTTACAAGGTGGTTGCTGCAGTGCAGGGAAGCCGCTATAGTGGTGGAGGCTTGCCACATGTGAGCTCCAGGTCCTAGTCACTACGCATTCTCAGTTTTCCGCTGCACTGTGCAACATGGAGAAAGCAGAAACTGCTGGCTGCTACAGCGTAAGCAGGTGCCTCATCTCATGCACTAGCCAGGCCCAGGTAAGTGGGGTACAGTGGTGCCTTTCGGTTATCCTTACTATTGAGCTTTTTTGTGTGTGAAATTGTGCCTTCCTCTCTGGGTGTTAGGGTAAAGGAAGCCTGCTGCTTAAGTGCGCTACAGCTTGGGGGTTGCTCTGCATTGGTGAAGGTTCTTGGAGTTCCTTCCTCTCCTCTGTTTGCGGTTGTTTGACCTTGCATGGGGAGCTTGGGTGGTCACATGGTGGGTGTGGGCCAATTCTTGCTGGAGCCCACTTAAAATGGGATTTTATTTGTTTCCCTGTGTTATTGTTTAAGGTTAAAACAAATAGAGCTTACCTGATTAAAAGGAAGTGCCCTTCCTGGAAAAAGCCACTTAAAGTATAACTACAAGTAAAACTTTCTTTTTGTATAGAGTAAGGGGGGGGGGTTATATCCTCAGTCAGATATTTTTTCACCATCTGTCCCATTGCTGATGTTTTCCTTCACTTCGTCTCCCATAGCCAAACAGGAAGTTAGAAGAAATCCCTGCAGATTGAGGGATTTCCTTGGGAACCGCCAGGTCACCAGAACTAGTGTCCCCATTGGAATATTTCCCCTCTATTTATTTTATGGGGACAACCCAAACTTTGGGATTTTTTTACTTTCACTGATACCACCTGTCTCCAGCCCATCAGAGTGCCCGGGTGCCTGTCTCCAGCCAAGAGCATGTAACTATTTTAAGCAAATAAAATGCATGTAAAAAGGCAATTTTATTAAAGTTTGAAATAATGCTATGTTAATAGGAGCATCTAACAATATAAAGTACATGTTACATTCCACTTTGGCTCCAAAAGTGGAAATATGCTTTAAGGACTGCTTTACAAATGTTTTGTCTCTAACCCTATACCTCTCTCTTTTTTAGCTCCTGCCTTCATTTCAACGAGTCTGCCTAACTGGACTAGCAGTGCTTGTCAGCAAGGTCGAGGTGAACTGCAATCAACGCAAAGATGTCATCTTCATCAATTTGCCTGACTTGCTTCGCAATTTTGTTCTGTAATGTGCATGAAGATGTAGCCCCTTTCTGATGACTTGAAGGACTGTCCTCTACCATTCTTTATAACATGGTGTCATTGAATATAGCTAAAAAATAAATGTTGACCTGATTTTTAAACCTTAGTTATGTCTTCCCATTTTTTTCTCGGTGTTTCTAACCTGGATGGTAGTATTAAGATGCATGCACTTTGAATTCAGATACCATTTAATCCATCAGAATAAAGCAGCCCATACATGATTTATTTTATTCGTTTTGATCAACTCTTCCCACACACTTAATGTGGATGGGGAAATCACTCCTGCTGAGGTATTGTATTCTGATGGTGGGGAAAGTTCCCTGCTGTCAGAATACACTGATCAGCACTGCCGGATGTCACTTCAGTGTTGATCGTGCAGACTTTTTCAAATAGGCTATTGTACAACCAGCCCGCCCTTACATGGGTCGACACTTGGCTGGTTCCTGCTGAACCAGGGCCGGATCCAGGGTGGGGGGAGGGGCACAACTGGGCAATTGCCCCTCAAAAAAGTATTACTCCCAGTACCAAGTCCAAACTGAGCGGAGCCGACACCTTCCTCTTCTGCCGCATGCCTAGTGGGTGTTGGCTTCACCCACCTCCTCCCTTAAGCGTCTCAAGGCTCCAGCACTGTGAAAGATGAAAACATCTGTGTGATGCTGGCTGCCTCCTTATTATTAGTCTCTATTCCTCTTCCATGGGAGCCCCCCACCAAAGCACCAAAGTATTACCTATAAAAGTGTGTACAATAATACATGTCTAATATCACAGAATACAGTCAGGTATGGATGCCATTAGTTATGAAAAAAAAGTGCTGCCCTTTTAGTATTGACATTATTGTCTAGTTCAATCTTAACCACTTAAGGACCAGGTCTATTTCTGACACTTGTTTACAAGTTAAAATCAATATTTTTTGCTAGAAAATTATTTAGAACCCTCAAAACATTATATTTGTTTGTTTTTTTTAGCAGAGACCCTAGAGAATAAAATGGAGATCGTTGCAATATTTGTCACACCGTATTTGCACAGCGGTCTTACAAATACAATTTGTTTGGAAAAAATACACTTATGTGAATAAAAAAATATGAAAACAGTAGTTGGCCCAATTTTTTTCTCTAATGTGAAAGAGAATGTTACACCAAGTAAATTGATACCTAACATGTCATGCTTCAAAATTGCACACGCTCGTGGAATGGTAACAAACTTTGGTACTTAAATGTCCATAGGCGTTGCTTTAAACATTTCTACAGGTTACCAGTTTAGGGTTTCAGAGGAGGTCTAGTGCTAGAATTATTGCTCTCGCTTGAACAATCGTGACGATACCTCACGTGTGGTTTGAAAACCATATAAATATGTGGGCGCGACTTGTGTATGTGTTCGCATTTGCGCGCAAGCACAGAAGGACGAGGTGCTTTTTTTTTTTCTTTTTCTTATTTTTTCTTCTTGTATTTTTTACACTGTCCCTTTAAAAACGTTTTTCTCTCCCCGTCTTCCAGGACGGCCCAACAGTGAGAGATGAGAGGCTCCTCCTACCGGAAACACAATCAAGTAAGATTAGTTAAAAGGCCCCACCCTTCCCTCAGGCCCTTAGTTTAGATTGTGTTTCTTCCTACAAGATACGTGTGTTATTACTAACCTTCAGACTTATGGAGTCAAAAGGTAACCCTGTGAGCCAGGTTCAGCGGAAGGCCACGGGTTCCCCCTGGGGGACCCCATGAGCGGAGCTTTACCTGCTGCCCCATCCAGGCTTCTCACAGGTCGCCCAATGTGGTGCAAGCCCTCGGTCACCTGCGGGATGTTTCCAGGTCTTGCGATCCGGCGCCAGCAGCTCTCCTCCACCGAAGGTTTTTGAATTTCCCGCCGGACGGGCACTTCAAGCCTCATCTTCAAAACCGGAACTTCCGGCGCAACGTCATACACGCGCGACACGGGAAAGCGGAAGAATGTGGAGGAGATGCCGGAGCCACTTACGAGCGGCAAAGCAGAATCCAAGGCTATTGGAGCTCGGATGTCTGCTGTGGAAATGAAGCCCTCCACGACTCATCCTCCGGGGGAAGGAAGAGGAGAGGCAGATGCAGGTGTCGGCAGCCAAACCCAGGCCTGAGCAGGGTAAGTGCTGAAGTGAACATGTAACCCTTATTGGGTCTATGCATTTTTTAAGACTGCTGGTTACCAACATAAAAAATACCTGGAAGTTGTATAATTTCCTTGAACTTATTGGAACCCACCATGTTCTTTCTATGGTCCTCAAAAGTGGACAAAGGGTCCCCCTGGGTTGCGGGATTTTAGCGGTGATACACTTCCACAAGAAAGTAAAATTTAAATAATTTTACATATTAAAATCGATCTGTAAAAGATCTAGAATGTAGACATATTACAATATATACAGAGAGTGTGTATGGATGTAAAACCAGGACAATAAAGATGATAGTGGTACATATACTCAGTGGCATATGTTTGCTTTGAAGGAAATCCTCCAATCCGACGCGTTTCAGGCACGCAGGCCTTTCTTCAGGGGTCTGGATGCGGAGAGATTTTGATTTCCTACATAACATAGCAGATAGTAGTTTTGTTAGTTACACAGGTTGTGGTATGTTAAATATATGTTCATATACAGATATAACAGAGTAGTTAATCATTACATGTGTGAATATCATTTGATGTACAGAAATGCATACCAGTAGAGTGATCCGAATGTGACAAGAGACTCACAGCTGATAAAAGCAGAGAAGGGAGAGGTCCGCTGCATAGGGTGCCGACAGTGCACCAAGAGGGGTCCTAGGGGTACCGATCCTCCCACATGTGGTCCCAGCGAGGATACCCAGTGGAAGGTCACAATGGCGTCTGTGTTGGCATATATAGGGGGATATGTAGAGCAGTTACTTTATTTGGAAATATCCTGCGAGTTATAGGTGAAATATATACTATGGTAAGAGAGGAGGTATACCTTGTGGAAACATTAGTACGTCTATGGAGGCGAGATCCTGTATTAAGCGGGTCCGAGTGCAGGAGAGTATGTTTCCAACCGGAATCACCTTCCTGCAATGTATATATCCTTATGAGAGCTGGTCTAGGGGTAACATAATTTTAAGTTGTAGGATCTGTGTTACATCGTACCTTGGTATGTCAGTGGGTGAATGATGGTGTGATCGGGTCCTCCAAAAAGAAGCGTTATGGGGGTCCAGTGTTCCCCCAAATAAACAAGATGTGTGTAGGGATAGGGTGGTTAAGGATAGGTACTGAAATAGGAACATATGTTGTTATATATCACTGTTAATCATGTCTTCATCTATATATGGAGTTAATTGGTGCGGATATACCTGAGGAGTAGAGATTCAAGCGTATCCAATTCTTGAATTGAGTAGTTGAATCATACACCTGGAAAAATAGCATAGTGTGTATGAAATCATAGTGTAATGTAATCATTGTCTAAACAGAGGAGGGTATAAAAATGGGGAAAAGTACCTGGAGTAGCTGGACCTAGATAGTAGGAGCTATAAATAGGGTGCAGCTTCCTGTTAGGTTCCTAGGATAGCAAATTTCTAATCAGATGCAGTGAAATGATTCAAAAACAGATGGTCCTCATGTCATAATTTATTATAGGAAGGGTGATACTTACTGTATACTATCTTGTATCCTGTCTTCCAGAGTCCTTGAGCGGTCCACAAGAAACCTCTGTCTCTACACCAGCATTGTCAGGGCACGTTGTTCATAGGAAGTGTGGTAATTGCTCAGATAAGTTGCCCAGCTCCCACACTAAGGCCTTTTGCTATAAATGCCTTTATAGAATGACAGCAATGGAAACTTCAGGAATGATGAAAGACTTTATTAAGACAATGCAGGAGGAAATGCTGTCCACTATGATGACAGTTACAGTTGTGTTCAAAATTATTCAACCCCCAATGCTGTAAAGGGTTTTAGGGAATTTAGTATACATTTGTAATTGTATTCAGAATGAAATCCTGCAAGGACTTCTTAAAGAACCATATGCAACTAAAATGACATCAATTGGTTCTGTAATACAGTAGTAAATGTTTATTTTGTGAATTTTTCATTGACACAATTATTCAACCCCTTAAAGACTACCACTCTGAAGAACAGAGGTTCATTGAAGTGTTTGAAGTGTTTTCAATCAGGTATTGAAAACACCTGTGGACGTCAGGGAGCAGCAATAAAGCCTAATAATCACCAATTAGGCAGCTTTAAAATGACTGTGATACTCAGCTCCTTCTAGACATTTACTGGTGTGGTTACAAACATGGTGAAGTCAAGAGAATGGTCCAGGAAGACATGAGAAGAGGTGATTACTCTTCACAGGAAGGGCAATGGCTATAAGAAGATTGCAAAGATGTTAAACATACCAAGAGACACCATAGAAAGCATCATTCGCAAATTCAAGGCAAAGGGCACTGTTGAAACGCTACCTGGTCATGGCAGAAAGAAGATGCTGACTTTGACTGCTGTGCGCTACCTAAAGCGTAGAGTGGAGAAAAGTCCCCGTGTGACTGCTGAGGAACTGAGAGAAGATTTGTCAGATGTGGGTACTAAAGTTTCCCCTCAGACAATACGGCGCACACTGCATAATGAAGGCCTCCATGCCAGAACTCCCAGGCGCACCCCCCTTGCTGTCTCCAAAGAATAAGAAGAGTCGACTGCAGTATCCCAAAAGTCATGTGGACAAACCACAGAAGTTTTGGGATAGTGTTCTGTGGACTGATGAAACAAAATTATAACTGTTTGGGCCCATGGATCAACGCTATGTTTGGAGGAGGAAGAACAAGGCCTATGAAGAAAAGAACACCTTGCCTACTGTGAAGCTTGGCGTGGGGTCAATCATGCTTTGGGGCTGTTTTGCTTCTGCAGGTACAGGGAAGCTTCAGCGTGTGCAAGGTACCATGAATTCTCTTCAGTACCAGGAGATATTGGATGACAATGTGATGCAGTCCGTCACAAACCTGAGGCTTGGGAGACGTTGGACCTTTCAACAGGACAATGATCCCAAGCAGGAGTTACAGACCACTTAGAGAGACGCAGCCACCTCCCCCCCAAAAGGGAAAGGGAAGGAATAGATGGGAAGAAAAGAAGAAAAAAGAGCATGTAAAAACAGGGCAGAATAGAAGGGATCGATCAGATGAGAGGAACCAGAGAAGGTCAAGGTCCAGATCTCCACTTAAAGGACAGGTGGACTACACAGGATATTATTCCGAATCACCCTATACACCGCAAGGACCCGGGTATTCTATGCCAAATAGATATGAGTCATTAGACTACGAGGACTCGGATGAAGATGAAAGATATCCACAAACAAGAGGCCCGCCGCAAACCCCTATCAGCTCCAAACCACGGGGTTTTTTAGGCCAGGGACCAGGGAAAGCCAAAAGAAAAAAACCAGTAGAGGCTGCAGGGGGGGCAGCGCACGGAAAAAAGAAAAAGTAGATACCCCTGAAATTTTCAATTTGAGTGGAGTGGTTCTGACAGAAACAGAAAAACGAACCCTTAATAAAGGGCTGAAGTATGCCCCAAAGAAGCCACTCAATAAGTTCCAGACTTTTGTGGACGTGCATAAATTTATACACAAACTTAACGTCAAGCGACACTTTTTATGCAACGCCAAGGAGAGGAATTACGTGTCATACAATCAGACCGCATATATACCTACCAATCTCAGGAATGCCTCCCTGTTCAACCCGGGAGGAAAATCCAGTGATCATGTCAAAATTTTCAAGGAAGTCATCCTGGGAGAACTAGAGGAGAAAAATACAAAATTAAAATCCCAAAGAGATTTATCTACAGGGATTAAATCTATATGCGACAACAAAGATCTGATTGTTCGTCCGGCCGACAAGGGGGGGGGACGGTACTCCTCAAGAGGGAAGACTACCTTGAGGAGATGGATAACCTCCTATTGGACCGGGACACATATCAAATCCTCCATAACGATCCCACTGGAACATACAAGAGGAAACTTGATAAGATTGTGAGAAGAGGTTTTGAAGATGGCATCATCAGTGAGAAAGAGAAACAATTTCTGGTTCCACTGGCTCCACGCATACCAATCATTTATTACCTCCCGAAAGTCCACAAGAATTCGATTAAACCGCCAGGGAGGCCTATAGTGAGCGGAATAGACTCCGTAACATCCAGAATAGGCAAATATGTGGACTTCTTCCTGCAACCTTTGGTCAGAGATACCCCGGCCTACTTGAAGGACACCTCCCAGTGTATACAGGAGATAACCAACTTAGAAGTGGATGGTGATGTTCTATTAGTCACCGCGGACGTCACGTCCTTATACACGGTCATTCCTCATGACCTGGGGTATGAGGCGGTCAGTGTGTTCCTAGACCAGGCCCATGAGATTTCACTCCAGCAGAGGCAATTCATTCTTGAATTATTAACATTCGGCATGGAACACAACTACTTCTATTTTGGGAACAAGTTCTTCCTTCAAAAGAAAGGCGTGGCGATGGGGGCTAAATTTGCCCCCAGCCTCGCCAATCTGTTTATGGCACTTTGGGAGGATAGGAACATCTTCTCTGACAGGATACAGGAATTGCTATTCTGGCGGCGTTACATAGATGATGCCATCTTCATCTGGAGAGGAAATGAGGAGAGTTTACATCAATTTATGGTAAACCGTAACAGTTGGGGTATTAGGTTCACCTATTCCTGGAGTACGGAGGCAGTACACTATCTTGATCTGATCATCTTAAGAAGAGGGAATAGATTTGTAACAAGTGCTTACCATAAGCCCACTGATAAAAACGGGTTTATCTCCCTTGATAGCTGCCATCATCCAGCATGGCTAAAGTCCATCCCCAGAGGGCAATTCAGGCGGATACGAAGAAATTGCACGGAACGCTCCGACTACTGTACACAAGCGGGGATCTTGAAACAGCGCTTTATAGAGAAGGGATACGATCGGAAAACCCTAGAGAGTGAGATGAAGGATTTGGAAGATTGCAAACAAGAAGAACTGGTTATTCAGCGTAGCGAAGAAGTAGTCAAGAAAAGTTTCGACTTCGCCTTCGTTACACAGTTCTCCAGCAACTATAGGTGGATGAACCATGTTTTTCGTAAACATTGGAACATACTAAGGCAGGACAAGATCCTGGGCCCAGTCCTTCCGACAGGACCACAGATGATCTTCAGAAGAGCTAAAAACCTGAAAGAAACAATAGCCCGGACACCTGTAGAACCACCTCCGATTCCTAAGTTTTTCCCCAACCTGAAGGGATATTTTCCCTGCAGGAGCTGCAATCTATGTAGAAGTGCCAAAACCAAGAGAACCAATTCCTTCGTGTCAACCGTCACTGGAGAAAGTTTCCCCATAAAAGACTTTATCACCTGCCACACCAAAGGGGTCATATACCTCGTGACATGCAGTTGTAAGAAACAGTATGTAGGCAGGACCATTAGAACAGCCAATATCCGTGTCTGTGAACATCTGGCAAACATCCGGAAAGGCTTCCCAGGTCATAGCTTATCTAAGCATTGTGCCACACATCACCACAAAAACCATCAAGATTTGGAGGTGATAGTAATAGAAAAATACACCCCCCACTGGCGAGGAAGCAATTTGAAGAGGACCATATCCAGAAGGGAAACCTTCTGGATATATCAGCTAAAGAGCTCCCGCCCCTTAGAACATAATGTAGATCTGGATATTAATGCATATATCAACAATAGCTGAACACGTACCAGATCGATTAGAATAGTCGCTCATAACATCTTCCCCACCTTACATTGGGACATTCCATTCGATTAATCGGATGAATTGGTCCCAATTGGCTTTCATATTTTCTTAGAGCTTTTATCCATTGCCTATTAAGCTTAAGATATAATACAAGGCAATTTTTATATTGGTATATTTTATTGTTTTATGATTTTAATTGGTGTATGTTACTTAATTAGCAGAGTATGTTCCACCGCTGTATTGCAAAACAGCGGAATGGAATATCGTGCTTTAGATTACCTTTTTTATGTATACATTCAGTTCCTTAAGACCCAGCTTCCGGTCACTGCAAGTCCTATTCAGCCTACAATTCAGCTGTTGATAGGCTCAGGAGAACGGTGACATCCCCGGCCTTTAACCCGGATGTTTACCTTCTTCAAAGACAGGAAGTCTCCTAGGCAGACCCGAGTGTGAAGTCACTTCCTGTGTGCACTGGGGAAGACTGACATCCCCGGCCTTTGACCCGGATGTTTATCCCCTTCAGAGACAGGAAGTCTCCTAGGCAGACCCGGATGTGAGGTCACTTCCTGTGTGCACTGGGAAAGACATACATTGCAGACACCGGAAGTTCGGCGTACATCAGGATATTTAAGGGCGGATGATGGCGGTGCTGGCTTACTCCTATTTCCGTAGACAACTGTTTAGTGGAAACGCGTCACAGAGGAGCGCCGCATCGTCATTGCAAGTTACCGAGGACCGCACTGCAGGCGGCCACGGCCTCTCCAATATTGGTATCGGTTTCCTGTGTCCATTAGTTAACATCTAACTGTAAGTGCACTGGATACTTTTGTTTTAATAAATTGTCAAAGGTACTGCGCTATGGTCTGATTCTGTTTCTGTGAGATACACGTGGAAGCCCTCACCTGTGCGGAGAGTAACACCCAGAACAAGAGTGGACCGGGATTGGGTTGAGACACCGAAAGATCAGTGAGACAGTCGCCTTTTGGTTTGAGCGATCCGGTAAGAGGCCACACTTACTATCTGATTATTTCACGGTGACCTCCCTGAATTCCCAAGACACTACTGGGCTGATTATCCGTCCTTAACCTCTTTTCTCTATGGTAAGGGGCTAATCCCCACAAAGGTTGTGGAACCCATCTGCACCCCACGGATCTAGAGGAACCCACAGAGTGGATTTTACTTTAGCCTGTGAGGGGACGATTGGGACTTTATGCACTTTTATATGTATATGGACTATACACTGAGGTGGCAACCATTGAAATATTGGACACTTTTTCTTTGAATTACTTGTGCACTTTGTTGGTTTATGTTGGTATCACATTATCCATTTATCATCACCTATTCACCATAACACACCCAAGTATATGCACCAGGGTGCATAGTATTTACTGTACACCCGTTCAAGTGCACATCAATTTTGGAAACACATCACAGGTATATGGGGGACACTCATTATAGTGTCACACCTTTTCCTGATTTGTGACACTAGTGAATTTTAGCGCACCTGATTTCTTTTCTACACAATTTTATCACCATTTGGTTCGAAGGTTGCAGCTATTCACACTATTGATCCTGCGCACTTATTTAATTTTATACACAATGATCCCAAGCATACCTCCAAGTCCACTAGAGCATGGTTGCAGATTAAAGGCTGGAACATTTTGGAGTGGCCATCACAGTCATCAGACTTAAATCCGATTGAGAACCTCTGGTGGGACTTAAAAGAAAGCAGTTGCAGTGCACAAGCCTAAGAATGTGCCTGAACTGGAGGCTTTTGCCCATGACGAATGGGCGAAGATACCCACAGATCGCTGCAAGACACTTGTGTCAAGCTATGCTTCACATTTAAAAGCTGTTATAACTGTAAAAGGATGTTGTACTAAGTACTAAGATTGAATGTCACTTGGGGGTTGAATAAAACTGATAATGACGTGAGCACAGAAAAGACATTTGTGGTTATTTCATTATAAATGTTGTTTGTCTGACCTACACGTGCCTCTTTGATTTAATTGTAAGCAGGATGACTGAATGTAAAGAGCAAAGGTGACCAGCGCTATGGAGTATGAGGTAGAACAGTGAAGAGTGGGTAAATAGGTGTAAGCAGCCAACAACCAAACCCCGAAGGGTTAAGAATAAAGTGAATGTGCAGAGGGGTTGAGACGGCGCTACCTAAAAATTAATAAAGTGCTGATAAAGGTGCAATAATGTGCAGAGAAACCCCTTTAAAAAGGGGGTGATACCAATTAATCTAAAATATAAATATTAATTTAAATTCTCAAAGGGTTAAAAATCACACAATTCCGTGTCGGTAAAACAACCGATGTAATCTGTCAATGTATGGTGAATTTTATCTGCAAATAATAATTGTGCCACAAGTGAACAAGTGTTATAGTGGGTTTATTCCAATAAAGTGATACAGTGCACTGCTGATTAAAACATATGGATGCAAATCCCTGGTAGTGAAGTGGTGAAAATATATAAACAAATAAAATCCTGGAGTGATATATTCCTCAGAGGTGATAGTGCTGTTTTACCCTCAGTGACCACTAGGTGTAGTATATACGACCTGATCCAATAGAGTGGTCCACAGAGGTAGATCCTGGGGTTCCTCTCTTGATCCAGCAAGGCACCAGCTGGTGATCTCACAAAAAGAAAGGAGAGGGGAGCCCCATAAAGTAGTATATAACAATGTGCCAATACAGATAGTAATATCGACTCATGGTGAAGCTGCCTCGGATCAGTGTAGAGCAACGCCGGGAGGCTTCCGCGTTCCACGGCTGCAAAGTGCGAGACCGGAAGTGACGCAATGGACCCGCCCTACGCTCCAGCAGACGTCCTCTGACGAAACGCGTAGGGCGGGTCCATTGCGTCATTGCGTCACTTCCGGTCTCGCACTTTGCAGCCGTGGAACGTGGAAGCCTCCCGGCGTTGCTCTACACTGATCCGAGGCAGCTTCACCGTGAGTCGATATTACTATCTGTATTGGCACATTGTTATATACTACTTTATGGGGCTCCCCTCTCCTTTCTTTTTGTGAGATCACCAGCTGGTGCCTTGCTGGATCAAGAGAGGAACCCCAGGATCTACCTCTGTGGACCACTCTATTGGATCAGGTCGTATATACTACACCTAGTGGTCACTGAGGGTAAAACAGCACTATCACCTCTGAGGAATATATCACTCCAGGATTTTATTTTTTTATATATTTTCACCACTTCACTACCAGGGATTTGCATCCATATGTTTTAATCAGCAGTGCACTGTATCACTTTATTGGAATAAACCCACTATAACACTTGTTCACTTGTGGCACAATTATTATTTGCAGATAAAATTCACCATACATTGACAGATTACATCGGTTGTTTTACCGACACGGAATTGTGTGATTTTTAACCCTTTGAGAATTTAAATTAATATTTATATTTTAGATTAATTGGTATCACCCCCTTTTTAAAGGGGTTTCTCTGCACATTATTGCACCTTTATCGGCACTTTATTAATTTTTAGGTAGCGCCGTCTCAACCCCTCTGCACATTCACTTTAGGATGACTGAATGATCAAAATCAATGTCAAACTGGCCAAAACAATCAATTTCAGTGGGGGTTGAATAATTTTGAACACAACTGTATACTATCTTGTATCCTGTCTTCCAGAGTCCTTGAGCGGTCCACAAGAAACCTCTGTCTCTACACCAGCATTGTCAGGGCACGTTGTTCATAGGAAGTGTGGTAATTGCTCAGATAAGTTGCCTAGCTCCCACACTAAGGCCTTTTGCTATAAATGCCTTTATAGAATGACAGCAATGGAAACTTCAGGAATGATGAAAGACTTTTAAGACAATGCAGGAGGAAATGCTGTCCACTATGATGACAGTTAGGTCCACTCTAGGAGCTAATAGAGTGGACCCTATAGATCCCTCTTCAATGGAAGGGACTTCTTCTAAAGGAAGAGCTCTATCAAGAGCGGGACAGTCCGGTATTACTCCAAACTACAGAAAACCTTCCCCCAACTAGAGTCAGGACAGAAGGTTTATCTCCAGAGGAGAGCCGCTCAGATTCCCCATCCTGCTCAGATGCTGAAGGGAATAAGGACTCAGATGCCCCAGACGAGGCAGAGTCAGCAAAAAACCTTTTTGGGTTAGAAAATATGCAGGTTCTCCTTCAGGCCATCTATGCCTCAGAAGAGATACCTGGTTTGCCTAGAGAAACCACGGCACAGGATAAACTCTACAAAGGGACAGGGAAGAGTCCCTCTAGAGTTTTTCATGTTCACCATTCACTGAAGACTTTGATTCTTCAGCAATGGCAATTACCTGAGAACAGGTTAAATGGAGCTCTGCTGGAAGAGGAGATTCCCCTTTAAGGAGGAGGATACAAGCAAATTCCTAAAAATACCAAAACTGGATGCTCCCCTGGCACACGTTTCTAGAAAATCAGATCTCTCCTTTCTAGATGCTGGTAGCATCAAGGATGCCATGAGCCGAAAAGCAGAAACTTACTAGGAAAAGCTTGGGATGCCAATGCAGCTACTATGGCTTCAGGTCTAACAGCCTCCTGTGTGGCCAGAAATGCCTTTTCCTGGGTGGATAGACTCAGTAAAAGTCTGTCTCAGACAAAAACCCAAGAAATCCAGGACTCCCTGTCGGTGATAAGTAAGGCATTGGCCTACCTGGAAGACGCCGCACTAGAATCAGAAGCATCTGCCAAAACAGGAGCTCTCCTGAACTCAGCCAGAAGAGCTATTTAGCTTAAGGAGTGGGAAGGTAACCTCACATCCAAGACCAAGCTTTGTGGTCTTCCATTTGAGGGGACCCTTTTGTTTGGTTCAAGTTTGGACGATGTCCTTTCCAGATCTTCAGAAAAAGGGAAGAAATTTCCCGCAAAACTTAGAGAGGCTAACAGGAATTTTTTCGTGGCCCCAGGGATAATAAACAACAAAGAAGGAAAAGGGAACCTTCAAAGAGCTGGAATTTTCGGAAGGAAAGATCAAGAAACAGTGCGTCCGTTCCTTCAACCTCAGCTGTAAAGGATTAAAAATGACTTAAAAATCAAAGTAGGGGGCAGACGGAGTCAATTTCTTTCCGGCTGGGAAGAGATAAGTCTCCCCATATATCCGCAGCACCATAAAAGAAGGCTACAGACTGGAATTTGCATCAATACCACCTCCCTACAGTAACCCTTACACATATCCCCAAGGGAACTCAAAAAGGGCAAGCCCTACTATTAGAGATTCAGGAACTGGCGGAACAACTGGTAATCATCCCAGTACCAAAGGAACGTTTCTGAGGTTTGCAATAGTGACAGAGAAAGGAACCTCTCACTGGCAGTTCAGGGCACTACCATTTGGACTAACCTCCAGTCCAAGAATCTTTACCAAGATCCTAGCGGAAGCAGCGGCTTGGTTACGCGATCAAGGGATAGCTCTAATCCCTTACCTGGACGACCTGCTGGTTTTTGCAAAAACAGAGGCCCAACTAAAGACAGACACCCAGCAAGAGCAACCTACAAGAGTTAGGATGGCTTCTAAATTGGGAAAATTCGTCCCTGGTGCCAACACAGGTACAATCCTTCCTGGGATTTCAGGTGGACTCGGTGTCACAAACTCTTTCTTCCCAAAGAGAAGAGGGAATTAATAGTTTTGGCAGTATTAGACTTAAAGAATGCTCAATCTTAACCAGGAGAAAAGTATTAAAAGTCTTAGGCCTTTTGTCAGCCAGTATCCCAGCCATTGTGTGGGCACAGCTGCATGCAAGAGAACTACTGTTCTTCCATCTGTCCTCTTGGGACAGAAGAATAGAGTTGCTAGACGAAATAGTTGTCCTCACTCCACAGGTCCAGACCTCCCTGGAATGGTGGACCAATTCAAACAACCTAGCGGAAGGCAGGCCATGGGGTCAGTGGGACCCACTAAGGATTACCACAGATGCCAGTACCAGAGGCTGGGGAGCCCACCTAGAGGGGGCACAAACCCAGGGAATATGGGGCAAAAGAACAGCACAAGCCTCATCCAACTTCAGAGAACTGAAGGCAGTAGGAAAAGCCCTAAAAGCCTTTCGGAAACTCATATGGAACAGAGAGGTTCTGATATTATCAGACAACACCACAACTGTGGCCTATCTGAACCGACGGGGATGGACCAGATCGAGATCTCTCCTTACCCTAACCCAAGACATCTTGGGGAGGACCGAAGGGAGGGTAATCTCACTAGCAGCTGTCCACATCAGGGGAAAGGACAGCCTGCAGGCGGATTTTCTCAGCCGCTACAGGATCAAAGAAGGGGAATGGGAATTGAATCCCAAAGTCTTCCAGTCTGTAGTAGAGAGGTTTGGGCAACCAGAGATAGACCTATTTGCCTCAGCTCTGAACAAGAAGGTGAAGAACTTCTTCTCCCTAACCAGGTCCAAAGAAATGGTAGGGCTGGATGCCTTAGCTCAGCCCTGGAAGTTCAATCTGGCCTACGCCTTTCCACATCTGATGCTAATTCTCTGAGTGCTCCAGAAATTGAGCAGGACGCAGGATCTGAATTTAATTCTGATCGCTCCCTGGTGGCCCAAAAGGCCATGGTTCCCAATCCTGAAAGCCATGTCCATAGCCTGTCCTTGGCATCTCCCAGTCTCCCCAGACCTTCTGTCTCAGGGACCAGTACAGTGTCAGAACCCAGGTTTCTTCCATCTGACGGCCTGGTTACTGAACACCAATTGCTTAGAGCAAAGGGATGCTCCGATACTCTCTTACTGAGCAGAAAAACAGTCACTAGAAAAATGTATTTGAAAGTATGGAAAAAATTCTGTGCCTGGAAGAAGCAAAAGGACTTTGCTGCTACCTCTACTCCCATGATCCTGGAATTTTTGCGAGATGGAGTAGATAAGGGTGTGGTGGTGAACACCCTTAAGGTACAGATAGTGGCCCTTTCAGTTTTTTTGGACTCCAGTCTGGCAAAAGAGCCGTTAAAAGAAAGGGTTACCCCTATTACTAAAGACTAGAGTTGAGCGGACACCTGGATGTCCGTGTTCGGCGGGTTCGGCCGAACTTTAAAAAAAAGTCCGTGTCCGTGTCCTGGACTTTTGCCGAACTTTTCCCGGACACCGAACCCCATTGAAGTCAATGGGGACCCGAACTTTCAGGCACTAAAATGGCTCTAAAACACCAATGGAAAGGGCTAGAGTGCTGCAAATGGCAGCAAAATGTAGTTAAGAGCATGGCGAGTGCTCTGCAAACAAATGTGGATAGGGAAATAACTTAAAACAACAAAAAAAAACAGAAAAATAAAACCATGTTCTTCATCTCTGAAGGACGAGGCCCATATGGAGTAGGAGGGAGGTTGAGGTGGTGGTGGATGTGGCGGTGTCATAGGCGTGCGCACAGGGTGTGCCGGGTGTACCTGGGCACACCCTAATCACCTAGGGCACATAGCATTATCGCTCTGTTTGCCAGTGAGGAGATGGGAAAGATCTCCCTCGGACCTGCTCTGCTCTATTTCTCTTTGCCAGCAGGGAGAGTAATGTATCGGGGCCATGTACATGTAGGCAAAACACATGCATGTGTATTTAAACTTTGGGGTGCACACCCTAATGCAATAGGCTGCGCTCACCTATGGGCGGTGTAGGTGGAAGCGGCGGTGGAGGAGGAAAAGGGCCGGATTAAGAGCATCATGGGCTTGGTGCTGAGGATTTTGAAGGGCCTTAAGGGCCGTGCCTTGGCATGCACCCAGAGGAGGAAGGGTGCAGCCATGCATGCCTAATTCCACATGGGATGCTGTCTCTGAAGCCCATAAACACATCCATGCATTGGCAACTGTCCCTCCTTGTCCGGCCTTCGTGCTTTGTGGGGAGGTTCTGAGGGAGCTGCCTGGGGAATCGAACATAGAAGCCAGACTTCTGTGTTTACAAGTGACAGAAGAGCGGTAACAGTGAATATGGCCAACCCGGGGCCTATATTAAGGTAGGGGCCTGGAGCTGCAGCTCCAATAGCCCCTATGTTAATCTGGCCCTGAGGAGGACGAGGTAGCCAACACTGCTTTTTTTCAGAAATTTTAAATGAGGGTACACCCCAAAAGAGTGAGAGCAAAAATAAAACAATGGCTGGGTAAGGTCGGTATCCATCGCTATTCGGCACAAGGTACGGAAAAGTCCCGTGGGATCCATGCCTGGTTAATTTTAATGAACGTCAGCTTGTCCACATTGTCTCTGGACAGGCGGCTGCGCTTGTCTGTGATAACGCCCCCAGCCGTGCTAAATACCCGTTCAGATAATACACTGGCTGCAGGGCACGCCAGCACCTCCAAGGCGTAAAGGGCAAGCTCAGGCCATGTGCCCAACTTGGAGACCTAGAAGTTGAAGGGGGCAGACCCGTCATTCAGTACGTCTAGGCGTGTGCACACATACTGCTCCACCATGTTGGTGAAATGCTGCCTCCTGCTAAGACGTTCCATATGAGCTGCTGGTGCTGCTGTTGTGGCGTGCTGACAAAGCTTTTCCACATTTCGGCCATGCTAACCCTGCCTTCTGAGGTGCTGGTGGTGCCCTGGTTGCGTTGGCAACCTCTTCCTCCTCCTCCTCCTCTGCCTTGGCCTTGTGCTTCCACTGTGGCCCCGCTGTCAGGTGGGAATGCCAGCAGCATCGCGTCTACCAGCGTGCGCTTGTACTCGCGCATCTTGCGATCGCGCTCCAATGAGTGAATTAAGGACGGTACGTTGTCCTTGTAACAGGGATCCAGCAGCGTGGCCACCCAGTAATCAGCACAAGTTAGAATGTGGGCAACTCGGCGGTCGTTGTGGAGACACTGCAGCATGTAATCGCTCATGTGTGCCAGGCTGCCCAGAGGCAACGAAAGGCTGTCCTCTGTGGGAGGTGTATCGTCTGTGTCCTCTGTATCCCCCCAGCCACGCACCAGTGATGGCCATGAGCTGGCCTGGGTGCCACCCTGCTGTGAACATGGTTCCATCTCCTCCTCCAGCTCCTCCTCCAGCTCCTCCTCCAGCTCCTCCTCCTCATCCTCCAGAACTGTGCCCCTGCTGGACAATTGTGTCCCTGGCGTTTGTGTGTGCAGGAACCCACCCTCGGAGCCCCTTGTGAATGACTGCCCTGAAAGCCTTGGAAATGTTACCTCTTCATCCTCCTCCTCCTCCTCCTCCTCCTCCTCCTCCTCCTCCTCCTCATCCTGTGCCACATCCTCTTCCATTATCGCCCAAATTGTTTTTTCAAGGAGGCATAGAAGTGGGATAGTTAAGCTGACAACGGCGTCATCGGCAATGGCCATGTTGGTGGAGTACTCAAAACAGCGCAACAAGGCACACAGGTCTCGCATGGAGGCCCAGTTATTGGTGGTGAAGTGGTGCTGTTCCGCAGAGCGACTCACGCGTGCGTGCTGCAGCTGAAACTCCACTATGGCCTGCTGCTGCTCGCACAGTCTTTCCAGCATGTGCAAGGTGGAGTTCCACCTTGTGGGCACGTCACATATGAGGCGGTGAGCGGGAAGGCCGAAGTTACGCTGCAGCGCTGACAGGCGAGCAGCAGCAGGGTGAGAACGCCGAAAGTGCGCACAGACGGCCCGCACTTTCTGCAGCAGCTCTGACATATCGGGGTAGTTTTTAAGGAACCTCTGCACCACCAAATTCAGCACATGCGCCAGGCAAGGGATGTGCATCAAACCGGCTAGGCCCAGAGCTGCTATGAGATTTTGCCCGTTATCGCACACCACCAGGCCGGGCTTGAGGCTTGCTGGCAGCAACCACTCATTTGTCTGCTGTTCCATGCTCCTCCACAACTCCTGCGCGGTGTGTGGTTTTTCCCCCAAACAGGCAAGTTTTAAAACTGCCTGCTGTTGTTTACCCCTGGCCGTGCTGAAGTTGGTGGTGAAGGTGTTACGCTGTCCGGATGAGGTGGCGGTAGAGGATGAGGAGTTAGGAACAGGAAGCAAACTGAAGCGCCCTGCAATCCTCGGTGGTGGAAGGACATGCGCCAAATTGCTATCCGCCTCAGGCCCATCCGCCACTGCATTTACCCAGTGTGCCATTAGGGAGATATAACGCCCCTGACCATGCTTACTGGTCCACGTATCGGTAGTTAGGTGTACCTTGCCACAGATTGCGTTGCGCAGTGCACACCTGATTTTTTCCCCCACTTGGTTGTGCAGGAAAGGGATGGCTTCCCTGGAAAAGTAGTGGCGGCTGGGCACGACGTACTGTGGGACAGCCACCGACATAAGGTTTTTAAAACTGTGCGTCTCCACCAGACGGAATGACAGCATTTCAAAGGCCAAGAATTTTGAAATGCTGGCATTCAGGGCCAGGGATCGCGGGTGGGTAGGGGGGTACTTCCTCTTCCTCTCAAGTGTTTGGGAGATGGAAAGCTGAACGCTTCCACGGGACATTGTGGAGATGGTTGTTGGTGACCCAGGTGGTGGTGTTGCTGACAGATCGTCTGTTTGCGGGGTGGCAGGTGCCGGTATCACTACAGATGTGGCTGGAGCAGCCGAGACTGCAGCAGAAGAGGAAGCAGGATGAGCCAGAGACGTTTCTTGGTTTTGAAGGTGTCTACTCCACTGCAGCTCGTGCTTTGCACTTAGATGCCTGATCATGCAGGTTGTGCTCAGGTTGAGAAGGTTTATGCCTCGCTTCAGGCTCTGATTGCACAGGGTGCAAACCACTCTTGTCCTGTCATCAGCATATTTTCTAAAGAACTTCCACGCTAGAGAACTCCTTTGAGCTGGCTTTGGTGCGCTCGTTCCCTTGCTGCGTTGGGCAGTAGCAGGCGTAGAGTCTAGGGCACGGCCGCTCCGCTTCTGCACCCTGCTCCCTCTTCTTCTGTGCTGGTTGCTCTGTGCGACCACCGCCTCTTCCTCCAAACTACTCAGGTCACCTGCATGACCTTCATTCCATGTGGGGTCGAGGACCTCATCGTCCTCCACATCATCTTCCACCCAGTCTTCACCCCTGCCCTCCTTGTCGGTCTCCACAATTCTGAGCGCAGCAGCAGTTGGCACCTGCGTTTCGTCATCATCGGAGACGTGCTGCGATGGTCCTTGCATGTACTCATCTTGAGAAATAAGTGGTTGGGCATCGCTGCACTCAATCTCTTCCACTTCTGGGGCAGGGCTAGGTGGATGGCCCTGGGAAATCCTGCTGACAGAGTCCTCAAAAAGAAGAGACTGCTGTATGGCTTGGGGCTCAGACTGCTTGCCTGATTTGCAAGGGGGTGAAGTGAAAGACGGTTGGACATCGGCTGCAGGTGCCAACTCTGACCTTTCTGCAGTAGACTGGGTGGGAGACAATGTGAAGGAACTGGAGGCACTGTCAGCAGCAAACCAATCTACTATCACCTCTACGTGTTCTGGCATCATCACTTCTAGAGGCCTATGATGCCCTACCAAATACTGCTGCAGGTTCTGTCGCCTACTAACACTTGAGGAAGGTGTTTCACTTGTGCGTGTAGCTGGCACAGATCGACCACGTCCTCTCCTTGCAACAGGAGCTCTACCAGCAGCACCACGACCCAGGCCACGGCCCCTATTTGACAGTCTCCTCATATTTCTGTAATTTATGATCTTGCCCTAGAAAGGTGTTTATTGAATAGCGGAACAAAACAACAACAGTATCACACGGGTGTATCTCACAGTCAAATATGCAAACTATGCCGCAATTTAATGTTTTTTACCCCAAAAGGGTGTATATTGAATAGCAGAATAGGAAAAAGGATAAAAAACGGTGTAGCTCACACGTACAAACACAGACTAGGCCCTGATTAAATTTTTTTGTACCCTAAAGTGAGAATGAGGAAGAGGAGTAGGAGGAGTTGGGAACAGGAGGCAAACTGAAGCGCCCTGCAATCTTTGGCGGTGGAAGGAGATGCGCCAAACAAATTTAAAAGGTGTATCTCACACGTACCGATACAGACTATGCCGTAATTTAATTTTCTTACACTCAAACAGGGTGTATATTGAATAGCGGAATAGGACAAATTTTACAAAACGGTGTATCTCACACGTACAAACACAATCTAGGCCCCGATTACAATTTTTTGTACCCTAAAGGCAGGATGAGGAGTAGGAGAAGTTTGGAACAGGCAGGAGGCAGACTGAGGCACTCTCAAATCAGCGGCAGTATGAGATGCGCCCCAAAAATTGGAAAGGTGTATCTCACACGTACCGACACAGACTATCCCGCAATTTAATTGTTAATACCCAAAGGTTTTTATTGAATAGCGGAATAGAAAATATGATCAAAAAAAGTGTATGTATCTCACACGTACACAACCAGACTAGGCCCCAATTACTATTTTTTGTACCCCTAAAGGCAGGATGAGGAGTACGGAACAGGCAGCACCCTCAAATCTTCAGAAGTATGAGATGAACCCCAAAAATTGGAAAGGTGTATCTCACACGTACCAACACAGACTATCCCGCAATTTAATTGTTTATACCCAAGGGTTTTTATTGAATAGCGGAATAGAAAATATGATCTAAAATTGGTGTGATTTATCAATAGCACATGTGAACAGCAGTGTCTTATATCATTCAGCTCTGCTGCAGGCCACAATTTAATTTTTTTAACCCAAGGCTGTATATTGAATAGTGGAATAGAAAAAAGTGTGTGATTTTTGAAACCACTCAATAATAGCACATGTGAACATTGAACACAGCAGTGTATGATCAGAGTCAGCACAGCACAGCTGAACGAAAAACGCTGCACACAGTGACTGATAGAAAAAGACTTTTCTCCCTCCTCCTCAGTGGGCAAAAAAGATTGTGTTCACTGCACCCCACACACAGCAAAATCGATGTGGACAACTGACACCTGCCTATCTCCAGCCTCTCCCTAAAAGGATTGATAAGATCGGTCACTGCAACCCCCCCCACACAGCAATATCGATTGTAGAACACACTGTCTGACCCTAAAAATCAGCAGCCTCTCCCTAAAAGGATTGATAAGATCAGTCACTGCAAACCCCACCCAGCAATATCGATTGTAGAACACACTGTCTGACCCTAAAAATCAGCAGCCTCTCCCTAAAAGGATTGATAAGATCGGTCACTGCAAACTCCACCCAGCAATATCGATTGTAGAACACACTGTCTGACCCTAAAAATCAGCAGCCTCTCCCTAAAAGGATTGATAAGATCGGTCACTGCAAACCCCACCCAGCAATATCGATTGTAGAACACACTGTCTGACCCTAAAAATCAGCAGCCTCTCCCTAAAAGGATTGATAAGATCGGTCACTGCAAACCCCACCCAGCAATATCGATTGTAGAACACACTGTCTGACCCTAAAAATCAGCAGCCTCTCCCTAAAAGGATTGATAAGATCGGTCACTGCAAACCCCACCCAGCAATATCGATTGTAGAACGCACTGTCTGACCCTAAAAATCAGCAGCCTCTCCCTAAAAGGATTGATAAGATCGGTCACTGCAAACCCCACCCAGCAATATCGATTGTAGAACACACTGTCTGACCCTAAAAATCAGCAGCCTCTCCCTAAAAGGATTGATAAGATCGGTCACTGCAAAATCGATTGTAGAAAACTGACCCTAAAAATTAGCAGCCTCTCCCTAAAATGCCCTACAACTTGCCCTGCCTAACACACTCCGACCTGTCCCTCAATTCTATCCGGACACAAATGGTTTTTGCCTGTCTGTCCCTAATCAGCAGCCAGCACGTATGATGTGTGCTCTGTCCCTGAACTAACACAGCAGAATGACACAGCGGCGCTCCGTCTTGGACTTATAAAGACTTGGTCACATGCTTCAGATGGCCAATCACAGCTACTAATACATTTGTAGGCATGGCTGGGATGGCTTAAGGCACACCAGTTAAACGCTTGTTGATTGGCTGTTGAAAGCCTGCCATGAAAAGAGCGCCAATGCATACAAAACCCGGAAATAAAATGACCGAACACGGATTTTTACCCGAACATACAGTAAAGTTTTCGGGTCCGTGTTCGGGTAACAAAAATCCAATTATTCGGTACCAACACGAATAATACAGTTCGTGTTCGCTCAACCCTACTAAAGACAGGTTCCCTCCTTGGGACCTGAACAGGGTTCTAGAGGCGTTATCTAAGGACCCTTTTTGAACCTTTTAAAGGAAATCTCATTAAAATTTCTTTCTCTAAAAGTAGCCATCACTACAGCAAGAAGAATTGGTGATCTACAGGCTCTTTCCATTAAAGAGCCCTTTATGGACCTCAAATCACTGAACTGCTTTGTGCGGGTGTAGAACTTTCAATTTGTGGCTATCCAGACTGTCAGGCAGTGAACTTTCTAGCAGATCCTGTTGCCGTGGGGAGGTTAATCTCTTTCCTGTACCCCTCACACTCAGTCGCAGATAATGCCCAAAAGGAGAATAAAACAGGCAATAGTGCATTGCCTCTTATAAGACTTTATTAGTAAAGGTAGAACACTTACATTTAAAGTTGGATAAATAGTGTCGTGGAAAATAAATAGGCTTGTACTGAAAAGTACAAATGGCCCGCTCTTTTGCATAACGATTTACCAAGCTCTCGGCGATAAAGAAAAGAACAAACGTGCTGGGTCATTTCGATGCCATCTGCCAGGTCTCTCTCCATTGGATACATATGTGTGTGCATGTGTATAAGAGCTAGTGTTTGTGTGTGAGAGTTTATGTGTCTCTTAGCTGCTGTGTGAGCTTGTGAGTGTGTGTATGTATGTCTGTGTGTGAGTGTGTGTGTGTGTGTGTGTGTGTGTGTGTGTGTGTGTGAGTGTGTCTCCTTCTGTGTTCTGAAGTGTTCTGTTGTGTTCTGAGCAGGGCTTGTTTATTTACATCAAGTGGACAAAAGGAAGTTACAGGGAGTGGCTTCACAACCACCAATCACAGAAAGTACAATGGGCAGAGCTTATGTACAAACACAGCCATGTGCAGAGATGGCAGAAATGGCTGCCATCTTATCACTAACAAGTCTTTCAATGACTGTTAAAGCAATAATCACTGTAAATATCGATTATCAGTAAAACTTGACACTGGGAGACATTATGACTATTTAAACTAAAGAAAATGTCCACAATCAAAATTTCCACAACAGTCCCTCCTCTTTGTCATATGCTCCCATGTGTCCCTTGATGAATCTTCTTCTTCTTCCAAATAAACAGAACAGTTCTTCTCACGATAAAAACAATCCATTTCAAAAAGTTTATAAAAAGAAAAAGATAACGGGTAAAAACAATCCATCGAAAGGAAACGACACTTGGGTTCCGTTCTTCGGGAGATGACTTCAGAGGGAGGGCATGAGATGAGTGGATGCGTTGACCAGCGGTCGGGCTGGAGTCCTTGGCGTCGGATGCAGGGGCGGAATCTTGGGGGCGTCTCGTCTCAGCAATCAGGACGAGGTCATCTGCTCGGGCTTTGGTGACTCGGTCGACCAGACAACAGGATCATATAGGAGGAATAGAAACAAGAACAACATAAGTATATATACTTCTATTTCCTTCAACCAAGATCCAATGGAGAACAAAAAAATCCCCAGAACCTCCCAAAGCATTAAAAGGATTCCAACCCTCATTAGCTATAGCTCTGGTTCTGCCTTGCAATGAAGTTACCTTATCCATATGGGCTTGGACCTTATCACTGGTGTTTGCTATCCCGGAACAGCAGTCTTCCCCTACAGAAACCCCCCTTGGAAGCTAACAGAAAATCTAGTACCATTTTCTCCTACAGTAAAAACACCCGGAGTTTCATTGGTGAGATGACTGCTATACCTGTCCTACAGGTTGTAGATCCTACAAATCTAGTTCCGGTGCCAAAACTAAAATTAAATCCCAGCCGTGGACTACCTGATTGTCCCGATACCCAAATTGTATTGACCAGAAAAGAACAGGAGCCAGAGCTAACATTAAAACTGAAACTGATGTTACCCTCCAGGAATGTGTCATTAAATTCTGTGCACAAGTGTCTCTCGGTTGTCTTCATGATGATACGAATGTCTGCCATTGCTTGGGGTGTAATAGCTAGGTGGGGGTTTGGAGCACACCCAGCCATTAGACCTGTTTGCCATCTTGGCCAGCTGAAAATTCATTACCCTTGCTAAAACACACTTGCTAAATATGTAAATAAAAATGATACTCCTCATTATCATTCTTGGATGGAGTTGAGCAGCTTTTTGCAGTGGTTGGCATGGATCCAGAACCTCAAGGAAGTCGGTGTTGTCAGCTGAACCTGGTAATTCCTCCGCTCCAATCCCGTCCCTTGACGTTTACTCAGTCACCTGCTTGGACAGAATGTACACCGGTTATCGTGTCAGGGTCCGGGAGAGACTCCCGAACCCTATGATGGACCTTTTGGAGCTCCCTTTGCCAGGACTGCACCCACCCCGTCAGCTGAGAATGTAAAAATGACAGCTGCTGAGGAAAGCACAATCCAGGCTCTGGTTGACTCCCAAACAAAACTTTGTAGGGTGATAACCCATGGGACATTCCTGTTGGGGTAAAGAGCAATGAGAAAACATTAGAGCCATGGCTCTTTCTATTCAGCCGTTCAACCTTACCGCTAATCCCTGAAGCGCCGTACATACCTCTAAAAAGATCTGACCAGTGAAGTGTGATCCGCGATCTGACTCGATCGTTCCAGGCAGCCCCCTTGCGACAAACTATCTCAGACAGGATCTTTTTCGTGGTGGCAGTGGCATTGTGCACAGACCAAGCCTCTGGACACCCAGAAAACCTATCCGGACAGACCAAGACATGCTCGTTAACCGGCAAAGTGATATAGTCTATCTGAATGCGCTAAAAGGGATATTCCGGTTTGGGTGGGTGCCTTCTCGGCTGCGGTCCAGGGCCAATCCAATGTTCCTCCACCTATGCACACATAACCATCTTTGACTGGTGCCCAAGGTAATGAGTCGAGTGGGCCATCATTGGAAAAAGGGATCTGGGTAAACACCATTTACCATCAAGACCCCAGATGTCATCTGGACCCTGTGTAGTCCCCAAAACCATCCATCTCCTCTTCTCCTGCACTTCCGCTTGGGACTGCAGCTTCTTCAGAGGGGATGGCTAGCATCAGGGTCTCTGTCACAGAGCTCAGAGCACCTTCCTTAGCAGCTCTATCTGCCAAGGCATTTCCATTGGCTTCCATAGTCGTCTCAGTAGTATGAGCCTTTCCCTTCAGAATGGTTATCACGTGTGGCAAGCAAAAGGCAATGAACAGCTCTATTAACCCCGCACGTTTCACCGACCTCCCCAAACTAGTCAAGAACCCTCTTGCCTTCCAGACAGGACCACAATCATGTGCCAGTCCAAAAAGCGTATCTCAAATCTGTATAGAAATTGATCCCCTGATCTCTATGTCTTGCCATCTGGGGTGTAGTACCTGGAACCATCGACAAAAAGGTTAGCAACTGGAATGGGGGTCTCATTCACTGGACTGACAGCCGCTGATTGCCACTCCATCAAAGAAAGACAATCATGTTGTCCCTACTAAAGTTGGAAATTGATGAGAGAGAGAAGAGAGAGAGAGAGAGAGAGAGAGAGAGAGAGAGAGAAAAAAAGAGAGAGAGAGAGAGAGAGAAAAAGAAAGAGAGCGAGATAAAGTTTTGAAAATTACCATTTTTCTGCACGGCCTTCTCCCCCCTTCTCTTCATCCTTAACAGGAAGAAGAGACGCAGGGTTCCAAAATAGTGCATCGTTTAAGGTTACGAGGACTTTGGGGGTCCTTAAATGTCTGTATTCTCTGAGTGGTTAGATGTTGGGTACCTAGAGAAATGCAATGACCTAAAAAAAAACAAGCTTCTCCTTGCAAAGCTGGCCTAGCCTGCAATAGAGAGGTTCAGTCACTGACACTGTCTGGCCCGAGAGACCTACAGTGGGAGTTGTCTTCCCTGGAAGGGGAACCTTGCCTCTAGGTTTTTGAGATCTTAAAACCGTGTTGGCTGCATCGGTGTCAGCTAGGCAAGGGAGGGGATATTTTAATTCCTCTAGGATGTGAGCTGACACCGGTTTATCAATGCCCTATGATAAGTCATAGTCGTTTCTGACCATACCTACCTTGAATTTTCCGGATCCTCCGGAATAAATTGCCACTTACCCCACGGACCAGCCAGGTTGGTAGGGCAATTATGCCTGATGTACCCTGACTTTCCACATCCATAGCAGACCTGTTAAAAGAACTTCTAGTTTGCCACAGTGTTAGAAGGAGAGGGTTCAGCTGTTATGACAGGCTGTTGAGAGATAAGAGACACTGTGAGGTGGGAGGGCGTTACCAGTACCAAAATCTGCACCGTGAACTGAAGAAAACGGAGATTAAAGTGCAGAGACAGTGACAGGTTCAGTGTCAGCGGATCTGGCTCGTCTCTGTAAAGTTAGCCCAGGAAGAGCTTCCTCCACTTCTCTCACCAGATCGCTGGACTCGGCTATCTCATCAGCCCAAGTGTACATAATGCGGTTCTTCCGGACTGAACCCGCCTCATGCACGCCTTGCTGATTGACCATAATAGATCTCTGAAGCCACAATTGCGCTACACTTAGCATCTCTGTTGCCTGGAGCCTAGTTCTGAATTCAAAAACAAACTCCTCCCATCTCCAGACATCAAAAACACCTTCCAAAAAGGGATGTACCAACTGTTTCCCTTGGTTATTCCCCTTCCTGAGGGGTCTCATGGCCCGAGCCCCAAACTCAGACTTCATGTACCGCGAAACTGTTTGGCTAGCCTGGGGGACCTGTGTTACCCCCCTTTGCATGGATAAACCATTAACCATGACGATTCGAATCGCTTTCTTTGCACCTGGTTTAGGAGCAACACTGTTAGGTGCCAACTTTGACAGTGTTGGCCTGCTTCCGGACTCCCGCGCCGGTCAGCTAGAAGACTTCAACCCGGTGGCTTCGTACGGCTATACAGCTCATCAACCCCCACACATACCCCAACTTCCGGTTATCTTACACGGCCTAATGTGGGGCGGGTTTCGGTATCTACTCCTCACACGTTGAAGGCTGAAACAAGCGTGTCGCAATCACCCGTTTCACGTAGACGGCTCAAAGTACACACGTTCGTTTCGACCTAACCCGTGCAGCCAAACAACCCCCGAAAGTACAATGAAAGTCCTCCCTATACAAACCTTGGCTTCAGTCTATTCCTTGATGTTGCATTAAAAATTTAAATTAAGATGACGGTAACTGATTGCACACTGGAAGATATAACCTCTCTACCTAAAATCCAACCTGCAGTACCGAAAACTACCTCTGTGAGAAACAACCACTACTCAGCACAAAACAACCCTGAAAACTGAATCCAATATCAGTCACTCCACAATGTACTCTTATCATTGGAAAAAACTTAGTTACAACAAAAATGAGACAAAATACACCACAAAAACAGCTTAACCAAAAACTTACAAAACAAAAAAATAAATAGTTACCCCTGAAAAACAGACAAAAACACAAAAAACAAAAACTGATGGGTTGGATATGTATATATCTGTGCTAAATATGAACAAAAAGATGAACAAAGCTAGCTAGAAAAACAACTGCCTAGATGCCAGATTTCAATCAAAATGAAAAAAACATTACTTTTAAACTGAAATACAGTGCAAAAATAACATCACAAAGTTGCCCTTTAAAACTACCAAAAAAGAGAAAAATGTTTTAAAGCTCAAAAAAGCACACATGAGTCTCAACTCCATTTAACAAAATAGCTGCCAAGCACATGGTCCACACAAAGGAAATGACATCACAAAATGGCTGCCATCCGAGCACATGGCCCACACAAAGGAAATGACATCACAAAATGGCTGCCATCCGAGCACATGGTCCACACAAAGGAAATTACATCACAAAATGGCTGCCATCCGAGCACATGGCCCACACAAAGGAAATTACATCACAGAATGGCTGCCATCCGAGCACATGGTCCACACAAAAGAGTTGCACAAAACAAAGAGTTTAAGCAACCATGTGCTTCTTTGTACACAACAACAAAAGACAGGAAAAACAGGTTTTTACAGGATCAGCTGTATTTCAGAGACAATAGCTATCCTGGTGGAAATGCTGCTTTTGGGGCTGCACAATACAATCTGCTACTTAAAAACAGAAACTCAGTCCAAAACCGTCTGCTCTATGCTCAATTCAAACATCAGAGTCCAAAGCAAAAACCTGTTTCACTAATAAACGAGTTCCCGCCAAAAACCAATCCAGCACACACACCAACCAATCTGCGGAATATATTGTTATCTCATCGAACAAAGCTGATATTACAACAGATGTTACAAGGCAATATTTAACACATATATCACAACCCCAGGATGTATTAACTGAGAACGTAACAGACCTGATCCCTAGCCACAAATATTAATAGAAATAACCCCATCGTTATATAAAAGAGCGAACGCTGCAAATGAAAAGGTTCTTTTGCTAAGCTTTTGTTTCTAACTTCCACAGCGGACAAAGAAAGTAAGCCCTGGTTTAGAACAACAACAAATTTTCAAAAACTGAAATGAAATGTCTTACCACACGGCGCCTTTGTTGTAACAAAACTGGACTCACTTCCCTCCTGTTTGTCCGCTGAGAAGCTAGGAACGATGTGTTAGGGCTACCAAGCTCGCCATTAATGTCGTGGAAAATAAATAGGCTTGTACTGAAAAGTACAAATGGCCCGCTCTTTTGCATAACGATTTACCAAGCTCTCGGCGATAAAGAAAAGAACAAACGCGCTGGGTCATTTCGATGCCATCTGCCAGGTCTCTCTCCATTGGATATATATGTGTGTGCATGTGTATAAGAGCTAGTGTTTGTGTGTGAGAGTTTATGTGTCTCTTAGCTGCTGTGTGAGCTTGTGAGTGTGTGTATGTATGTCTGTGTGTGAGTGTGTGTGTGTGTGTGTGTGTGTGTGTGTGTGAGTGTGTCTCCTTCTGTGTTCTGAAGTGTTCTGTTGTGTTCTGAGCAGGGCTTGTTTATTTACATCAAGTGGACAAAAGGAAGTTACAGGGAGTGGCTTCACAACCACCAATCACAGAAAGTACAATGGGCAGGGCTTATGTACAAACACAGCCATGTGCAGAGATGGCAGAAATGGCTGCCATCTTATCACTAACAAGTCTTTCAATGACTGTTAAAGCAATAATCACTGTAAATATCGATTATCAGTAAAACTTGACACTGGGAGACATTATGACTATTTAAACTAAAGAAAATGTCCACAATCAAAATTTCCCCAACAATAGGCAAATGTTATTTCAATCGTGGCCGCTCTGCAGCGCGGACCACAGGTGGTGACAGCACAGGCTTCTCCCCCTGACACGTTTTCCCTCATGAGGCATCGACTGGGAATGGAGATAGGGGCCGCGCCGTCACATTGCACAAATTATTTTTTATAATTGCAGTTGCCTGGCCTGCCAGTGAATGTCCGGTCCACAGAGTGTACTGTGCCCACTGCAGTGCCCACCACTCATATATATACAGTGGCACAGCACCTTGCAAATTAAAAACAAAATTATTTTTTATAATTGCAGTTGCCTGGCCTGCCAGTGAGTGTCAGGTCCACAGAGTGTACTGTACCCACTGCAGTGCCCACCACTCATATATATACGGTGGCACAGCACCTTGCAAATTAAAAATATATATATTTTTTATAATTGCAGTTGCCTGGCCTGCCAGTGAGTGTCAGGTCCACAGAGTGTACTGTGCCCACTGCAGTGCCCACCACTCATATATACGGTGGCACAGCACCTTGCAAATTAAAAAATATATATTTTTTATAATTGCACTTGCGTGGCCTGCCAATGAGTGTCAGGTCCACAGAGTGCACTGTGCCCACTGCAGTGCCCACCACTCATATATACGGTGGCACAGCACCTTGCAAATTAAAAAAATATATATATTTCCTATAATTGCAGTTGCCTGACCTGCCAGTGAGTGTCGGTTCCACAGAGTGTACTGTGCCCACTGCAATGCCCACCACTCATACGGTGGCACAGCACCTTGCAAATTAAAAAAATATATATATTTTATAGTTGCCTGCCAGTGAGTGTCAGGTCCACAGACTGTACTGTACCCACTGCCCAACACTCATATAGGGTGGCACAGCACCTTGCACGCTGTAACGCTTCTGCCTTTCTTATATGGTGTGGATTTTCAGCTGCAGAAATAGTTCCACGTCAGTAGTCATGTAAGAGATATGCTGAGATACCATTCCCAACCTCAATGACTCATCATGTGTGGAAGGTCTTATTTCAGCCAGTAAATACACACAATTAGCAAGCTGGTTCCTAGTGTGACTTTATGTATGTGGTAACACAATGATGAGGGTTTGAGGGATAGGTTGAGTGAAGGTGGTAGGTGATAGACACTTGAAGGTGAGACAGTAGCAGATGGATGCAGGAAGGTTTAGCAGTCATGTATGGTAGCAGATGACAGAGTAGCAGGTGGACATACAAGAGTGATCAACCCAGTGCAGGAAAGTAGCAGTAGCCTCAAGAGCTAGCAATCTAGTTATGCAGATGTGATAAACAGTCTTTACTATGCAGAGCTAGATAGTGTAAGCTTAGTATAAGTTTATAGAGAATTCCCCTGCGGGGTACTTAGCACTATTAGCGATACAGCCGAAGGGTGGTTCAGGAGAGGCGGATGATCCAGTAGCAGGATACAGGGATCAGCGCAGCGAGGTTCTGTCAGCGAGGTGAGCTTGCAAGCATGGAAGCTTCAAGCAAGGTTAGCATCCAGGTAAGGGTGTTTGAACGAACACATGTGAGTGAGAACCGGCGCTTTAAATAGCCATCTAGTCCGGCGCTGGGTGATGACAGCTCCAGTCTTAAAGGTGTATGCGCACCTTTCCAAAAGTAAATGGTGGGGCGCATACACTTGTGGAAAGTGTAATTTAAGGTACCAAAGGTACCGGAACATTACAATACCCCCCCCTTAAGGCCTGCTCCTGAAGGCCTCTGGAGCTGGTTTGTCTGGGTATCTCGCATGAAAATTGCGGATTAATCTAGGGGCATGTATGTCAGAGGTGTTTAGCCAGGTGTCGTCTTGGGGCCCATAGTTCTTCCATCTAACCAAGTACTGAAGTCTTCTTCTGTAGATACGAGAATCCAGAATCTCTTTTATCTCGTATTCTTCTCCACCTTCAACTTGTACAGGAGGGGGAGGTGGAATATTAGACCTTATTCCTTGGTCCGGAACATGGGGTTTTAGCAGTGACACATGGAAAATGGGATGGATTTTTAGGTCCATTGGCAATGTAAGCTGCACTGCAGCTTTTCCAATAAGTTTCTTGATTGGGAAAGGTCCCAAGAACAGAGGTCCAAGCTTTTTGCTAGGGATCTTCAGTCTCAAGTTTTTTGTTGAGAGCCAAACGAGGTCCCCGATAGTATACTGTGGAGAAGGTCTTCTACGAAGATAATAGTACTTCTTTTGTTGACTGTGAGCGTGTGCAATGGTAGTATTTAGTAAACCCAGAGAATCCTTTATTTGGGTAAGATAGTCTGAGGCTACTGGGTTATTTGAAGGAAGGATGCGTGGAGGGAGAATAGAGGGATGGAACCCATAGTTCAAGTAGAACGGACTCTGCTTGGTTGTACTGTGAGTTGCGTTGTTGTAGGCAAATTCTGCCAGGGGGAGAAGATCCAACCAATCATCCTGTTGGTAAGAAGTGTAACAACGTAAATACTGCTCGATGCATTGGTTGACTCTTTCAGTCTGTCCGTTGGTCTGCGGATGGTAAGGAGAAGTGAGCTTCCGCTCAATCCGTAGTATGTGACATAGTTCTTGCCAGAATTTAGAAATAAATTGGGATCCACGGTCAGACAGAAGAGTTTTTGGGATACCATGTAATCTGAAGACATGTTTCATCAGGAGTTCTGCCGTTTGTTTGGACGAAGGTAGTCTGCGAATAGCAATGAAATGTGCCATCTTTGTCAGATGGTCCACTGACACCAAGATGGTATTAAATCCTTTGGAAGGAGGCAATTCTACGATGAAGTCCAATGACAAAACCTCCCATGGAGTTTGGGGTATTGGTAGACTGCATAGTAGACCGGATGGTCTCGTAGTGTCAATTTTGGACCTGCCACAGACATTGCATGAAGAGACGAATTTTTGTATAGATGTTTTCATGTCAGGCCACCAGAATTGTCGAGAAATCAAATTGAAAGTCTTTGTCATACCCATATGTCCTGCCATAGGCACATCATGCGATAATTCCAAGATCTTGGTGCGTAGGGTAGGTGGTATGTAAAGTTTGTCGTTGTAGTAGAGGAAGCCTTCTGCATCAGTATTTAGTTGTGGTGGGGGTGAATCCAAACTTATACCATGCAGAACCTCTTCCTTTAAGGAACGGACAACTCCAATAATGCGTTTGTGAGGTATTATAGGAACGGAAGGGATTTCAAAGTAGTTTTCTTCAGTTAGTCGTGATAGTGCATCCGCCTTTTTGTTCTTATCTGCAGGTGTGTAGGTCACTAGGAAGTTAAACCTTAGAAAGAATAGTGACCATCGTACCTGTCGATGCGAGAGAGTTTTGCTAGTCTGAAGATATTGGAGGTTTTTATGGTCCGTGTATATAATTATTGGTAATTGGGTGCCTTCGAGTAAATGTCGCCAATTCTCCAGAGCCAATTTTATAGCAAGCAGTTCCTTTTCACCCACGGGGTAATTTATCTCGGGACTGCTCAGGGATTTAGAAAAAAAAGCGACTGGATGAAGTGGTGAAGTGTGGGTAGGTCGTTGGGAGAGTATTGCTCCTACTGCCATGTTTGACGCATCTACCTCCAGAATGTATTGGAGGGATGGGTCTGGATGGCGTAATATGGGAGCGGAAGTAAACCTTGTCTTTAACAAGTGGAAAGCCTTATTTGCTTCTTCTGACCATTTAAATGGTATTTTTATGCTAGTGAGCTGTGTGAGGGGTCTCACAATAGCAGAAAAGTTTTTTATGAACTTCCTGTAGAAATGTGAAAATCCCAGGAATCGCTGTAGCGCCTTGCGTGTAGTTGGTGTAGGCCATTCCTGAATGCAGGATATTTTACTCATGTCCATCTCGATTCCTGTTTTGGATATGATGTAGCCTAGAAAGAGTACCTCATCTTTATGGAACAAGCATTTCTTCAGCTTCAAATAAAGATTATGTGCAAGCAATCTCGATAATACAAGTCTTACATGTCTTATGTGTTCAGACAGGGTCCGTGAATATATAAGTATATCGTCCAGATATACCACAACACAGACATCTAGTAAGTCTTTAAAAATATTGTTTATAAATCGTTGGAAAACTGCAGGGGCATTGCATAGGCCGAATGGCATCACAAGATATTCGAACAATCCGTATCTAGTTCTGAATGCAGTCTTCCACTCGTGTCCATCATGGATTCGAATGAGATTGTATGCTCCTTTTAGGTCTAATTTTGAAAAATAGGTAGCTCCACGCACCTGCTCAATGAGCTCAGGGATAAGCGGTAGAGGATAGCGATCTTTTATTGTGATGGCATTCAATTTCCTGTAGTCGATGATAGGTCTGAGACTTGAATCTTTATTGCGAACAAAAAAGAGTCCTGCTGCTGTAGAAAAAGTGGAAGGTCTAATAAAACCTTTTTCCAAGTTCTCATCCAAATAGGTTTTGAGATGGGCAAGTTCATCCAGTGAAAGAGGATAAACATGACCGAACGGCAATTTGCTATTTGGGAGTAGATCAATGCTACAATCATAGTCTCGATGAGGAGGTAATGTTTGAGCATTTTTCTCAAGAAAAACCTCAGAAAGATCCTGATAACAGGATAGTGGTGCAATCTCATCTGTCACCACAGACAGAATCTTCCCGGAAAACGGGAGGTTACACGTATCCTCGCAATAACAAGAAGGGAAGGTCAAGGACCGTTTCTTCCAATCTATGGTTGGTTGGTGTGTGTGTAACCAGGGAAGTCCCAACACAATGGGAAAGTGGGGTGAAGGTATTAAATCGAAGGTAGAAGTCTCCCTATGAGACTCGTTAATAGTGACTAGAAGTGCTTGTGTCTGATCGGTGATCGGACCAGAGGATAACGGAACACCGGTAATAAGACTTACTGAGACAGGTTTGAGTTTAGAAATAATAGGAATTTTATTTAAAGCAGCAAAACATATATCCATATAATTTCCACAAGATCCTGTGTCAATCATGGCCTTAGTAGTAATCCTGTTCTGGTCCCACTGTAATGTCAAAAAAACAGAAATGTAGGGGTTAGTGAATGAAGTTGTCAATCCTCCTAGGGAGACATGTGAACACTCACCCTTCTTTTTGTTGACTAGGGGACAGACGCTTATCTTGTGATCCGGGGATGCACAGTACAAGCAGAGATTTTCATTTCGTCTTTTGGCTTTTTCCATAGTTGATAGCGGTGGGCGTATGGTTCCTATCTCCATAGGAACGGGGTCAACGGCCAGACTCCGAGAGGAAACGGATAATGGCATTCCCATCTTTTCAGCCTTTCTTTCTCGTAGTCTTCTATCTATGGTAATACTGAGTTGTATTAGTGCATCCAGGGTTTTTGGCAGATCCGCTCGGGCGAGCTCGTCCTTAACGGCTTCTGATAGGCCAAGCCTAAATTGGGTTTTCAGAGATGCATCATTCCATTCTGAATCAAGGGTCCATCTCTTGAACTCTGCGACAAAGTCTTCTACAGGCCTCCTTCCTTGTTTCAAGGATCTTAACTGAAGATCAGCAGTACTCTGCCTATTGGGGTCATCATATAGGCTAGTGAGCTCTGCCAGGAACAAGGCATAGGAGTTGAGAAGCTGGTCGTTTTTCTCAAAAAGAGAATCTGCCCAGGCTCGAGGATCGTTTGATAGGTAAGAAATAATAGTACAAACCTTAATGTGATCAGTAAGGTAGGTACGAGGTTTTAGCAAAAAAAGTAACTCACATGCGTTTTTAAATTCGCAAAATTTTTTGCGATCGCCTGTAAATACCAAAGGGGGATTTATCTTGGGTTCAGGGGACTGAGCAGAGGTAAGTTGTGTCAGTCTAATTACCTGCTGCGACAGAGCCTGATTGTCTTTTTTTAATTCAGCAAGTGCGTGTATTAACGCAGATACTTGCTGTTTTAATTGTGTCACCTGAGTGGTTATTTCTGCTGAATCCATTTTTTGGTCCGTTCAATCTGTAACGCTTCTGCGTTTCTTATATGGTGTGGATTTTCAGCTGCAGAAATAGTTCCACGTCAGTAGTCATGTAAGAGATATGCTGAGATACCATTCCCAACCTCAATGACTCATCATGTGTGGAAGGTCTTATTTCAGCCAGTAAATACACACAATTAGCAAGCTGGTTCCTAGTGTGACTTTATGTATGTGGTAACACAATGATGAGGGTTTGAGGGATAGGTTGAGTGAAGGTGGTAGGTGATAGACACTTGAAGGTGAGACAGTAGCAGATGGATGCAGGAAGGTTTAGCAGTCATGTATGGTAGCAGATGACAGAGTAGCAGGTGGACATACAAGAGTGATCAACCCAGTGCAGGAAAGTAGCAGTAGCCTCAAGAGCTAGCAATCTAGTTATGCAGATGTGATAAACAGTCTTTACTATGCAGAGCTAGATAGTGTAAGCTTAGTATAAGTTTATAGAGAATTCCCCTGCGGGGTACTTAGCACTATTAGCGATACAGCCGAAGGGTGGTTCAGGAGAGGCGGATGATCCAGTAGCGGGATACAGGGATCAGCGCAGCGAGGTTCCGTCAGCGAGGTGAGCTTGCAAGCATGGAAGCTTCAAGCAAGGTTAACATCCAGGTAAGGGTGTTTGAACGAACACATGTGAGTGAGAACCGGCGCTTTAAATAGCCATCTAGTCCGGCGCTGGGTGATGACAGCTCCAGTCTTAAAGGTGTATGCGCACCTTTCCAAAAGTAAATGGTGGGGCGCATACACTTGTGGAAAGTGTAATTTAGGGTACCAAAGGTACCGGAACATTACACACGCATAGTACCACAAATCTAAAAAAAATCACAGGCAGAGGCAGGCCACCCCTCAGGGGCCGTCGTGGTCATGGTCCTGTGATAATGCCCATAATTGGCCCTAGAATAATGCCCAGTGTTCAGAAGCCACGTACCCTGAGGACATAGTTGACTGGCTTACACAGGACACCCAATCTTCTACAGCTTCCGCTCAGAACCTTAAAGAACCATCCTCCTCCAGCTCAGCTTCGGGCACCTCTCAATTTACCACTCGCCCACCCACCGGCACCACCACCAACACTAGCACCACAGCCGCTTCACTTGATCTGTCAGAGGAGTTATTTACACATCAGTTGGAAGAAATAAGTGATGCGCAACCATTAGTGCCAGAGGATGTAGATAACGGGGATATGTCTCAGTCAGGCAGCATTATAAACATGGACGTACATTGTGATGATGATGATGATGATGATGATGTTGTACCTGCTGCTGCTGCCTTTGCTGAGTTGTCAAGTGAAGCGGCTGATGATGACGATGTGTCTGTGGATGTCACCTGGGTGCCTGCTCGAAGAGAAGAAGAAGAGGGGGAAAATTCAGATGGGGAGACGGAGAGGAGGAGGAGACGAGTTGGAAGCAGGGGGAGGTCATCGCAAGGAGCGAGTGGCACAGTCAGACTGCATGTATCGGCACCCGGGGTCAGCCAGACAGCACGCCAATCAACGCAAGCTGTTGCCACCACCAGAATGCCGTCATTGCAAAGCTCAGCAGTGTGGCATTTTTTTTTGTGTGTCTGCCTCTGATAACAGCGATGCCATTTGCAACCTGTGCCAAAAGAAACGTCGTGGGAAGTCCAACACCCACCTAGGTACAACTGCTTTGCGAAGGCACATGATCTCACATCACAAACGCCTATGGGATCAACACATGAGTACAAGCAGCACACAAACTTAAAGCCACCATCCTCCTCCTGGTCCAGCATCTTCAGCCACGTCAACCACTGCTGTCCTCCTTGCCCCCTATCAACAACCCGCCACTCCGCCTCTCACCTTCAGCAGTTCCTGCTCACCTGCCCACAGTCAGGTGTCTGTCAAGGAAATGTTTGAGCGTAAGAAGCCAATGTCACAGAGTCACCCCCTTGCCCGGCGTCTGACAGCTGGCTTGTCGGAACTCTTAGCCCGCCAGCTTTTACCATACAAGCTGGTGGAGTCTGAGGCCTTCAAAAAATTTGTCGCTATTGGGACACCGCAGTGGAAGGTACCCGGCCGAAATTTTTTTTCACAAAAGGCAATCCCCAACCTGTACTCTATTGTGGAAAAGGAAGTCATGTCATGTCTGGCACACAGTGTTGGGGCAAGGGTCCATCTAACCACTGATACCTGGTCTGCAAAGCACGGTCAGGGCAGGTATATCACTTACACTGCGCATTGGGTAAACCTGCTGGCGGCTGCCAAGCATGGAATGCGTGGCTCTGCAGAGGAGTTGGTGACACCGCCACGACTTGCAGGCAGGCCTGCTGCCACCTCCTCTACTCCTCCTACTCCATCCTCTTTGCTAACCTCCTCGGCTGAGTCCTCTTCTGCTGTTGCGTCTTGCTCCACACCAACTGCACCCCCCCAGCTCCCCAGGGGCTATTCCACATGCCGGATATGACAGTGTCACGCCGTCTTGGGGTTGGTTTGCCTGAAAGCAGAGAGTCACACCGGACCAGCACTACTGTCCGACCTGAACGCACAGGTGGATCAGTGGCTGACCCCGCACCAACTGGAGATCGGCAAAGTGGTGTGTGACAACGTAAGCAATTTGTTGGCGGCATTGAATTTGGGCAAGTTGACACATGTACCGTGCATGGCACATGTGTTGAATCTGATTGTACAACGCTTTGTGCATAAGTACCCAGGCTTACAGGACGTCCTCAAGCAGGCCAGGAAGGTGTGTGGCCATTTCAGGCGTTCCTACACGGCCATGGCGCACTTTTCATATATTCAGATGTTCGACCGCCTGCTCCAACAAGAAAAAGCCGTCAACGAATATTTGTATGACCGGGGTGCAGACTTGTATAAAGTACTCGAAATTTCTACTTGACTAAAAGTACAAGTGCTCGATCAAAAAGTGACTTGAGTAGAAGTGGAAGTGCTCGCAGAAAAAGTTACTTAAGTAGAAGTACTAAAGTATTCAACATTTTTTTAATTAAGTATTGCAAGTAGTTTTTTCAAAAAAATTGCTACTTAAGTACTAAAAGTAAAAAGTACCAGTAGTTTTGAAAAATAAATTCTACTCAAGTACTGAAAGTAGAAGTACAAGTACTGTGTTATGTAGTTATTAAAGAAAGAAGTCAAAAGTTTGAACATCATATTGTTTTTTATTATTTAAAATGATTTATTCAAATGATTAACCTAAAGGACAATCACAATTCCTTAGGCTGTAACTTTTTGTAAACAAAAAACAGATAAAGTATGTCCCTCCCTTCCCCTTTTAAAGCATCCACCTTTTAAAGCCAGGGGTGGTCTCCTTCCTGAGCTTCCTCACTCTCACAGCCAGGCAGATCACTTGAAGTTGAAGGGCCAGGGGTGGAAGGTAGTGTTTTTGGTTCGTCCATCTTTTCAGCTGATCAAAAGGCAGAACAGGAGCATGCGCAGTCTTCTTAATCGCGGTTTGATTTGATTTGCTCAATTGATGATGATGTGCCAGGCCAGCTTCATCAAACCTACAACGCTTAAAGTGAAAAATGCATCAAAAACTACTAACAAAGTGGCTGTGCTAAAAATGCTAATAAAGTGCCTGCAATTATATATATATATATATATATATATTCTTCGTGTATTCAAAATCATCGCCCACAGTATCAAAAATAAAGTGACATGTCTCTGCTAAATGCAGTGCAAATTATTCCCACAATGTAAATTTAATTCATATAAAATATATATGACAATACCACAATAAAATAAGTTATGATTGTGAATAATTTAGGTGCAAGTTTAAGTGTGTAAACTAAACTTTATAACGAAAAGTCCATAACTGAATTCCAGTGTGCAATCTAAGAAGTGCGTGTCACTTGCTGTCAGATGCTTCCACCTTTCTTCTGTGATCTGCTCAAGTAAAGTGGTGGACTGGATAGCCTCTCACCTTAGTAGCACTGGCACTGCACTGGTTCAAAAAGCTGTTTATATTATTTTCATTATAAGAACTTGTCAGAACATGCTTCCACCACCTGTCCTTCACACTAGTAGTGCTCATTTGCTTTGCTCAAGTCAAGTGTCACTGCCAGTGGCCACTGCAGTGCAGGCACAGCCGCACAGGCAGAGGCAGGCCGCAGGAAGCACAGGCACCACCACAACACTTATGGTCCATGGACCATGGATGGTCGGATAATCATCATAGCCGTCAGTCTCACTCTTCTTGGTTCAAAAAAGCCACCCATGACCCGTGTGTATATAATATATTAATATTTTATATTGATTATTTGTTTCTCAAATGGCACATTTGCCATGGCAAGGATTAGGCCCTCTCCACGGTCCACCTCACTCACCTCATAGAGAAGAAGATGAGATGATTGATAAAGAAAATGCTCCGAGTCCTGCTCCCGCGTCCCGCCGCCTGCGTCACAACTCCTCTCAATAAGGGCCCTAAGGGGTGGAGTCTGAGTGACACACAACACGTTTAGAGGCGGAGACATCGAGCGGGAAGACGGCAGCACGGCTCCTCCAGTGCGGTCTCTTAACTTGATGATCATGACAGTGATTCCGCAGGCCGCGGCGCGAGCGAGGCTGTGGGATTGATTGAATTGAGTTGTGCTGCCTATTGCTACACGCTTCCTACTACTACTACTAAATTGTGAGTCAGTATATTTTATTTCATTTTTATATATAAAAGCGGTATTGTTGAGCACTACTAGCCACTAGATCTCCTGGCTGTCACTTTGTCACATGTTGGGGAATCACAGCGGCTCGGCTCCAGAAATGGCGGTTGTCCCCGTCATCCTGCCAGGGCCGCCAAGAAGTTCATCACCTAATCTTAAGTTATTAATATCTTATGAGGAGAGGACCTATGAGATTGAGAATTGAAATAATTAAATATATATGGCTTTTTGAACCAGTGCAGTCAGTGCCAGTGCCACCCAGACGCGATCCACCAGTGCCACCACCATTAAGTGTGTTGGTCGGTCACTCGAGCACTGAAGGAGGTGGAAGCATCTGACAAGTGAAGTGACACTTTAGATTTGCACACTGGAATTAATTTATGGACTTTTCCTTATAGATAGGTTTACACACTTCAACTTGTTGCACGCACCTGACCTAACTTATTTCGTAACTTATTTTATTGTGATTTATTGTCATATTTTATATGTATGGAATTTACTGTTACATTGTGGGAATAATTATTTTCACTGCATTTAGGCTTTAGCACGTTCATGTCACTTTATTTTTGATACTGTGTGGAGTGTGGGCAGGGCACTGGGGGCAACGATGATATTATATCGATTGCACAGGCACTTTATTCGCACAGCCAAGTTGTGTTTGTTAGTAGTTTCTTGATGCACTTTAAGTGCTGTAGCACCATTTAATTGTTTGTTTCATATTTTCTTTTTATTGGAAAGATTTGGTATAGCAGCTTTTATTATACACAGCCTTTATTTTCGTATGCGCTGATTTACAAATGACATTATACACATTTTTTTGAGCTTTATGCAACCTGCCATCTACTGTTCTGGCAGTGGTAATTTTTTTAAAAGTGTAACGATGTAACGATGCAGCACAAAAAAAAAAATATCAGAGTAAAAGTATCGAAATCATCGAAAAAATGTAGTGAAGTAAAAGTAGAAGTAGGAGAAAAAAAATTCTACTCTAGGAAAGTACAGATACCGCATTTCGGTACTTAAGTACAGTACTTAACCACTTAAGCCCCGGAGGATTTGGCTGCTAAAAGACCAGGGGGTATTTTGCGATTCGGCACTGCGTGAATTTAACGGACAATTGCGCGGTCGTGCGACGCTGTACCTAAACGAATTTGACGTCCTTTTTTCCCACAAACAGAGCTTTCTTTTGGTGGTATTTGATCACCTGTGCGATTTTTTGATCACGCGCTATAAACAAAAAAAGAGCGTCAATTTTGCAAAAATAACAATATTTTTCACATTTTTTTATATGAAATTCCCCCCAAAAAAAAAGTAAAAATCAAAATTTGTTTTATGCTACATATGTTTGGTAAAAAAAATCGCAAAAAGCGTATTTTGATTGGTTTGCGCAAAAGTTATTGCGTTTACTAACAAAGGGAAAGATTTTTGTCATTTTTGTTGTTTTTTTTTTAACGCGTAATGGCGGCGATCTGCGATTTTTTTTTGCGGTACTGCGACATTGCGGCGGACAGATCGGACCCTTGACTGACATTTTTGACACTTTTGGTGTCATTTCTACAGTAATCAGTGCTATATATATGCACTGTTACTGTAAAAATACACTGGCAGTGAAAGGGTTAACTTTATTTTAGAGGGAGGGGCTGTGTGTGTCCCTAGGGGTGTGATTCTAACTGTGATTGGCTGTGGCTTGAGGTGTAGTTACACTGATCAACAGTTCTACATAGTAGAACCGTATGATCAGTGTCTCTACACAGGGAGAACTGACAGGCAGCTTGTTTACACAAGCTGCCTGCCTTTCTCCCTCTCCCCTGACGATCGCAGAGTGACCGGCGGACATCGGGTCTGACGGTCACACGCGCGGGGGGTGCGTGACCGCACCGCCGGCGGCGTGCGCTCGCTCCCCAGACCCCCCCAGGCTAGTGACGTACCGATACGTCACTCTGCCTGTGAGGGGCTGACCGCCGCAAGTACATATACTGGTCGGCAAGTGGTTAAGTAGTTCTACTTCGTTACTATACATCTCTGCCGGGGTGCTAGGACAGCCTCTGCGGAGCTGGGTATTTTTTTGCCACGTTACTGGACGCTCATGCGCAATGCCTGTAGGCTCATGCTTCCTTTTGAGGAGGTGACAAACCTAGTCAGTGGCACCGAAGGCACCATCAGCGACATCATCCCATATGTTTTCTTCCTGGAGCATGCCCTGCGAAGAGTGCTGGATCAGGCCGTAGATGAGCGTGAAGAGGAAGAGTTGTGGTCACCATCACCACCAGAAACAGCCTTATCATCGCTTGCTGGACCTGCGGCAACTCTGGAAGAGGAGTCTGAGGAAGAGGAGTCAGAGGAGGAATGTGGCTTTGAGGAGGAGGAACACCAACCACAGCAGGCATCCCAGGGTGCTCGTTGTCACCTATCTGGTACCCGTGGTGTTGTACGTGGCTGGGGGGAAGAACAGACCTTCAATGAGATCAGTGAGGACAAGGAATTGGACATGAGTAGCGCAGCATCCAACCTTGTGCAAATGGGGTCTTTCATGCTGTCATGCCTTTTGAGGGACCCTCGTATAAAAAGGCTGAAAGAGAACGACCTGTACTGGGTGCCACGCTACTAGACCCCCCGGTATAAGCAGAAAGTCTCTGAAATGTTACCGAATTACCGGCAGTCGCAAAGGATGCAGCAGTTACAAAACAAGTTAAAAAGTATGCTTTACACAGCGTATAAGGGTGATGTCACAGCACAACGGGAATCTAACAGGGGAAGAAGTGAAAGTAATCCTCCTCCTACCACAACCACGCCGGCAAGGACAGGACGCTTTACAGACGTGTTGTTGATGGAGGACATGCGGAGCTTTTTAAGTCCTACGCATCGCCACAGGCCTTCGGGGTCCACCCTCAGAGAACGACTCGACCGACAGGTAGCAGACTACCTTGCCTTAACTGCAGATATTGACACTCTGAGGAGCGATGAACCCCTTGACTACTGGGTGTGCAGGCTTGACCTGTGGCCTGAGCTATCCCAATTTGCGATAGAACTTCTGTCCTGCCCCGCTTCAAGTGTCCTGTCAGAAAGGACCTTCAGCGCAGCAGGAGGTATTGTCACTGAGAAGAGAAGTCGCCTAGGTCAAAAAGTCTAGATTACCTCACCTTTATTAAGATGAATGAGGCATGGACCCCGAAGGGACTGACAGTGGGGGATGCATTTGACTAAAAAAGGCCTGATGAGATGCCTTGAGCTAAAAATGGTCCACATGCTGCTGTATTTAATCTCTGCATGCTGGATGACTTACATGACTTCTCCGCCACCAACTACGGTTCAAGCCGCAATGTTTTAGTGAACTTTCTGCCTGAAAAACCTCAATTTTTCCGGCCGCTGCTACAGCAGCAGCTGCAACAATACCTACTTTTTCAGGCATGTGTACATGCTTAATTTTTCTGGCCTCTGGTGCTACACTGTGGCTGCAAAAAACAAAAAAACAAAAAAAGGCACATACATGTGTCAATTCCCCTTCGTGATCGTTACCTTGTTGTGGTGAAGGGGCTTGCGTATCACAAAGAAGCGATCACCTCTAGGAGTGTGCTGGCAATGTTGGCACACCCCAGATGATAAGGTCGTTGCTTCATTATGAACAGATCAAAAGTGATCCGCTGGATAATTTTTCATAGAAAATACATTAATTTTCTTTATGATCATCTTGGGTGATCATTAAAGCCTACTAGGCCAACAATGGGCCCACACTGCAGAATCATTGTTTTCTGGGTCACTTAATTGTCACTGAACTACCTCAGCACGACCATAAGCTTTGAAAAACCGCCATCGCCTGCAATCTCCCAAACGTGCGCATGAGCACAGTCATCACTACAGCAAGATTGACGCATAGAGGAATAAAATTTATGTCATGAGTGTGTCAACTAATGACAACTCTTTGCGGTTGTCTAAAATCTATTCGATACACGTCCCCTGATAGGGGACGTAACAGGGATTAAACTGATAAGAAAAGATTTTTTTAATTTTATAAAAAAAAGAGGACAGCCTCTGCGGAGCTGGGTATTTTTTGGCCGTGTTACTGAATGCTCATGCACAATGGCTGTAGGCTCATGCGTCCTTTTGCGGAGGTGACAAACCTGGTCAGTCAAACCCAAGGCAACATCATCAACCTCATCCCATATGTGTTTTTACTGGAGCGTGCCCTGCGAAGAGTACTGGATCAGGCCGTAGATGAGCATGAAGAGGAAGAGTTGTGGTCCCCATCACCACCAGAAGCAGCCTTGTCGTTGTCGATTGCTGGACCTGTGGCAACGCAGAGAGAGGAGTCTGAAGAAGAGAAGTCAGAGGAGGAAGGTGGCTTTGAGGAGGTGGAAGACCAACCACAGCAGGCGTCCCAGGGGGCTTGTTGTCACCTTTCGGGGACCCTTGGTGTTGTACGTGGCTGGCTGGGTGGAGGAAAAGACCTTCAATGACGTCAGTGAGGACAAGGAACGGGACATGGCTAGCTTGGTATCCAACCTTGTGCAAATGGGGAGTTTGCGGTTGTGCAAATGGACGGACTGACTGACTGACTGACTGTTAAACGGGGAGTTTGGTCTGTTAGAGTTTGGTCTGTCACTGTGAAGCGGGCGTAACCCTTACACTACCTGATTGATACAACATCATACCTGATCGTATACACACACTGAATGTTTTAAAGCATGTTATTCCAAACAATTTAGGAATGTTAGGTTATTTATGCCCTTTATGGATTAAAACCCGACTCTGCGTCAACTACCTAATTTTCCATGGGAGTTTTGCCATTGATCCCCCTCCGGCATGCCAAAGTCCAGGTGTTAGTCCCCTTGAAACAACTTTTCCATCACATATTGTGGCCAGAAAGAGTCCCTGTGGGTTTTAAAATTCGCCTGCCTATTGAAGTCTATGGCGGTTCGCCCGGTTCGCCGGTTCGCGCACATTCGCGGAGGTTTGCGTTCGCCGTTCGCGAATGGCAAATTTTAGGTTCGCGACATCACTACTGTAGAACCTCATAAAGTTCAGGAGATGCATAAAAGTTTTCTGTAGTTACACAATAGCCCTGATTTAGCAATGGCTCAATTAGTGAAAGAACAGAAGATGTTGCCATTCCATAATTGCTGTATTTTTCATCAAATTTTGTTCCTTTTCCAGTGTATATCACTGAATTCCAAATGTAGCCCATTGACGATTCACATAGCATGGAGGATTTTTACGCCAAATCGTGCCCTCTTTGATGCAATGTATTGCACCCAGCTGAGCCTTCCCTTGTAGGCCATTAGACTTTCATCTATGCTGGGCACCGCTCCTCAGGAAGGATGTGCTGGAACTGGAGAGAGTCCAGAGAAGGGCAACAAAGCTAATAAAGCGACTGGAGGATCACAGCTCTGAGAAAAGACTACAAGCATTGAACTTATTCTCTCTGGAGAAGAGACACTTGAGAGGAGATATGATATCAATGTACAAATACAGTACTGGCGACAAACTATTCAGTGAAAGGGAATATAAAAGGACTCAAGGCCATTTGGTAAAATGAGAAGAAAAGCAGTTTAATCTAAATTGCCTAAAGCAGGGGTGTCAAACTCAATTTCATCATGGGCCACATCAGCAATGCGTTTGCCCTCAAAGGGCCGGTTGTAGCTGGGTTGCATCAGCAATGCGTTTGCCATCAAAGGGCCAGTTGTAGCTGGGTTGCACTATGTACACGGTGCAGAGTTCAGTATTACCTCAGGATTATTCTACGTACAGAGTGAAGGGTTCAGCAGCTCACTATGTACAGATGTCAGGGGTGCGCTACACACAGAGAGCAGGGTTCAGGGGTCCGCCATGTACAGAGTGCAGGGTTCAGAGGTGCGCTACGTACAGAGAGCAGGGTTCAGGGGTCCGCTATGTACAGAGAGCAGGGTTCAGGGGTCCGCTACGTACAGAGAGCATAGTTCAGGGGTCCGCTACGTACAGAGAGCAGGGTTCAGGGTTCCGCTACGTATAGAGAGAAGGGTTCAGGGGTCCGCTATGTACAGAGAGCAGGGTTCAGGGGTCCGCTATATACAGAGAGCAGGGTTCAGGGGTCCACTATGTACAGAGTGCAGGGGTCAGCAGCACGTTATGTACAGAGGGCAGGGGTGTGCTACGTACAGAGAGCAGGGTTCAGGGGTAACGACGTACAGAGAGCAGGGTTCAGGGGTCTGCTGCGTACAGAGAGCAGGGTTCAGGGGTCTACTATGTACAGAGTGCAGGGTTCAGAGGTGCGCTGTGCCCACTGTGCAACATCTCATTTCCACCGCTGATCCTGGGTTCGGACATCTGCACCCAGCACTCTGCCCCATCCCCCACCTATAAACACATCTTTCTATACACCTCTTTAGCTCTCCTCCCTCCCCCCACCTTCCAAAGAAAACCACACATCTGTACTCTCTCCTACCTGATTTAAGATGGCATTTACAGAATGCTTTCATGGCCACTACTGCTACAAGTCCTCGAAATCCCACCCTCAAGATGCAGCTGCTTGATTCAGATTAGAACACACAGCCACTGGAGCCGCCAGGTACCTCTGCCACTGACAGACTATGCTGAATCAACAGCGCATGAGCTCAGCTACACACAGCCAGGGAGAGGAGGAAGAGGAGAGTGCAGGAGAGTGTGTTTACTACTGTTGCCAAGTAGACTTGTTCCGTGACAGCAGAAAGCAGCTGGTGAGAACAGGAGATGGCGGCTGGCGGCCGCTCCGCAGGCAACATCACAATACCCGGCGGGCCGGATTCAGCCCATGGGCCTTTTGTTTGCCACCTGTGGCCTAAAGGGTTCTATACCATCAGAGCGGTAAGGATGTGGAATTCTCTTCCACAAGCGGTGCAAAACTATTAGATGGGCACCTTAACGACCATAAACATACAGGGGTATACAATGTACTATTGACATAGTAACTTATACACACACTCATCATAGGTTGAACTGGATGGACTGGTGTCTTTTTTCAACCTCACTAACTATGTAACTATGAAAACCTCCAGATTTTTAGAGAAATTTTTGGGTACGTTCATTTTTCACCATTTTGCAAAAAAGGCGCAATGTAAAATTTACAAAGATTTGTTATTTATTAACTCAACACAGGATAAGATTTTATATTTAGTAGGAATTCAGCAGGAATTTTGTAAAATTAGCTGTGTTTTTATCTGCCAGTAATGCTTTTAGTGTATTTTTTACGAAAATATTGCTTTGATAAACATTTGCGCAAATTTTGTGTGGCCTAAAAAATCAGTAGCACCTTCTTTTTATTCTAGACCTCGTATGCTTTCAGAAAATGTATAGTTTTGGAGATCTTTCACAAATTCTGAAAGCTCTAGGAGAAAAATGAAAACCTTCAGATTTTTAGAGAAATTTGGATATTTACACTTTTGCGTCTGTTCGATTTTCAATATTTTGCAAAAGACGCAAATTTAAAGTAACAAATATTTGTAATTTATTACCTTAATACAGTTTAACCACTTAAGCCCCGGAGGATTTGGCTGCTAAAAGACCAGGGGGTATTTTGCGATTTGGCACTGCGTGACTTTAACGGACAATTGCGCGGCCGTGCGACGCTGTACCTAAACTAATTTGGCGTCCTTTTTTTCTCACAAACAGAGCTTTCTTTTGGTGGTATTTGATCACCTGTGCGATTTTTATTTTTTGCGCTAGAAACAAAAAAAGAGCGTCAATTTTGCAAAAATAACAATATTTTTCACATTTTTTTATATGAAATTCCCCCCCAAAAAATGTAAAAATCAAAATTTTTTAACATTTTCGGCCAATTTGTTTTATGCTACCTATGTTTGGTAAAAAAAATCGCAAAAAGCGTATTTTTATTGGTTTGCGCAAAAGTTATCGCGTTTACTAACAAAGGGAAAGATTTTTGTCATTTTTGTTGTTTTTTTTTAATGCGTAATGGCGGCGATCTGCGATTTTTTTGCGGTACTGCGACATTGGGGCGGACCCTTGACTGACATTTTTGACACTTTTGGGGTTACCAGTGACATTTCTACAGTAATCAGTGCTATACATATGCACTGATACTGTAAAAATACACTGGTAGTGAAGGGGTTAACTTTATTTGAGAGGGAGGGTCTGTGTGTGTCCCTAGGGGCGTGATTCTTACTGTGATTGGCTGTGGCTTGAGGTGTAGGAACACTGATCAACGGTCCTACATTGTAGAACTGTGTGATCGGTGTTTCTACACTGGGGAGAAGAATGACAGGTCAGGAAAGCCACCTGACTTTCTCCCTCTCCCCCGACGATCGCCGAGTGACCGGCGGACATCGGGTCCGCCGGTCACACGCGCGGGGGGGTCCGTGACCGCGCGGGAGCGCGCCTCAGGCAGCACGCGCTCGCTCCCCAGAGCCTCACAGGCTAGCGACGTAGACCTACGTCGCTCTGCCTGTGAGGGGCTGACTGCCGCAGTAAATATACTGTGCGCAGTCGGCAAGCGGTTAAACTTGTATGTTTAGTAGAAATTTTGTAAAATTTGCTGTGTTTTTATCTGCAAATAATGATTTTAGTGGATTTTTAGCAACAATATTGTTTTTAATAAACATTTAAGCAAATATCTTGGGTCCTTAAAAATCAGTAGCACCTTCTTTTTATTCTACTGGTCATGTGCTTTCAGAAAATATGTATGGTTTGGGGGATCTTTTACAAACTCTAAACGCTATAAGTGAAAAATAAAAAAAAGCAAAGGAAAATTTTCAAAAATGGTCTGGCCAGCTGAGTTTAAAAGTGGAACACAGGGCCTGGCAGCGAAAGGGTTAAAAACAGGTGCTAACTGGTTGTGCAAACAGGCATAAATAACTTCGGCTGCCGATAGAATGTTATTGCATTGTAGAGGCACTGTAGCCACTGCTATCTGCTGTTAATTTCAGCCGCAGAATCAGTATATCAAATAACATTTAAAAACAATTTGTTCTCTTTATACTTGAGCTATTGAGCTCCCTGGGCAAGCTGCCACTATGTGCGGCAGGACGGTCCTCCTGTGCGAACCCATGTAGGTATATGTCGGTCGCACGCCTGCAGCTAGGGGGCGACCCCCCACTCGGCAGCGGGGACTCCAATGCACTCCGATTGCCGCCTGACACCCGCGATCACTCCCCGCTGAGAGAGAATGACTGGCAGCTGTTGTGAACACAGCTGACCCTTCTTTTCTCTGCAATGATCACAGAGCTCCTGTGATCCTTCTATATAGGATCACAGGTCTCTGTAATCATTTCACAAGCCACGCCCCCCACATTTATACAAAAACAAGGAAGCTGATACAGTCTAAATACTCAATATATGTATATATACATTACTTACACTATGATTTTACTTTATAGATGCTTGATGTACATCCACCCCTGAGGAAGCGAATTATACTTTGTATATGATGCAGGGCTTTTATCATGGTTTTCATGTATATGCCTATGTAGCGGCCAGAGGAGTAGGGGACCGCAATGCAGAATTCAAGTACGGTACAGCAGACAATGAGGCTGAAGCAGAAACCGGCTTTATTAACCAACAGAGTATAATGGCCGGAGAATGATGTTAACAGTAATAACAGATTACATAGGTTTACAGCAAAGTTACGTGATACATAAAATGGCGCTCCCGCCAACGCACACACAGGAATACAGGCTACTCTGCTATATGATCCTATCTGATTCCCGCTAACCGGGACACGTTGCTGCAACGCTCTGTCTACAGAAACCTGCTCTATGCTCTTCCACAGGTTAGCACCGGTGCACACTCACAGTTCTGTAGGTACAGCTGCTTTATCTCAGTCTCCGTGATGGTGGATGCAGTAAGGTCTCTGGATCTGTTCCTTGCTGTCTGTAGCTGCAGTCTCTTATGCACTGGTCTGGGTTTCTTTGAAGGTTGTTTATCTTGTTCTGTCACTTGGAGGTCACTGCAGTCTGGCTCCTTGCTCTGTAACTTGCTTGAGGTGCTCTGGGATGTTCTCTCCTCTCTTTCTCTGGTTCTCAGCTGCAGTCAGTAGTACCACAGTTCAGCTCTGTCTCCTCTGGCAAGATCCTGTTGCTCTGTCCCTGGATTATACAGTCTATATGCCCCCTCAAGGCCACAGCATACCGTCCCTTTTCTCAGCTCAGCACAGCCATCGAGACACAACACCACACCGTCCCAGGAACTTCCTGCTTCCTCCTCCTTTCCAGAAAGATTCCCTCACTTAAAGCAACAACAACAACTGTGGCTTATTCTCATTAACAACAACAGTGACATCTTGTGGCTGAAATATGCATGACAGTCTGTGGGACTTTCTCAATAGAAGTACAGTGTAATGGAGTTTAGTCATTCAAGGGGCTGACCCCCTACACCTATGTGGGATTTTATTATTATATGCTATTATTAATCAGTCTATCCTGTTGTACTGGACTGGACAATACAAATTTTGTCATTTGTTTAATAAAATTACTTGAACTATATGGTATGTATTATTTTGTCTTGATAAGTGTGGTGCCTCATATAAAGTCCTCTGGTAAAATGCAGCTACTTTTATAGCTTCCTTGTTTTTGTATGGACATTGGGGCTCTGATGTTCATTGTCACCATGTTCCCACGATTGACGGGTGACACCGACTATTTACTGCTGGCGCTACATGCCAGCGTGACGGTCAACACATCCGCTGCCACTAGTGAGGAGACCGCCTTCGCACCCGGCGGCCAAACCTCTCTCTGGCACTTTTAGTCCTACGTCACTTTGCCTGTATGGGGCTGACTGCCGCAGTAAATAGACGTGCGGCTGTCGGCAAGCGGTTAAAAAAACTAAACAATAAAATTATAAGAAATAAATAAAATAATAATAAAAAAACTATTGACACCTTCAACTGTCTTACTGACACCATCCAGTGCTCTATTGACACCGCCCTCTTCCCCCAAAAATATTGTAAAAACAATGATGAATAAATAAATATTATAAAAATAAAACATTTTTATTTTTTTAATTACTGTCTACTGCCCTATTGACACCATCCTCTGGTCCCCAAAAAACCTTTTTGAAAAAAAAATGAATAAAAAAGATAAAATTACATTGAATAAAAAAAATGCATTTGTAAAAAAAAAAAAATTAAATACAGATAAAAAACTACTGACACTGCACACTGCCCTATTGACACCATCCATTGCCACCCTCCCAGAGACACTGTTAAAAAATTATTTAAAAAAGAAAATAATAAAAATAATTAAAATATAAAATTGTGAAACATAATAGAAGGAAAGTGGACAGCATTATTAGTTATTTATTTTCCTTATTTCATTTTCTGACACCATCCACTGCCCATCCCCCATGCATTGTGAAATAAATATCTATAATAAATAATAAATAATAGAAATTAAAATGTAAAAATAAAACAAAAATAAAAAAAAAGCTACTGACACTGCCCAGTGCCTTGCTGATACAATCCATTGTACTAACCCCTCCTCCCTGAAAGGAATTGTTTAAAAAAAAAAGAGAAAAAAAATCAACTACTGACTCCACCCACTGTCGTTCAATTCCCGGGTAAGAGCTGTGGTGGACATTCCATCTGTGCCATTGTGCTGTGTGATAAAACTGCACATTTTAGAGTGGCCTTTTATTGTGGGCAGCCTAAGGCACAGCTGTTCAATAATCATGCTGTCCAATCAGCATCTTCATATGTCACACCTGTGAGGGGGAGCAATTATCTCAGCAAAGGAGAAGTGCCCTCCCCCATTCACTCTGCTGTAACTTCCCTTCTCCATGTAGAAAACAGCTGACATGCCTCTCCCCCTACCCCGCCCCCTCTGCTGTGAGCTGACTCCTCTGTAGGAACACCCCTCCCCCGCTCCTATTGCTTCAAGCTGACTCCATTGTTTATAGGAGAAGTGTTACCATGGCCCCTCCCCCATCTTCTCTGCTGTAAGCTGAGTCCTCAATGTAAAAACTGCTGACACTCCCCCTTCACTTTCACCCCTCCCCCCAATGTTTTCACCTGAATATGTCCTCTGTGTAGAGAAGTGATGACACGCCCCATCCTACTGCACCGCCCCTCCCCCTGCACTGCCCCCTCTGCTTTTGAGCTGAATCTTCTGTATGGAGAAATGTTGGCACTCCCCTCTCCCACTCCTCTCCTGTGATTCCTATATGTAGAGGGGAATGTTTTCTTTCATCCCCTCCCCCACTCCCATTGCTTCAAGCTGACTCCACTGTTATGGGGATAAGTGCTGAGCTGACCCCTCCCCCATTATCTCTGGGCTTTACAGAGAGTAAAGAGAAGAGCTGTTGAAGTCATTTGGCCTAAGAAAACAAAATCCCACCAAGGCCACAACAGGGCTGGTTTACAAAAATGAAATAAATATAAAAAATATTACATTGAAAAATGAAATAAATATAAAAAATAAAATAAAATAAAATTGTAAAAATAATAAAGTAAAATAAAAAGTATGGACACTGTCCACTTTACCCTTAATACAAATAATTAAGAAAAAAATAATAAAAAAATGAATTGAAAAAAATAATAAAAAAATAAAATTGAAAGAATATATATATATACACACACACACACACACACACATATACCAACACTGTCCATTACCCCAATGAACTGATACACCGCCCTAACCCCTCCCCAAAAAAGCATTGTGAAAAAAAATAAACAAATTCCAAAAAAGAAAACAATAAAAAAATACACAAAACTGTAAAATATGCTGACACTGTCCATTGCTCTACTGAAACTGTCATCTGCCTTACTGACACAGTCCACTACTTCCTTCCAGAAGCACTGAAAAAATAAACTGTCAAAAATCCAAGAAAAAAAAATACTGACATTGTTCATACAAAAAAATCAATGTAAAAAAAAAAATAATAATAATAAAAATGTAAAAAATAATAAAATTAAAAAAATAAAACTACTGACACTGTCCAATCTCCCAAAATAGACTTGTAAAAGATATTATGAAAAAAAGGACTGTGAAAAAAAATTAAAAAATACATTTTAAAATAATTAAAAATATAAAATTTAAAAAAAAATACATTTATAGAGAAAAATAAATTGAAAAAAACAAAAAACAACAAAAAAAAAACACTGACACAATTAACTGGTTTGCTATCACTGCTCCACTGAGACCATCCCCTGTGCCCCTCTCAGAGGCACTGCGGGAAAAAAATCATAAAAACAAACAACATATTTTTTATAAAATATTAAAAAAAAAAAATAATAATAACAAATTTCTACTGACACTGTCCACTGCCCAATTGACACCAACCCCTTCCTGACATTGTAAAAAAAATGTAAAATAAGATTGTAAAAAATTTAAAAAATAAAATAAAAATATAAAACTTTTGAGAAAAGCATTGTTCAACTGACCAATTATTTAAAAAAAAAAAAAATTGACACTGTCCATTACTCTACTGACTCTGATGATTACCTTACTGGCACCATCCAATACCCCTAAAAGCATTTTTTAACCACTTTACATACGCTCACATTGCTGTTGCTGCAGCAATGTGGCTCGTTATCATCCAGCGACGTAGACCTACGTCGCTGGACTCCTCCCCTTGTGTTCAGTCACAGCGGGAGTCGGGCCAGGGGAGGAGCGGTGGTGATCACCGCCGCTCTTCCCCGATCATCGGGGAATCGAGTGTGGAGATCCGCCCGCTTGTGTAAACAAAGCGGGCGGATCTCCTAAGTGACAGGCAGGGTCAGATTGCAGGGTTCAGCATAGCTGAACCTGCGATCTGTGCCTGTGTCACTCAGTCACCTCCCCCCACACACGTTAGTAAGCACCAGGCATACATTAACCCCTCCCTCTCCAATAAAATTAACCCCTTCCCTGCCAGTGTCATTTTTACAGTAACAGTGCATATTTATAGCACTGATTACTGTAGTAATGTCACTGGTACCCCCAGTGTCAAAAATGTCAGTCAAGGGTCCGATCTGTCCGCCGCAATGTCACAGTCCCGCAAAAAAAAAAAAAAAATCGCAGATCGCCGCCATTACTCGTTAAAAAAAAAACACCAAAAATGACAGAAATCTTTCCCTTAGTTAGTAAACGCAATACATTTTGCGCAAACCAATCAAAATCCTCTTATTGTGATTTTTTTTACCAAACATAGGTAGCAGAAAACAAATTGGCCAAAAATGATAAAAAATTTAGATTTTTACATTTTTTGGGGGGGGAATTTCATATAAAAAAATGTGAAAAATATTGTTATTTTTTCAAAATTTTCGCTCTTTTTTTGTTTATAGCGCAAAAAGTAAAAATCGCACAGGTGATCAAATACCACCAAAAGAAAGAAATTTAGTTTGGGTACGGCGTTGAATGATCGCGCAATTGTCAGTTAAAGTCACACAGTGCCGAATCACAAAAAGTGGCCTGGACGTAAGACAGCAAAATCCTCCGGTGGTAAAGTGGTTAAAAATGCAACAAATACAAAATGTAACTATAAAATAAATTAGATTGTAAGAAAAAAAAAATTATAGAAAAATAACATAAAATGAAAGAACAACTAACAATGTCCACTGCCCTAATGACATGATCCACATCCCTAACAAAAAAAATGAAATGTAAAAAAAATAAATTTGTATTATAAATAAAACAATTAAATAACAATTAAAAAATACTTACACTGTCCACTGCCCTACTAACACGATCCACTGGCCTTTAAGAAGCACTATAAAAAAGCATTTAAAAAAATGAATAATAAAATTGAAATTTAAAATAAAAAATACATTTGTAGAAAAACTTAAATGAAAAAATTAATTTACTGACACCATTAACTGCTCTACTAACACTGCTAAGTGCCCGGCTAAGGCTATCCAGTGCACCACTCCTAGAGGCACTGTAAAAAAAAAATATTAAAAAACAAATTTAAAAAAATAAAAACAGCAATTCTACTGACACTGTCTACTGCCCTACTGACACCAGTCACTTTTTAAACCTCCAATAGCAATGTGAAAATAAATAATAAAAATAAAAGGTAATAATAAAAATTAAAATAGTTAATAATTATAAAAAATCTAAAACTATTGACAAATATATTTTTTTCTACTACTCCATATGCACTGCTCCCCCAAAATGTTTGTGAAAAACTTCAAAGACAGACCGACTGGTCCCAGCACCCAGTCATTGTCATATTGGAGTATGGGACTTTGTAGGAATGGATGCATATAAGTAATTGAGGTAAGCAAGAGCGATAAAATCCAAAAATTTATTACAAAAAATACATATTAAAATTCAACATGATAAGGACATGCGTGATAACAAATACAGTACATATCAAATTGGATGAATAACAAACAGACGCCCGTTCATTCACCGCGTTTCTCAGACTGATTGCACAGAACTTGCTTCATCAGGAATGAGGGCAATGAATATAGCAATATATTCATCTTCCAATACTTTAATAATATAAAGAAACACAACAATAAGTTATGAGGCAGTACATAATGACCAAATAATGGCACTCACATGCCTTATACAATTCCAATTCTTTTTCTTCAAATATTATAACAGCTTACCATTAGGGATGATCGAACGGCTCGGGTCGACCATCGGTTCGACCCGAACATTGGCTGTTCGAGGTTCGGCCGAATTTAGAACTTTTTGCCCAAAAAGTTCGGAATTCGGCAACCAGAACCGACCAAAATGCAATGGGACAGGAAGTGGAGCCCATGATTGGACCAGAACCATTAGCAAAAGCCAATTGAGAGGGCAGGAGAATGCTAGGAATGTGATTGGAGTGACTAGGGGGTCCATAGACCAATCATTAGTGAATACGCCCCCCAGTATATAAGATAGCCCCCGCCAAATTCCTAGCATTGTTATACAGGGACATGGAAGAGAGTGGAAGCAGTTCGTGGACTTCTGCTACAAAGTGTCATTTAGCATTTATTAGTGTGAGGAAAGGGATATCTAGTGTAGTTAGGGTGCTCTTTTACACTTTAGTTAGCTTTAATTTATTCCGTTTCTGTAGGGAAAGTGTTAAGTGTAAGGGGATCGTAGTGTAGTGTAGGGTTAACTGACAGTAACTGCTATGGCAGGGTGACAAAACCCTTCCATATCAGGGTGACCGCTATAGAGAAAAGGTAGTTTCTCTGAAGTCACTTTCGCTGCAGTAATATGGCTTTGCCCCCGTCAGCATTCTTTTTGGCTGCAGGCGTCTATAGGGATCTTTTGAGCACATGTTTGGAGTCAGACATGACATCTGAACATGTGTATAGGGGGTATATATACACACCCATGTATGTATATATACACCTGCACATATATAGGTGTGAAAGGAGCAGAAAAAACTACTTGCGCTAATGAAATAATTAACACCAATATAGTTACGCTCCTATCACACCTATATATGTCTGAGTGTAAAATACATATGTGTGTATATATACCACTATACACAAGTTCAGATGTTTTGCCTGCCACTAAAGAACCCAAAAAAATGCCTGCAACAACACACCTGGGCGGTTTTTTTTTGGCGCTAGCATTTTTTTGGGCATTTTTTGGGGTTCTTTGGAGGCAGGCAAAACATCTGAGCTTGTGTATACGGGTATATATACACACATACTTATATGTATATATACACCTAGACATATATAGGTGTGATAGTAGCAGAAATATATGCTTGCGCTAATGAAATCATTTACACTAATATGGTTACGCTCCTATAACACCTATATATGTCTAAGTGTAAAATACATATAAGTATGTGTGTGTATATACCACTATACACAAGTTCAGATGTTTTTCCTGCCTCCAAAGAACCCAAAAAATGCCCAAAAAAACGCTTGCTACTAAACCGGCAAGGTGTGAAAAGCGAGAAGCCACTAACCTGTTCTATAAGTGACCTAATACAAACCTTTTTTTTTTATGGTTCTGTACATGCTACAGAGCTGAAAATTCACAGGTACACCTTTTAGACCCCCCAGATACTAAATCCAAATAGTTTTTTTTTTAATTTTTTTTTTTAATTTTTTTTTAATTTTTTCAATAATTGGCTCTCTATCAAAAATGACAATTTTTAAGAACAATATTTTTGTGTGACTAATAGTCCCTGGGGTATGACCAAGAACCCTAGGCACTTTTTAGGGGCATTTATTGGGTTTTAGGGCTTCAAATGGTGTTTTTTGATTACCGAAGTTCGGGTCCCATTGATTTCAATGGGGTTCTGAAATCCGGGCCGAACTTTCAGGAAGTTCGGATGTTCTGGCCGAACCAAACTTTTGAAAAGTTCGATCATCCCTACTTACCATACTTCACACATATTTTAACAATTTAATCGAACTCCAGTAAAATGGATCGCCGGTATAAGTGGATCGTAGTCTTAGCCGTATATCATGGGGGACAGCATCTATCTCCCAAAGAATCAGCCATATAGTGCAGACTGGACCAGCTTGCTTGATGCAGACTTGTCCCACAGCAGGTAGGGGAGTTGGTACTCGATCAACTCTAAGAATTCAAATGTATATAAAATCAATCAAGGGATCAGCCCCAAGATGTCACCCATTTAGTGCCCCATCATGTTATCATTAATCATCTCCAATATATCACACACAGTATACTGTATATGAAAAGGGGAAAAGATATGGCATTCATATATCATAAACCAATTACAACTTCAAAGGTTTCAAAGAAAACTGCTTCCATATAGTCCTAGCCTCTTATTAAAGAGGCAAGACAATAGGGGCAGAAAATAGTGGGAAACCAGAAAAAGGGAGGGAAAGAGAGCCCCAGCAAACAATTCGTTTCCATTTCCCTGTATTATAAGAGTAAAAGATGAGTCCAAGACTAATCCCCAATTTTCTGTCAGTATACAACGATGGGCAAGTAAAAAATCCCCAGGTGCAGAGGCCATTTTCTACCATGTTCCAAAAGGAGCTTACCAAAAATGAAGGATTGCCGCAATACAAGATGGAGAGCGAGGAGGAGCCGCTAACGGCGTCCTCCACGTGCGCTCCATCTTTAAGCTAGTCCCACTGGAAGTGACGCCTAGCCCGCCCGCGTCACTTCCGGTGCGGGCGCATTACGTCACATCCGGCCGCCGCAAGAGGGGAGATCCTGCCCCTTCTCTCGCAGCCGTCAGTGATTCCGACCAACGATTGGAGGAGGCACAGCCCGCCACTAGAGGGAGCATTCCTCCGCTTTGCGCCCGAGGCTGCACAGTCGACCCTGTATCCGTCCCATCCCGGCAGCCATCCACTGGATACAAAACAGACAATAGTTAGTTACATCAAAAATATAAATATCATACAGTCAGAAGTGCATTGCCATATCATTGCATCATAGTGGCTACGGGTTATATGAGATATAAATCTGCACATGAACATCATTACATAATGAACAAGACAAAACACATACAAGAAAAGAAAATGAAATTAAAAGGAAAAAAGAAAGAAAAAAGAGAGAGGAAAAAAAAAGAAGAAACAGAAAAAGAGAAAAGAGGAAAATAATGAATTAGAATAAAAATATATAGGGAGACATTTGTCAAGGGCATCCAATCAGCTAAATGCATATACATGTGGGTTACATGATGGAAAATGTTACAAAAAAGGCTTAAACGATACTGCCGTGTTGAGACCCGGCCATACCGTTGCCTGTAAATTAAAAATCCATTTAGCCTCTTTTTGCAGGATTTTATTGTCAAAGTCTCCCCCATGGACACTCCTGGGTATGACTTCAAGAACTGAAAAACTGATATAGTCTGGATTAAATACATGATGTACGCCCACGTGTTTGCAAATGGGTGTAAAAATCAACCCCACCTCTAGATAGTATAAATGGTCCTGTATTCGTTTGGCAAATCTCCTTTTCGTCTTCCCCACATAAAATGCCCCACAGAGGCAATTAGCAATATAGACTACTCCTTCGGTTGTACAATTTGCAAAGGAGCGGCATTTTAGAATTCCTCCACGGGGTAGGGCAAGTATATTGCCCTCTTTAACCCATGGACAGAAATCACAACTGCCGCACCTAAAGGTACCCTTTAAATTATCAAAGCCCTCAATCTGTTCACGAGAAGGATGATAATGGCTATGGACCAGGGAGTCCTTGATTGATCTCGATTTTCTAAATGTAATTTGAGGTTGCGTTTTTACATATTTAGAGATCACTCGGTCATCCCTTAAAAAATGCCATTTATCAGAAAGAACCTTTCTAATGACTTGATGGTGGGCATTGTACCTCGTAATGACTCTCGTGGTACCCTCATGTGGACGTTTTTTTGGTCCAAAAATCAGTTGGTCCCTTTCCATCACTTTTGCCCTTGAAAAAGGCTCTTTTAAACACCTTGTTGCTGTATCCTCGAGCACGTAGGCGAATACGTAGGGCATCTGCCTCTCTTTTAAAGTCTGCCTCTCTAGTGCAGTTACGGCGTAGCCTAATATATTGGCTATATGCTATACTCTGCACTAGAGGGCGCGGATGTCCGCTATCAAAATGTAAAATTGTATTTCCTGCCATGCTCTTACGGTACAGCGAGGTATGAATCGAGCCATCCTCATTGAGGAATACAGTAAACCCCCGCTCCATCGCGGTTCCGTTTTTGCAGTCCCAGTATATTGCGTTTTTTTTGTAATGTTATTTTACTATATAAATCATTAAAAATGAAATATTTTTGTGTTTTCCATAGCTCTTGCTATGTCTCTCAGTATCTTTTATGTGTTTAAATGAGTTTCTATTGTTTTAAAAGTGTGTTTAAAGACCTTAAAATGCTTTACACGTACAGTGACAGTAAAAAAAAACATGCCTACAATGCATTTTAATAGGGTTTTTCTATTTTGCGGATTTTCACTTTTCGCGGCTGGGTCCGGAACGTAACCCCCGCAATGGAGGGGGGTTTACTGTATTTGAGTATCCAGGAACGGTATAACCGTATGACTCCACTGCATTGCAAATTTAGGATTATATTTGTTGGTAGTTAGAAAGGCCATAAATTGGTGTAACTCATCTATAGATCCGGTCCAAATTAGTAGGACATCGTTGATATATAGACGCCAAAGGGCAATGTGGCGGAGTAGCGACGATGCCATATCCTCCGCGAACAGTGAACGCTCCCATCCTCCCAGGTACAGGTTTTCATACGATGGGGCACAAAAGGTCCCCATCACAACCCCCTGTACCTGGAGGAATGTTTCACCATTGAAGGTGAATAAGTTGGAATGTAAAATATGATGCAAAAGGCCGAGAACAAACTCGGCCTGTGCCCAATGAGAGCGTCCCTGTTCGCGGAGGTAGGTACCCACCACCTCTAGTCCCAAGAGATGTGGGATGCTTGAGTAGAGGGCCTCAATGTCTATGGCAACTAACAAAGATTTTTCCGGTACCGTTATTCCGTCTAAAATCTTAAGTAATTTGAGGGTATCCTTGAGATAAGATGGTAATCTCGCAACATGGGGCCTTAATTGACTATCAACATACTTGCTTGCCATCTCTGTTCCACACCCCACTCCCAACACAATAGGTCATCCTGGAGGTCGTTTCAGGTCCTTGTGGACCTTCGGGAGGGAGTAAAACATGGGTAAAATGGGCCATTTGACGAACAGGAACTCATAGAGGTCTTGATTAGAGTTGAGCGGACACCTGGATGTCCGTGTTCGACGGGTTCGGCCGAACTTTAAAAAAAAGTCCGGGTAAGTGTCCCGGACTTTTGCCGAACTTTTCCCGGACACCGAACCCCATTGAAGTCAATGGGCACCCGAACTTTCAGGCACTAAAATGGCTCTAAAACACCAAAGGAAAGGGCTAGAGTGCTGCAAATGGCAGCAAAACGTAATTAAGGGCATGGCAAGTGCTCTGCAAACAAATGTGGATAGGCAAATAACTTAAAACAACAAAAAAAAACAGAAAAATAAAACAATGTTCTTCATCTCTGAAGGACGAGGCCCATATGGAGTAGGAGGGAGGTTGAGGTGGTGGTGGATGTGGCGGTGTCATAGGCATGCGCACAGGGTGTGCCGGGTGTGCCTGGGCACACCCTAATCACCTAGGGCACATAGCATTATCACTCTGTTTGCCAGTGAGGAGATGGGAAAGATCTCCCTCGGACCTGCTCTGCTCTATTTCTCTTTGCCAGCAGGGAGAGTAATGTATCGGGGCCATGTACATGTAGGCAAACACATGCATGTGTATTTAAACTTTGGGGTGCACACCCTAATGCAATAGGCTGCGCACACCTATGGGCGGTGTAGGTGGAAGCGGCGGTGGAGGAGGACCAGGGCCAGATTAAGAGCGTCATGGGCTTGGTGCTGGGGATTTTGAAGGGCCTTAAGGGCCGTGCCTTGGCATGCACCCAGAGGAGGAAGGGTGCAGCCATGCATGCCTAATTCAACATGGGATGCTGTCTCTGAAGCCCATAAACACATCCATGCATTGGCAACTGTCCCTCCTTGTCCAGCCTTCGTGCTGTGTGGGGAGGTTCTGAGGGAGCTGCCTGGGGAAGCGAGCATAGAAGCCAGACTTCTGTGTTTACAAGTGACAGAAGAGCGGTAACAGTGAATATGGCCAACCCGGGGCCTATATAAAGGTGCAGCTCCAATAGCCCCTATGTTAATCTGGCCCTGAGGAGGAGGACGAGGTAGCCAACACTGCTTCTTTTCACAAATTTTAAATGAGGGTACACCCCAAAGAGTGAGAAAGAGCAAAAATGGAACAATGGGTGGGTAAGGTCGGTATCCATAGCTATTCTGCACAAGGTACGGAAAAGTCCCGTGGGATCCATGCCTGGTTCATTTTAATGAACGTGAGCTTGTCCACATTGTCTCTGGACAGGCGGCTGCGCTTGTCTGTTATAACGCCCCCAGCCGTGCTAAATACCCGTTCAGATAATACACTGGCTGCAGGGCACGCCAGCACCTCCAAGGCGTAAAGGGCAAGCTCAGGCCATGTGCCCAATTTGGAGACCCAGAAGTTGAAGGGGGCAGACCTGTCATTCACTACATGTAGGCGTGTGCACACATACTGCTCCACCATGTTGGTAAAATGCTGCCTCCTGTTAAGACGTTCCATCTGAGCTGCTGGTGCTGCTGTTTGTTGTGGCGTGCTGACAAAGCTATTCCACATTTCGGCCATGCTAACCCTGCCTTCTGAGGTGCTGGCGGTGCCCTGGTTGCGTTGGCGACCTCTTCCTCCTCCTCCTCCTCCTCTGCCTTGTGCTTCCACCGTGGCCCCGATGTCAGGTGGGAATGCCAGCAGCATCGCGTCTACCAGCGTGCGCTTGTACTCGCGCATCTTGCGATCGCGCTCCAGTGAGTGAATTAAGGACGGTACGTTGTCCTTGTAACGGGGATCCAGCAGCGTGACCACCCAGTAATTAGCACAAGTTAGAATGTGGGCAACTCGGCGGTCATTGTGGAGACACTGCAGCATGTAATCGCTCATGTGTGCCAGGCTGCCGAGAGGCAACGAAAGGCTGTCCTCTGTGGGAGGTGTATCGTCCGTGTCCTCTGTATCCCCCCAGCCACGCACCAGTGATGGCCATGAGCTGGCCTGGGTGCCACCCTGCTGTGAACATGGTTCCATCTCCTCCTCCAGCTCCTCCTCCCCATCCTCCTCATCCTCCAGAACTGTGCCCCTGCTGGACAATTGTGTCCCTGGCGTTTGTGTGTGCAGGAACCCACCCCCGGAGCCCCTTGCGAATGACTGCCCTGAAAGCCTTGGAAATGTTACCTCTTCATCCTCCTCCTCCTCCTCATCCTGTGCCACATCCTCTTCCATCATCGCCCGAATTGTTTTTTCAAGGAGGAATAGAAGTGGGATAGTTAAGCTGAGAACGGCATCATTGCCACTGGCCATGTTGGTGGAGTACTCAAAACAGCGCAACAAGGCACACAGGTCTTGCATGGAGGCCCAGTTATTGGTGGTGAAGTGGTGCTGTTCCGCAGAGCGACTCACGCGTGCGTGCTGCAGCTGAAACTCCACTATGGCCTGCTGCTGCTCGCACAGTCTTTGCAGCATGTGCAAGGTGGAGTTCCACCTTGTGGGCACGTCACATATGATTGGTGAGCGGGAAGGCCGAAGTTATGCTGCAGCGCTGACAGGCGAGCAGCAGCAGGGTGAGAATGCCGAAAGTGCGCACAGACGGCCCGCACTTTCTGCAGCAGCTCTGACATATCGGGGTAATTTTTAAGGAACCTCTGCACCACCAAATTCAGCACATGCGCCAGGCAAGGGATGTGCGTCAAACCGGCTAGTCCCAGTGCTGCTATGAGATTTCGCCCGTTATCGCACACCACCAGGCCGGGCTTGAGGCTCGCTGGCAGCAACCACTCATTTGTCTGCTGTTCCATGCTCCTCCACAACTCCTGCACGGTGTGTGGTTTGTTCCCCAAACAGGCAAGTTGTAAAACTGCCTGCTGTTGTTTACCCCTGGCCGTGCTGAAGTTGGTGGTGAAGGTGTTACGCTGTCCGGATGAGGAGGCGGTGGAGGATGAGGAAGCGGAGTAGGAGGAGTTAGGAACAGGAGGCAAACTGAAGCGCCCTGCAATCCTCGGTGGTGGAAGGACATGCGCCAAATTGCTATCCGCCTCAGGCCCATCCGCCACTGCATTTACGCAGTGTGCCGTTAGGGAGATATAACGCCCCTGACTGTGCTTACTGGTCCACGTATCGGTAGTTAGGTGGACCTTGGCACAGATGGCGTTGCGCAGTGCACACCTGATTTTTTTCCCCCACTTCGTTGTGCAGGGAAGGGAGGGCTTGCCTGGAAAAGTAGTGGCGGCTGGGCACGACGTACTGTGGGACAGCCACCGACATAAGGTTTTTAAAACTGTGCGTCTCCACCAGACGGAATGACAGCATTTCAAAGGCCAAGAATTTTGAAATACTGGCATTCAGGGCCAGGGATCGCGGGTGGGTAGGGGGGTACTTCCTCTTCCTCTCAAGTGTTTGGGAGATGGAAAGCTGAACGCTTCCACGGGACATTGTGGAGATGGTTGGTGACCCAGGTGGTGGTGTTGCTGACAGATCGTCTGTTTGCGGGGTGGCAGGTGCCGGTATCACTACAGATGTGGCTGGAGCGGCCGAGACTGCAGCAGAAGAGGAAGCAGGATGAGCCAGAGACGTTTCTTGGTTTTGAAGGTGTGTACTCCACTGCAGCTCGTGCTTTGCACTTAGATGCCTGATCATGCAGGTTGTGCTCAGGTTGAGAAGGTTTATGCCTCACTTCAGGCTCTGATTGCACAGGGTGCAAAGCACTCGTGTCCTGTCATCAGCACATTTTCTAAAGAACTTCCACGCTAGAGAACTCCTTTGAGCTGACTTTGGTGCACTCGTTCCCTTGCTGCGTTGGGCAGTAGCAGGCGTAGTGTCTAGGGCACGGCCGCTCCGCTTCTGCACCCTGCTCCCTCTTCTGCTGTGCTGGTGGCTCTGTGCGACCACCGCCTCTTCCTCCAAACCACTCAGGTCACCTGCATGACGTTCATTCCATGTGCGGTCGAGGACCTCATCGTCCTCCACATCATCTTCCACCCAGTCTTCACCCCTGTCCTCCTTGTCGGTCTCCACAATGCTGAACGCCGCAGCAGTTGGCACCTGCGTTTCGTCATTATCGGAGACGTGCTGCGATGGTCCTTGCATGTACTCATCTTGAGAAATAAGTGGTTGGGCATCGCTGCACTCAATCTCTTCCACTTCTGGGGCAGGGCTAAGTGGAGGGCCCTGGGAAACCCTGCTGACAGAGTCCTCAAAAAGAATAAGAGACTGCTGTATGGCTTGGGGCTCAGACTGCTTGCCTGATTTGCAAGGGGGTGAGGTGAAAGACGGTTGGACATCGGCTGCAGGTGCCAACTCTGACCTTTCTGCAGTAGACTGGGTGGGAGACAATGTGAAGGAACTGGAGGCACTGTCAGCAGCAAACCAATCTACTATTGCCTCTCTGTGTTCTGGCCTCATCACTTCTAGAGGCGTATGATGCCCTACCAAATACTGATGCAGGTTCTGTCGCCTACTCACACTTGAGGAAGGTGTTTCACTTGTGCGTGTAGCTGGCACAGATCGACCACGTCCTCTCCTTGCAACAGGAGCTCTACCAGCAGCACCACGACCCAGGCCACGGCCCTTATTTGACGGTCTCCTCATATTTCTGTAATTTAAGATCTTGCCCTAGAAAGGTGTTTATTGAATAGCGGAATAAAAGAACAACAGTATCGCACGGGTGTATCTCACAGTCAAATATGCAAACTATGCCGCAATTTAATGTTTTTTACACCAAAAGGGTGTATATTGAATAGCGGAATAGGATAAAAAACTGTGTATCTCACACGTACAAACACAGACTAGGCCCAATTAAATTTTTTTGTACCCTAAAGGGAGGATGAGGAAGAGGAGTAGGAGGAGTTGGGAACAGGAGGCAAACTGAAGCGCCCTGCAATCCTTGGCGGGGGAAGGAGATGCGCCAAACTAATTTAAAAGGTGTATCTCACACGTACCGATACAGACTATGCCGTAATTTAATTTTTTACACTCCAAAAGGGTGTATATTGAATAGCGGAATAGGAAAACTTTTATAATACGGTGTATCTCACACGTACAAACACAGACTAGGCCCCGATTACAATTTTTTGTACCCTAAAGGCAGGATGAGGAAGAGGAGTAGGAGAAGTTGGGAACAGGAGGCAAACTGAAGCGCCCTGCAATCCTCGGCGGTAGAAGGAGATGCGCCAAACAAATTTAAAAAGGTGTATCTCACATGTACCGATACAGACTATCCTGCAATTTAATTTTTTACACTCAAAAAAGGTGTATATTGAATAGCGGAATAGGACAAATTTTACAAAACGGTGTATCTCACACGTACAAACACAAACTAGGCCCCGATTACAATTTTTTCTACCCTAAAGGCAGGATGAGGAAGATGAGTAGGAGGAACAGGCAGGAGGCAGACTGAAGCACCCTCAAATCCTCGGCAGTATGAGATGCGCCCCAAAAATTGGAAAGGTGTATTTCACACGTACCGACACAGACTATCACACAATTTAATTGTTTATACCCAAAGGTTATGATTAGTGTTGAGCGAACACGGACTGTATTATTCGTGTTCGTACCGAATAATTGGATTTTTTTTACCCGAACACGGACACGGACACTTTACTGTATGTTCGGGTAAAAATCCGTGTTCGGTCGTTTTATTTCCGGGTTTTGCATGCTTTGGCGCTCTTTTCATGGCGGGCTTTCAACAGCCAATCAACAATCGTTTAACTGGTGTGCCTTAAGCCATCCCAGCCATGCCTGCAAATGTCTTAGTAGCTGTGATTGGCCGTCTGAAGCATGTGACCAAGTCTTTATAAGTTCGAGGCAGCCGCCGCAGCAGCGTCATTCTGCTGCTTAGCTAAGGGACAGAGCACACATCAATGTGCTGGCTGCTGATTAGGGAAAGATAGGCAGGAAAAAACCATTTGTGTCCGGATAGAATTGAGGGACAGGTCGGAGTGTTTAGGCAGGGCGAGTTGTAGGCATTTTAGGGATAGAGTCTGCTGAATTATAGGGTCAGTGTCTTCTACAAACTACAATCGATATTGCTGTGTGGGGGGTGGGGTGAATCTGCACTCAATCCTGATCTACGATCTCTTCTCAATCCTGTTAGGGACAGAGTCTGCTGAATTTTAGGGAAACTGTGTTCTACAAACTACAATCGATATTGCTGTGTGGTGTGGGATTGGAGATAGGCAGGTGTCAGTGATCCACATCCATTTTTCTGTGTGTGAGCTGCAGTGAACACAATCTTTTTGGGCTGCAGTGAACACAATCTTTTTGGGCTGCAGTGAACACAATCTTTTTGGGCTGCAGTGAACACAATCTTTTTGGGCTGCAGTGAACACAATCTTTTTGGGGTGCAGTGAACAAAATCTTTTTGGGGTGCAGTGAACACAATCCTTTTTGGTGTGCAGTGAACACAATCTTTGTGGGGTGCAGTGAACAAAATCCTTTGTGGGGTGCAGTGAACACAATCTTTTTGGGGTGCAGTGAACAAAATCATTTTTGGGGTGCAGTGAACAACATCCTTTTTGGGGTGCAGTGAACACAATCTTTTTGGGGTGCAGTGAACAAAATCCTTTGTGGGGTGCAGTGAACACAATCTTTTTGGGGTGCAGTGAACACAATCTTTTTGGGGTGGAGTGAACAACATCCTTTTTGGGGTGCAGTGAACAAAATCCTTTTTGGGGTGCAGTGAACAAAATCATTTTTGGGGTGCAGTGAACACAATCTTTTTGGGGTGCAGTGAACACAATCTTTGTGGGGTGCAGTGAACACAATCTTTTTGGGGTGGAGTGAACAACATCCTTTTTGGGGTGCAGTGAACACAATCTTTTTGGGGTGCAGTGAACACAATCTTTGTGGGGTACAGTGAACAGAATCTTTGTGGGGTGCAGTGAACACAATCTTTGGGGGGTACAGTGAACACAATCTTTTTGGGGTGCAGTGAACACAATCTTTGTGGGGTGCAGTGAACACAATCTTTTTGGGGTGGAGTGAACAAAATCATTTTTGGGGTGCAGTGAACAACATCCTTTTTGGGGTGCAGTGATCAAAATCCTTTTTGGGGTGCAGTGAACACAATCTTTTTGGGGTGCAGTGAACAAAATCCTTTGTGGGGTGCAGTGAACAGAATCTTTGTGGGGTGCAGTGAACACAATCTTTGGGGGGGTACAGTGAACACAATCTTTTTGGGGTGCAGTGAACACAATCTTTGTGGGGTACAGTGAACAGAATCTTTGTGGGGTGCAGTGAACACAATCTTTGGGGGGTACAGTGAACACAATCTTTTTGGGGTGCAGTGAACACAATCTTTGGGGGGTACAGTGAACACAATCTTTTTGGGGTGCAGTGAACACAATCTTTGTGGGGTGCAGTGAACACAATCTTTGGGGGGGTACAGTGAACACAATCTTTTTGGGGTGCAGTGAACAACATCCTTTTAGGGTGCAGTGAACACAATCTTTGTGGGGTGCAGTGAACAACATCCTTTTAGGGTGCAGTGAACACAATCTTTGTGGGGTACAGTGAACAGAATCTTTGTGGGGTGCAGTGAACACAATCTTTGGGGGGTACAGTGAACACAATCTTTGTGAGGTGCAGTGAACACAATCTTTGTGGGGTGCAGTGAACACAATCATTGTGGGGTGCAGTGAACTCAATCTTTGTGGGGTACAGTGAACACAATCTCATACTTCTGAAGATTTGAGGGTGCTGCCTGTTCCATACTCCCCCTACTCCTCATCTAGCCTTTTAGGGGTACAAACAATAGTAATTGAGGCCTAGTGTGGTTGTGTACGTGTGATATACATACACTTTTTTTGGATCATATTTTCTATTCCGCTATTTAATCAAAAACCTTTGGGGATCAGTTAAATTGGGGGATAGTCTGTGTTGGTACGTGTGAGAGAGATCCACCTTTCCAAGTTGTTGGGGTTCATCTCATACTTCTGAAGGTTTGAGGGTGCTGCCTGTTCCATACTCCCCCTACTCCTAGCCTTTTAGGGGTACAAACAATAGTAATTGGGGCCTAGTGTGGTTGTGTACGTGTGATATACATACACTTTTTTTGGATCATATTTTCTATTCCGCTATTTAATCAAAAACCTTTGGGGATCAGTTAAATTGGGGGATAGTCTGTGTTGGTACGTGTGAGAGAGATCCACCTTTCCAAGTTGTTGGGGTTCATCTCATACTTCTGAAGGTTTGAGGGTGCTGCCTGTTCCATACCCCCCCTACTCCTCATCTAGCCTTTTAGGGGTACAAACAATAGTAATTGGGGCCTAGTGTGGTTGTGTACGTGTGATATACATACACTTTTTTTGGATCATATTTTCTATTCCGCTATTTAATCAAAAACCTTTGGGGATCAGTTAAATTGGGGGATAGTCTGTGTTGGTACGTGTGAGAGAGATCCACCTTTCCAAGTTGTTGGGGTTCATCTCATACTTCTGAAGGTTTGAGGGTGCTGCCTGTTCCATACTCCCCCTACTCCTCATCTAGCCTTTTAGGGGTACAAACAATAGTAATTGGGGCCCAGTGTGGTTGTGTACGTGTGATATACATACACTTTTTTTGGATCATATTTTCTATTCCGCTATTTAATCAAAAACCTTTGGGGATCAGTTAAATTGGGGGATAGTCTGTGTTGGTACGTGTGAGAGAGATCCACCTTTCCAAGTTGTTGGGGTTCATCTCATACTTCTGAAGGTTTGAGGGTGCTGCCTGTTCCATACTCCCCCTACTCCTCATCTAGCCTTTTAGGGGTACAAACAATAGTAATTGGGGCCCAGTGTGGTTGTGTACGTGTGATATACATACACTTTTTTTGGATCATATTTTCTATTCCGCTATTTAATCAAAAACCTTTGGGGATCAGTTAAATTGGGGGATAGTCTGTGTTGGTACGTGTGAGAGAGATCCACCTTTCCAAGTTGTTGGGGTTCATCTCATACTTCTGAAGGTTTGAGGGTGCTGCCTGTTCCATACCCCCCCAACTCCTCATCTAGCCTTTTAGGGGTACAAACAATAGTAATTGGGGCCTAGTGTGGTTGTGTACGTGTGATATACATACACTTTTTTTGGATCATATTTTCTATTCCGCTATTTAATCAAAAACCTTTGGGGATCAGTTAAATTGGGGGATAGTCTGTGTTGGTACGTGTGAGAGAGATCCACCTTTCCAAGTTGTTGGGGTTCATCTCATACTTCTGAAGGTTTGAGGGTGCTGCCTGTTCCATACCCCCCCTACTCCTCATCTAGCCTTTTAGGGGTACAAACAATAGTAATTGGGGCCTAGTGTGGTTGTGTACGTGTGATATACATACACTTTTTTTGGATCATATTTTCTATTCCGCTATTTAATCAAAAACCTTTGGGGATCAGTTAAATTGGGGGATAGTCTGTGTTGGTACGTGTGAGAGAGATCCACCTTTCCAAGTTTTTGGGGTTCATCTCATACTTCTGAAGATTTGAGGGTGCTGCCTGTTCCATACCCCCCCTACTCCTCATCTAGCCTTTTAGGGGTACAAACAATAGTAATTGGGGCCTAGTGTGGTTGTGTACGTGTGATATACATACACTTTTTTTGGATCATATTTTCTATTCCGCTATTTAATCAAAAACCTTTGGGGATCAGTTAAATTGGGGGATAGTCTGTGTTGGTACGTGTGAGAGAGATCCACCTTTCCAAGTTGTTGGGGTTCATCTCATACTTCTGAAGGTTTGAGGGTGCTGCCTGTTCCATACCCCCCCTACTCCTCATCTAGCCTTTTAGGGGTACAAACAATAGTAATTGGGGCCTAGTGTGGTTGTGTACGTGTGATATACATACACTTTTTTTGGATCATATTTTCTATTCCGCTATTTAATCAAAAACCTTTGGGGATCAGTTAAATTGGGGGATAGTCTGTGTTGGTACGTGTGAGAGAGATCCACCTTTCCAAGTTGTTGGGGTTCATCTCATACTTCTGAAGGTTTGAGGGTGCTGCCTGTTCCATACCCCCCCTACTCCTCATCTAGCCTTTTAGGGGTACAAACAATAGTAATTGGGGCCTAGTGTGGTTGTGTACGTGTGATATACATACACTTTTTTTGGATCATATTTTCTATTCCGCTATTTAATCAAAAACCTTTGGGGATCAGTTAAATTGGGGGATAGTCTGTGTTGGTACGTGTGAGAGAGATCCACCTTTCCAAGTTTTTGGGGTTCATCTCATACTTCTGAAGATTTGAGGGTGCTGCCTGTTCCATACCCCCCCTACTCCTCATCTAGCCTTTTAGGGGTACAAACAATAGTAATTGGGGCCTAGTGTGGTTGTGTACGTGTGATATACATACACTTTTTTTGGATCATATTTTCTATTCCGCTATTTAATCAAAAACCTTTGGGGATCAGTTAAATTGGGGGATAGTCTGTGTTGGTACGTGTGAGAGATATCCACCTTTCCAAGTTGTTGGGGTTCATCTCATACTTCTGAAGGTTTGAGGGTGCTGCCTGTTCCATACTCCCCCTACTCCTAGCCTTTTAGGGGTACAAACAATAGTAATTGGGGCCTAGTGTGGTTGTGTACGTGTGATATACATACACTTTTTTTGGATCATATTTTCTATTCCGCTATTTAATCAAAAACCTTTGGGGATCAGTTAAATTGGGGGATAGTCTGTGTTGGTACGTGTGAGAGAGATCCACCTTTCCAAGTTGTTGGGGTTCATCTCATACTTCTGAAGGTTTGAGGGTGCTGCCTGTTCCATACCCCCCCTACTCCTCATCTAGCCTTTTAGGGGTACAAACAATAGTAATTGGGGCCTAGTGTGGTTGTGTACGTGTGATATACATACACTTTTTTTGGATCATATTTTCTATTCCGCTATTTAATCAAAAACCTTTGGGGATCAGTTAAATTGGGGGATAGTCTGTGTTGGTACGTGTGAGAGAGATCCACCTTTCCAAGTTGTTGGGGTTCATCTCATACTTCTGAAGGTTTGAGGGTGCTGCCTGTTCCATACCCCCCCTACTCCTCATCTAGCCTTTTAGGGGTACAAACAATAGTAATTGGGGCCTAGTGTGGTTGTGTACGTGTGATATACATACACTTTTTTTGGATCATATTTTCTATTCCGCTATTTAATCAAAAACCTTTGGGGATCAGTTAAATTGGGGGATAGTCTGTGTTGGTACGTGTGAGAGAGATCCACCTTTCCAAGTTGTTGGGGTTCATCTCATACTTCTGAAGGTTTGAGGGTGCTGCCTGTTCCATACTCCCCCTACTCCTCATCTAGCCTTTTAGGGGTACAAACAATAGTAATTGGGGCCCAGTGTGGTTGTGTACGTGTGATATACATACACTTTTTTTGGATCATATTTTCTATTCCGCTATTTAATCAAAAACCTTTGGGGATCAGTTAAATTGGGGGATAGTCTGTGTTGGTACGTGTGAGAGAGATCCACCTTTCCAAGTTGTTGGGGTTCATCTCATACTTCTAAAGGTTTGAGGGTGCTGCCTGTTCCATACCCCCCCTACTCCTCATCTAGCCTTTTAGGGGTACAAACAATAGTAATTGGGGCCTAGTGTGGTTGTGTACGTGTGATATACATACACTTTTTTTGGATCATATTTTCTATTCCGCTATTTAATCAAAAACCTTTGGGGATCAGTTAAATTGGGGGATAGTCTGTGTTGGTACGTGTGAGAGAGATCCACCTTTCCAAGTTGTTGGGGTTCATCTCATACTTCTGAAGGTTTGAGGGTGCTGCCTGTTCCATACCCCCCCTACTCCTCATCTAGCCTTTTAGGGGTACAAACAATAGTAATTGGGGCCTAGTGTGGTTGTGTACGTGTGATATACATACACTTTTTTTGGATCATATTTTCTATTCCGCTATTTAATCAAAAACCTTTGGGGATCAGTTAAATTGGGGGATAGTCTGTGTTGGTACGTGTGAGAGAGATCCACCTTTCCAAGTTTTTGGGGTTCATCTCATACTTCTGAAGATTTGAGGGTGCTGCCTGTTCCATACCCCCCCTACTCCTCATCTAGCCTTTTAGGGGTACAAACAATAGTAATTGGGGCCTAGTGTGGTTGTGTACGTGTGATATACATACACTTTTTTTGGATCATATTTTCTATTCCGCTATTTAATCAAAAACCTTTGGGGATCAGTTAAATTGGGGGATAGTCTGTGTTGGTACGTGTGAGAGAGATCCACCTTTCCAAGTTGTTGGGGTTCATCTCATACTTCTGAAGGTTTGAGGGTGCTGCCTGTTCCATACCCCCCCTACTCCTCATCTAGCCTTTTAGGGGTACAAACAATAGTAATTGGGGCCTAGTGTGGTTGTGTACGTGTGATATACATACACTTTTTTTGGATCATATTTTCTATTCCGCTATTTAATCAAAAACCTTTGGGGATCAGTTAAATTGGGGGATAGTCTGTGTTGGTACGTGTGAGAGAGATCCACCTTTCCAAGTTGTTGGGGTTCATCTCATACTTCTGAAGGTTTGAGGGTGCTGCCTGTTCCATACTCCCCCTACTCCTCATCTAGCCTTTTAGGGGTACAAACAATAGTAATTGGGGCCTAGTGTGGTTGTGTACGTGTGATATACATACACTTTTTTTGGATCATATTTTCTATTCCGCTATTTAATCAAAAACCTTTGGGGATCAGTTAAATTGGGGGATAGTCTGTGTTGGTACGTGTGAGAGAGATCCACCTTTCCAAGTTGTTGGGGTTCATCTCATACTTCTGAAGGTTTGAGGGTGCTGCCTGTTCCATACTCCCCCTACTCCTAGCCTTTTAGGGGTACAAACAATAGTAATTGGGGCCTAGTGTGGTTGTGTACGTGTGATATACATACACTTTTTTTGGATCATATTTTCTATTCCGCTATTTAATCAAAAACCTTTGGGGATCAGTTAAATTGGGGGATAGTCTGTGTTGGTACGTGTGAGAGAGATCCACCTTTCCAAGTTGTTGGGGTTCATCTCATACTTCTGAAGGTTTGAGGGTGCTGCCTGTTCCATACTCCCCCTACTCCTAGCCTTTTAGGGGTACAAACAATAGTAATTGGGGCCTAGTGTGGTTGTGTACGTGCGAGATACATACACTTTTTTTGATCATATTTCCTATTCCGCTATTCAATAAAAACCTTTGAGGATCAATTGAATTGCGGGATAGTCTGTGTCGGTACGTGTGAGATCCACCTTTCCAAGTTTTTGGGGTTCATCTCATACTTCTGAAGATTTGAGGGTGCTGTCTGTTCCATACTCCTCCTACTCCTCATCCATCCTTTTAGGGGTAGAAACAATAGTAATTGGGGCCTAGTGTGGTTTTGTACGTGCGAGATACATACACTTTTTTGGATCATATTTCCTATTCCGCTATTCAATAAAAACCTTTCTAGGGCAAGATCTTAAATTACAGAAATATGAGGAGACCGTCAAATAAGGGCCGTGGCCTGGGTCGTGGTGCTGCTGGTAGAGCTCCTGTTGCAAGGAGAGGACGTGGTCGATCTGTGCCAGCTACACGCACAAGTGAAACACCTTCCTCAAGTGTGAGTAGGCGACAGAACCTGCATCAGTATTTGGTAGGGCATCAAACGCCCCTAGAAGTGATGAGGCCAGAACAAGTTGAGGCGATAGTAGATTGGTTTGCTGCTGACAGTGCCTCCAGTTCCTTCACATTGTCTCCCACCCAGTCTACTGCAGAAAGGTCAGAGTTGGCACCTGCAGCCAATGTCCAACCGTCTTTCACCTCACCCCCTTGCAAATCAGGCCAGCAGTCTGAGCCCCAAGCCATACAGCAGTCTCTTATTCTTTTTGAGGACTCTGTCAGCAGGGTTTCCCAGGGCCATCCACCTAGCCCTGCCCCAGAAGTGGAAGAGATTGAGTGCAGCGATGCCCAACCACTTATTTCTCAAGATGAGTACATGCAAGGATCATCGCAGCACGTCTCCGATGATGACGAAACGCAGGTGCCAACTGCTGCGGCGTTCAGCATTGTGGAGACCGACAAGGAGGGCAGGGGTGAAGACTGGGTGGAAGATGATGTGGAGGACGATGAGGTCCTCGACCCCACATGGAATGAACGTCATGCAGGTGACCTGAGTAGTTTGGAGGAAGAGGCGGTGGTCGCACAGAGCCACCAGCACAGCAGAAGAGGGAGCAGGGTGCAGAAGCGGAGCGGCCGTGCCCTAGACACTACGCCCGCTACTGCCCAACGCAGCAAGGGAACGAGCGCACCAAAGTCAGCTCAAAGGAGTTCTCTAGCGTGGAAGTTCTTTAGAAAATGTGCTGATGACAGGACACGAGTGGTTTGCACCCTGTGCAATCAGAGCTTGAAGCGAGGCATAAACCTTCTCAACCTGAGCACAACCTGCATGATCAGGCATCTAAGTGCAAAGCACGAGCTGCAGTGGAGTACACACCTTCAAAACCAAGAAACGTCTCTGGCTCATCCTGCTTCCTCTTCTGCTGCAGTCTCGGCCGCTCCAGCCACATCTGTAGTGATACCGGCACCTGCCACCCCGCAAACAGACGATCTGTCAGCAACACCACCACCTGGGTCACCAACAACCATCTCCACAATGTCCCGTGGAAGCGTTCAGCTTTCCATCTCCCAAACACTTGAGAGGAAGAGGAAGTACCCCCCTACCCACCCGCGATCCCTGGCCCTGAATGCCAGCATTTCAAAATTATTGGCCTTTGAAATGCTGTCATTCCGTCTGGTGGAGACGCACAGTTTTAAAAACCTTATGTCGGTGGCTGTCCCACAGTACGTCGTGCCCAGCCGCCACTACTTTTCCAGGCAAGCCATCCCTTCCCTGCACAACGAAGTGGGGGAAAATATCAGGTGTGCACTGCGCAACGCCATCTGTGCCAAGGTCCACCTAACTACGGATACGTGGACCAGTAAGCACGGTCAGGGGCGTTATATCTCCCTAACGGCACACTGGGTAAATGCAGTGGCGGATGGGCCTGAGGCGGATAGCAATTTGGCGCATGTCCTTCCACCACCGAGGATTGCAGGGCGCTTCAGTTTGCCTCCTGTTCCTAACTCCTCCTACTCCGCTTCCTCATCCTCTACCGCCTCCTCATCCGGACAGCGTAACACCTTCACCACCAACTTCAGCACGGCCAGGGGTAAACGACAGCAGGCAGTTTTACAACTTGCCTGTTTGGGGGACAAACCACACACCGCGCAGGAGTTGTGGAGGAGCATGGAACAGCAGACAAATGAGTGGTTGCTGCCAGCGAGCCTCAAGCCCGGCCTGGTGGTGTGCGATAACGGGCGAAATCTCATAGCAGCTCTGGGCCTAGCCGGTTTGACGCACATCCCTTGCCTGGCGCATGTGCTGAATTTGGTGGTGCAGAGGTTCCTTAAAAACTACCCCGATATGTCAGAGCTGCTGCAGAAAGTGCGGGCCGTTTGTGCGCACTTTCGGCGTTCTCACCCTGCTGCTGCTCGCCTGGCAGCGCTGCAGCGTAACTTCGGCCTTCCCGCTCACCGCCTCATATGTGACGTGCCCACAAGGTGGAACTCCACCTTGCACATGCTGGAAAGACTGTGCGAGCAGCAGCAGGCCATAGTGGAGTTTCAGCTGCAGCACGCACGCGTGAGTCGCTCTGCGGAACAGCACCACTTCACCACCAATAACTGGGCCTCCATGCGAGACCTGTGTGCCTTGTTGCGCTGTTTTGAGTACTCCACCAACATGGCCAGTGGCAATGACGCCGTTCTCAGCTTAACTATCCCACTTCTATGCCTCCTTGAAAAAACAATTCGGGCGATGATGGAAGAGGATGTGGCACAGGATGAGGAGGAGGAGGAGGATGAAGAGGTAACATTTCCAAGGCTTTCAGGGCAGTCATTCGCAAGGGGCTCCGAGGGTGGGTTCCTGCACACGCAAACGCCAGGGACGCAATTGTCCAGCAGGGGCACAGTTCTGGAGGATGAGGAGGATGAGGAGGAGGAGGAGGTGGAGGAGGAGATGGAACCATGTTCACAGCAGGGTGGCACCCAGGCCAGCTCATGGCCATCACTGGTGCGTGGCTGGGGGGATACAGAGGACACGGACGATACACCTCCCACAGAGGACAGCCTTTCGTTGCCTCTGGGCAGCCTGGCACACATGAGCGATTACATGCTGCAGTGTCTCCACAACGACCGCCGAGTTGCCCACATTCTAACTTGTGCTGATTACTGGGTGGCCACGCTGCTGGATCCCCGTTACAAGGACAACGTACCGTCCTTAATTCACTCACTGGAGCGCGATCGCAAGATGCGCGAGTACAAGCGCACGCTGGTAGACGCCATGCTGCTGGCATTCCCATCTGACAGCGGGGCCACAGTGGAAGCACAAGGCAGAGGAGGAGGAGGAGGAGGTCGCCAACGCAACCAGGGCACCGCCAGCACCTCAGAAGGCAGGGTTAGCATGGCCGAAATGTGGAAAAGCTTTGTCAGCACGCCACAACAAACAGCAGCACCAGCAGCTCAGATGGAACGTCTTAGCAGGAGGCAGCATTTTACCAACATGGTGGAGCAGTATGTGTGCACACGCCTACATGTAGTGAATGACGGGTCTGCCCCCTTCAACTTCTGGGTCTCCAAATTGGGCACATGGCCTGAGCTTGCCCTTTACGCCTTGGAGGTGCTGGCGTGCCCTGCAGCCAGTGTATTATCTGAACGGGTATTTAGCACGGCTGGGGGCGTTATAACAGACAAGCGCAGCCGCCTGTCCAGAGACAATGTGGACAAGCTCACGTTCATTAAAATGAACCAGGCATGGATCCCACGGGACTTTTCTGTACCTTATGCAGAATAGCAATGGATACCGACCTTACCCACCCATTGTTCCATTTTTGCTCTTTCTCACTCTTTTGGGGTGTACCCTCATTTAAAATTTTTGAAAAGAAGCAGTGTTGGCTACCTCGTCCTCCTCCTCAGGGCCAGATTAATGTAGGGGCTATTGGAGCTGCAGCTCCAGGCCCCTACCTTTTATATAGGCCCCGGGTTGGCCATATTCACTGTTACCGCTCTTCTGTCACTTGTAAACACAGAAGTCTGGCTTCTATGCTCGCTTCCCCAGGCAGCACCCTCAGAACCTCCCCACACAGCGTGAAGGCCGGACAAGGAGGGACAGTTGGCGATGCATGGATGTGTTTATGGGCTTCAGAGACAGCATCCCATGTTGAATTAGGCATGCATGGCTGCACCCTTCCTCCTCTGGGTGCATGGCAAGGCACGGCCCTTAAGGCCCTTCAAAATCCTCAGCACCAAGCCCATGATGCTGTTAATCCGGCCCTGGTCCTCCTCCACCGCCGCTTCCACCTACACCGCCCATAGGTGTGCGCAGCCTATTGCATTAAGGTGTGCACCCCAAAGTTGAAATACACATGCATGTGTTTGCCAGCAGGGAGAGTAATGTATCGGGGCCATGTACCTGTAGGCAAGGAGAAATAGAGCAGAGCAGGTCCCAGGGAGATCTTTCCCATCTCCTCACTGGCAATGCTATGTGCCCTAGGTGATTAGGGTGTGCCCAGGCACACCCAGCACACCCTGTGCGCACGCCTATGTCACCGCCACATCCACCACCACCTCAACCTCCCTCCTACTCCATATGGGCCTCGTCCTTCAGAGATGAAGAAGAACATTGTTTTATTTTTCTGTTTTTTTTGTTGTTTTAAGTTATTTCCCTATCCACATTTGTTTGCAGAGCACTTGCCATGCTCTTAATTACGTTTTGCTGCCATTTGCAGCACTCTAGCCCTTTCCTTTGGTGTTTTAGAGCCATTTTAGTGCCTTAAAGTTCGGGTCCCCATTGACTTCAATGGGGTTCGGTGTCCGGGAAAAGTTCGGTAAAAGTCCGGGACACGGACCCGGACTTTTTTTTAAACGGACCCGTCGAACACGGACATCTAGGTGTCCGCTCAACCCTAGTTATGATTAAATAGCGGAATAGAAAATATGATCAAAAAAAAGGTGTATGTATATCACACGTACACAACCACACTAGGCCCCAATTACTATTGTTTGTACCCCTAAAGGCAGGATGATGAGTAGGAGGAGTATGGAACAGGCAGCACCCTCAAATCTTCAGAAGTATGAGATGAACCCCAAAAACTTGGAAAAGTGGATCTCACACGTACCAACACAGACTATCCCGCAATTTAATTGATCCCCAAAGCTTTTTATTGAATAGCGGAATAGGAAATATGATCAAAAAAAGTGTATGTATCTCACACGTACAGAAGCACACTAGGCCCCAATTACTATTGTTTGTACCCCTAAAGGCAGGATGAGGAGTAGGAGGAGTATGGAACAGGCAGCACCCTCAAATCTTCAGAAGTATGAGATGAACCTCAAAAACTTGGAAAGGTGGATCTCACACGTACCAACACAGACTATCCCGCAATTTAATTGATTCCCAAAGGTTTTTATTGAATAGCGGAATAGGAAATATGATCAAAAAAAGTGTATGTATCTCACATGTACACAACCACACTAGGCCCCAATTACTATTGTTTGTACCCCTAAAGGCAGGATGAGGAGTAGGAGGAGTATGGAACAGGCAGTACCCTCAAATCTTCAGAAGTATGAGATGAACCTCAAAAACTTGGAAAGGTGGATCTCACACGTACCAACACAGACTATCCCGCAATTTAATTGATCCCCAAAGGTTTTTATTGAATAGCGGAATAGGAAATATGATCAAAAAAAGTGTATGTATCTCACACGTACAGAAGCACACTAGGCCCCAATTACTATTGTTTGTACCCCTAAAGGCAGGATGAGGAGTAGGAGGAGTATGGAACAGGCAGCACCCTCAAATCTTCAGAAGTATGAGATGAACCTCAAAAACTTGGAAAGGTGGATCTCACACGTACCAACACAGACTATCCCGCAATTTAATTGATCCCCAAAGGTTTTTATTGAATAGCGGAATAGGAAATATGATCAAAAAAAGTGTATGTATCTCACACGTACACAACCAGACTAGGCCCCAATTACTATTGTTTGTACCCCTAAAAGGATGGATGAGGAGTAGGGGGAGTATGGAACAGGCAGCACCCTCAAATCTTCAGAAGTATGAGATGAACCCCAAAAACTTGGAAAGGTGGATCTCACACGTACCAACACAGACTATCCCCCAATTTAACTGATCCCCAAAGGTTTTTGATTAAATAACGGAATAGAAAATATGATCCAAAAAAGTGTATGTATCTCACACGTACACAACCACACTAGGCCCCAATTACTATTGTTTGTACCCCTAAAAGGATGGATGAGGAGTAGGGGGAGTATGGAACAGGCAGCACCCTCAAATCTTCAGAAGTATGAGATGAACCTCAAAAACTTGGAAAGGTGGATCTCACACGTACCAACACAGACTATCCCCCAATTTAATTGATCCCCTGTAAGATTCTGGTACCTCCGGTACCCTTAATCACCACTTTCCTCTGTAATGCCTCCCACCTTTCTCTTCAGGTGGTACGCATATACCTTTAAGAACGATGATGTCACTGCTGAGCGCCGCAGAGCGGCTATTTCAACCGCTGGCGGTCTCACTCACATTGTTTGTTCAACCTGCCTTGTTACCCACATGCTTTCAAGCCTGTCTCTCGATCGGAACCTCCAGCCATTCCCTTTACCTGGAGCAGACCGGAACCTCGCTACTGATCCCTGTATCTCGCTACCGGATCATTCCTCATCTACTGGACCTCTCTAAACTACTAACATTACAAGTGATAAGTACCCCACAGGGGAACCCTCCATAACCTTATTGCACTATCTACCTATGCACATTAAGGACTGTTACTACCTATCTATACTATCCTATCATCTGCACTGTTACATAGATTGCTAGCTCTTCAGCCTACTACCATCTATCATCTGCACTGCTGCATAGATTGCTGGCTCTCCTGTCTACTACTATCTATCCTTGCACTGGGTTAGCCTATCCTGTATTTGTCATCTGCTGTCCTCACCACCTGTTAGCATACTCGATACTAACCTATCTGCATTCCTAATACCATCTTGAACTCTCCTATACAAACCCTATCAAGTGATTACCATCCTTGTCACTGTTCACACCTGTCCCTTCAGCACATCACCTTCATACTATCATATACATACTATCACTCCAGGAACATCTCATTGAGTGTGTATATATCTGTATGTTGAAGCTGACAGGCCCACGGTGATGAGTCCTGGAGAGTTGGATCTGGTATTCAACACATCTCTACATGACTACTGAGTGGAGATTTTGCAGCTGCAAATCCAGCCTATACTAAAAACGCAGGAGCGTTACAGATTGAACCAACCTTAAAAATGGATTCAGCAGAATTACCCACTCAAGTGACACAATTAACACAACACGTAAAAGCGTTAATACTTGCTCTGACTGACGTACAAGAAAAGAATCAGACTCTGACACAGCAGGTAACCCAGCTCTCACGGCTTACTGCTATTCAGCCTCCTGAACCTAAAATAAACCCTCCTCTAGTGTTTACAGGTGATCGGAAAAAATTTAGTGAATTCAAAAACGCATGTCAATTGCTTTTTTTGTTAAAACCTCATACATACCCCACTGATCAAATAAAAGTCTGTACCGTTATTTCATACCTGACGGGTGATCCACGGGCCTGGGCAGACTCTCTCGTAGAGAGTAATGATCAGATTCTCAACACCTATTCCTTATTCCTAGCGGAACTCGCTAGTTTATACGATGACCCCAATAGGCAGAGTACTGCTGATATTCAGGTGAGGGCCTTAAAACAAGGAAGGAGACCTGTAGAAGACTTTATATCTGAGTTCAAAAGATGGACCCTTGATTCAGGGTGGAATGACACATCTTTGCAAACTCAATTCAGACTCGGGTTATCGGAAGCTGTTAAGGACAAGCTCGCCCGAGCGGATTTACCTGGCACCTTGGAGGCCTCGATACAACTTAGTATCAACATCGACAGACGACTGCGAGAAAGAAGGGCTGAAAAGATGGGAATGCCATTGTCTAGTCCTTCTCAGATTTCGGCCGTTGACCCTACTCCCATGGATGTAGGAACCATACGCCCACCTTTAATGACTACTGAACGAGCCAGAAGAACATCCAGAAATCTCTGCATGTACTGCGCATCCTCGGATCATTTGATAAACACCTGTCCCCTTGTCCGCAAAAAAGAGGGTGAGTGTTCACATGTCTTGCTGGGAGGATTAACGACTTCCTTCTCTAACCCCTATCTTTTTGTTCATTTAATATTACAGTGGGACCAAACTAGGATCACCACCAAGGCTATGGTCGACACTGGATCTTGTGGAAACTATATTGATACACTCTTTGTTACCTTAAATAAAATACCTATTATTTCAAAATCTAAGCCTGTTTCTGTTAGTTTCATTAATGGTATTCCACTGTCTTCTGGTCCAAACACCAACCAGACTCAGGCACTCCTTGCCACTACCAACGAATCACATGTGGAGACCATCACCTTTGACATACTATCCTCACCCCATTTTCCTATTATTTTGGGACTTCCCTGGTTACACACACACCAACCAATCATAGATTGGAAAAAACAGACTTTGGTTTTCCCTTCTCACTATTGTGAGAATACGTGTAACCTCCCATCTTATGGGAAGATTCTGTCTGTGGTGTCTGATGAAATTGCACCACTATGCTATCAGGATCTGTCCGAAGTGTTCCTTGAGAAAAATGCTCAAGTGTTGCCTCCCCATAGGGATTATGATTGCACTATCGATCTACTCCCTAACAGCAAATTGCTTTTCGGTCATGTTTATCCCCTTTCACAGGATGAACTTTCTCATCTCAAGGAATACTTGGATGAGAATTTGACAAAAGGGTTCATTAGACCCTCTACTTCTTCCACTGCTGCAGGACTTTTCTTTGTCTGCAATAAGGATTCCAGTCTCAGGCCTATTATCGATTATAGGCAATTAAACACGATTACGATAAAGGATCGCTATCCTCTGCCGCTCATCCCTGAACTTATTGAACAGGTGCGTGGGGCTACTTATTTCACCAAATTAGACCTGAAAGGGGCATACAACCTAATCCAAATCCGTGACGGGGATGAGTGGAAAACAGCATTCAGAACCAGATAGGGACTATTCGAATACCTTGTGATGCCATTCGGGCTATGTAATGCTCCCGCAGCTTTCCAAAGATTCATAAACGACATCTTTAGAGACTTACTTGATGTCTGTGTTGTAGTATACCTAGACGATATACTTATTTATTCTCGATCTATGCCTGAACACATAAAACATGTAAGACTTGTGTTGTCCAGACTGCTCTCACACAGACTATATGTGAAATTAAAAAAATGTCTATTTCATAAAGAAGAAATATTATTTCTAGGATACTTCATATCCAAAACTGGAATTAAGATGGATATGAGTAAGATATCCTGTATTCAAGACTGGCCTATACCAACAACTCGTAAGGCCCTACAGCGATTCCTTGGATTCTCGAACTTCTATAGGAAGTTCATCAAGAACTTTTCCGCTATTGTTAGACCTCTCACACAACTGACAAGCATAAAAAAACCATTCAAATGGTCAGAAGAAGCAAATCAAGCTTTCTGCTTGTTAAAATCAAGCTTTACTTCTGCTCCCATACTACGCCATCCAGACCCATCCCTCCAATATATTCTAGAGGTAGATGCGTCAAATATGGCAGTAGGAGCAGTTCTCTCCCAACGACCAACAAACACTTCATCACTTCACCCAGTTGCTTTCTTTTCAAAATCATTAAGCAGCCCAGAGGTGAATTACCCAGTGGGTGAAAAGGAGTTGCTTGCCATAAAACTGGCACTGGAGAATTGGCGACATCTGCTCGAAGGTACCCAGTTACCAATACTCATATATACAGATCATAAAAACCTTCAATACCTCCAGACTAACAAGACTCTCTCCCACCGGCAGGTACGATGGTCATTATTCTTTTTAAGATTTAATTTCCTAGTGACCTACACGCCTGCAGACAAAAAAAAAAAGCGCATGCGCTATCACGATTGACCGAAGATAACTGCCCCGAAATCCCTTCCATTCCCATAATACCCTATGAACGCATTATTGGTGTTGTCCGTTCCTTGAAGGAAGAGATTTTGCACAGTATAAGAATGGATTCACCTCCACCACAACTAAGTACTGATGCAGAAGGCTTCCTCTATTACAATGACAAACTCTACATACCCCCTACTATGCGCACCAAGATTTAGGAGTTATCGCATGATGTGCCCATGGCAGGACATATGGGTATAACGAAAACCTTTAATTTGCTCACCAGGCAGTTTTGGTGGCCTGATATGAAGACATCTGTACAAAAATTTGTTTCTTCATGTGACATTTGTGCAAGGTCCAAAATTGACACTACAAAACCATCTGTACTACTTTGTAGTCTACCAATACCCCAGGTTCCATGGGAAGTTGTATCCTTAGATTTCATAGTAGAACTACCACCCTCTAAAGGATTTAATACCATCCTAGTGTCAGTGGACCACTTGACAAAGATGGCACATTTCATTGCTATCCGTAGATTACCTTCATCTAAACAAACATCAGAACTACTGATGAAACATGTGTTTAAGTTGCATGGAATTCCAAAAACTCTTTTGTCCGACCGTGGTTCACAATTCATCTCTAAATTTTGGCAAGCACTTTGTCAAATTTTACGCATTGAGTGAAAGCTCACTTCTCCCTACCATCCTCAGACCAACGGACAGACTGAAAGAGTCAACCAGTGCATTGAGCAATATCTATGTTGCTACACATCATACTTACAGGATGATTGGGTGGATCTCCTTCCTCTAGCAGAATTTGCTTACAACAACGCAACCCACAGTACCACGAAGCAAAGTCCGTTCTACTTGAACTATGGGTTTCATCCCACTCTTCTTCCACCACGCATCCTGCCATCGAGTAACCCAGTAGCCTCGGATTACCTTACCCAAATAAAAGACTCCTTGGGCTTACTCAATACCACTATATCACACGCTCACAGTCAACAAAAAAAGTACTACGACCTTCGTAGAAGACCTTCTCCTCAGTATGCTATTGGGGACCTTGTTTGGCTATTGACAAAGAACTTAAGATTAAAAATCCCTAGCAAGAAGCTTGGACCTTTATTTTTGGGACCCTTCCCAATTAAAAAACTTATCGGAAAAGCTGCAGTACAGCTCACCCTACCAGCAGATCTCAAGATCCATCCCATCTTCCATGTGTCGCTACTGAAGCCCCATGTTCCTAACCAAGGAATAAGGCCTACCATCTTGCCTCCACCTCCAATACAAGTTGAAGGCGGAGAAGAGTATGAGATCAAGGAAATTTTGGATTCTCGCATTCATAGAGGAAGACTCCAGTATCTCATAAGATGGAAGAATTATGGACCCCAAGACGACACCTGGCTAGATACCTCTGATATTCATGCTCGTAGACTTATACGGAACTTTCACTCGAAACACCCAGAGAAACCTGTCCTATAGGCCTTCCGGAGCCGGCCTTAAGGGGGGGTACAGTAAGATTCTGGTACCTCCGGTACCCTTAATCACCACTTTCCTCTGTAATGCGTCCCACCTTTCTCTTCAGGTGGTACGCATATACCTTTAAGAACGATGATGTCACTGCTGAGCGCCGCAGAGCGGCTATTTCAACCGCCGGCGGTCTCACTCACATTGTTCGTTCTACCTGCCTTGTTACCCACATGCTTTCAAGCCTGTCTCTCGATCGGAACCTCCAGCCATTCCCTTTACCTGGAGCAGACCGGAACCTCGCTACTGATCCCTGTATCTCGCTACCGGATCATTCCTCATCTACTGGACCTCTCTAAACTACTAACATTACAAGTGATAAGTACCCCGCAGGGGAACCCTCCATAACCTTATTGCACTATCTACCTATGCACAGTAAGGACTGTTACTACCTATCTATACTATCCTATCATCTGCACTGTTACATAGATTGCTAGCTCTTCAGCCTACTACCATCTATCATCTGCACTGCTGCATAGATTGATGGCTCTCCTATCTACTACTATCTATCCTTGCACTGGGTTAGCCTATCCTGTATTTGTCATCTGCTGTCCTCACCACCTGTTAGCATACTCGATACTAACCTATCTGCATTCCTAATACCATCTTGAACTCTCCTATACAAACCCTATCAAGTGATTACCATCCTTGTCACTGTTCACACCTGTCCCTTCAGCACATCACCTTCATACTATCATATACATACTATCACTCCAGGAACATCTCATTGAGTGTGTATATATCTGTATGTTGAAGCTGACAGGCCCACGGTGATGAGTCCTGGAGAGTTGGATCTGGTATTCAACACATCTCTACATGACTACTGAGTGGAGATTTTGCAGCTGCAAATCCAGCCTATACTAAAAACGCAGGAGCGTTACATCCCCAAAGGTTTTTATTGAATAGCGGAATAGGAAATATGATCAAAAAAAGTGTATGTATCTCACACGTACACAACCACACTAGGCCCCAATTACTATCGTTTGTACCCCTAAAGGCAGGATGAGGAGTAGGAGGAGTATGGAACAGGCAGCACCCTCAAATCTTCAGAAGTATGAGATGAACCCCAAAAACTTGGAAAGGTGGATCTCACACATACCAACACAGACTATCCCGCAATTTAATTGATCCCCAAAGGTTTTTATTGAATAGCGGAATAGGAAATATGATCAAAAAAAGTATATGTATCTCACACGTACACAACCACACTAGGCCCCAATTACTATTGTTTGTACCCCTAAAAGGCTGGATGAGGAGTAGGGGGAGTATGGAACAGGCAGCACCCTCAAATCTTCAGAAGTATGAGATGAACCTCAAAAACTTGGAAAGGTGGATCTCACACGTACCAACACAGACTATCCCGCAATTTAATTGATCCCCAAAGGTTTTTATTGAATAGCGGAATAGGAAATATGATCAAAAAAAGTGTATGTATCTCACACGTACACAACCACACTAGGCCCCAATTACTATTGTTTGTACCCCTAAAGGCAGGATGAGGAGTAGGAGGAGTATGGAACAGGCAGCACCCTCAAATCTTCAGAAGTATGAGATGAACCTCAAAAACTTTGAAAGGTGGATCTCACACGTACCAACACAGACTATCTGTAACGCTCCTGCGTTTTATGTATAATGTGGATTTACAGCTGCAGAAATATTCCACTTCAGTAGTCATGTAGAGAAACGCTGAGACACCAATCCCAACTCCCAAGACTCATCATGTGTGGATAGTCTCAATTCAGCAAGTAAATACACACACTCAATAAGATGTTCCTAGAGTGACTTATATGTATAGTAATATAGTGATGATAGGCTGAAGAGACAGGTTGGGTAGAGATGGTAGATGACAGACACTTGAAAGGAATGTTCTTGAAAGTAAGATAGTAGCAGATGGGATGCAGATAGGTTTAGCAATCATGTATGGTAGCAGATGATAGAGTAGCAGGTGAACATACAGGATAGACCAACCCAGTGCAAGAGCAGATGGTATTAGGCTCAAGAGCTAGCAATCTTAGTTAGTGCAGATGTAGTAATAGTCCTTAGTATGCAGAGCTAGATAGTGTAAGCTTTAGTATGAAGGTTATAGAGGTTTCCCCTGTGGGGTACTTATCACTAGTAGCAATGTAGTAGAGGAGAGGTTCGGCAAGAGCGGATGATCCGGTAACGGGATACAGGGATCAGCAGCGTGGTTCCGATAGCGAGGTATGCTTGCAAGCATGAGAGCTTCAAGGCAGATTATGCGGCGTTGAACGAACATGTGAGTGAGACCGCCGGAGGTTGAAATAGTCGCTCCAGCGGCGCTCAGTGATGACAGAATCGGTCTTAAAGGTGTATGCGCACCTTACCAAAAGAGAATGGTGGGGCGCATACACTTAGGAAAAGTGGAATTAGGGTACCAAAGGTACCAGAACATTACAGTACCCCCCCTTAAGGCCGGCTCCTGAAGGCCTCTGGAGCTGGTTTGTCTGGGTACTTTGCATGAAAGTTGCGGATTAATCTAGGGGCATGTATGTCAGAGGTGTTTAGCCAGGTGTCGTCTTGGGGCCCATAGTTCTTCCATCGAACTAAGTATTGAAGTTTTCTTCTGTGGATACGAGAATCCAGAATCTCTTTTATCTCATATTCTTCTCCACCTTCAACTTGTACAGGAGGAGGAAGTGGGATAGTAGGCCTTATTCCTTGGTCAGGAACATGGGGCTTCAGTAGCGACACATGGAAAATGGGATGTATTTTGAGGTCTATTGGCAATGTAAGCTGCACTGCAGCTTTTCCAATAAGTTTCTTGATTGGGAAAGGTCCCAAGAAGAGAGGTCCAAGCTTTTTGCTAGGGATTTTCAGTCTTAAATTTTTTGTTGAGAGCCAATTGAGGTCCCCAATAGCATACTGAGGAGAAGGTCTTCTGCGAAGATCATAGTACTTCTTTTGTTGACTGTGAGCGTGTGCAATGGTAGTATTAAGCAAACCCAGAGAGTCCTTTATTTGGGTAAGATAGTCTGAGGCTACTGGGTTATTTGAAGGAAGGATGCGTGGTGGAAGAATAGAGGGATGAAACCCATAGTTCAAGTAGAACGGACTCTGCTTGGTCGTACTGTGGGTTGCGTTGTTGTAGGCAAATTCTGCCAGAGGGAGAAGATCCACCCAATCATCCTGTTGGTAAGAAGTGTAACAACGTAAATATTGCTCAATGCATTGGTTGACTCTTTCAGTCTGTCCGTTGGTCTGCGGATGGTAAGGAGAAGTGAGCTTCCGCTCAATTCGTAGTATGTGACATAGTTCTTGCCAGAACTTGGAAATAAATTGTGATTCACGGTCAGACAGAAGAGTTTTTGGGATACCATGTAACTTAAAGACATGTTTCATCAGGAGTTCTGCCGTTTGTTTGGACGAAGGTAGTCTGCGAATAGCAATGAAATGTGCCATCTTTGTCAGATGGTCCACTGACACCAAGATGGTATTAAATCCTTTGGAAGGAGGTAGTTCTACTATAAAGTCCAAGGACACAACTTCCCATGGAGTTTGGGGTATTGGTAGACTGCATAGTAGACCGGATGGTCTCGTAGTGTCAATTTTGGACCTGGCACAGACATTGCATGAAGAGACGAATTTTTGTATAGATGTTTTCATGTCAGGCCACCAGAATTGTCTGGTAATCAGATTAAGAGTCTTTGTCATACCCATATGTCCTGCCATAGGCACATCATGCGATAATTCCAAGATCTTGGTGCGCATGGTAGGTGGTATGTAAAGTTTGTCGTTGTAGTAGAGGAAGCCTTCTGCATCGGTATTTAGTTGTGGTGGGGGTGAATCCAAACTTATACCATGCAAAACCTCTTCCTTCAAAGAACGGACAACTCCAATAATACGCTTGTGAGGTATTATAGGAACGGAAGGGATTTCAAAGTAGTTTTCTTCAGTTAGTCGTGATAGTGCATCCGCCTTTTTGTTCTTATCTGCAGGTGTGTAGGTCACTAGGAAGTTAAACCTTAGAAAGAATAGTGACCATCGTACCTGTCGGTGAGAGAGAGTTTTGTTAGTCTGAAGATATTGAAGATTTTTATGGTCCGTGTATATAAGTATTGGTAATCGGGTGCCTTCGAGTAGATGTCGCCAATTCTCCAGAGCCAATTTTATAGCAAGCAGTTCCTTTTCACCCACGGGGTAATTTACCTCTGGACTGCTTAAGGATTTAGAAAAGAAGGTGACTGGATGGAGTGGTGAAGTGTTAGTTGGTCGTTGGGAGAGTATTGCTCCTACTGCCATGTTTGACGCATCTACTTCCAGAATGTATTGGAGGGATGGGTCTGGATGGCGTAGTATGGGAGCAGAAGTAAACCTTGTCTTTAACAGGTGAAAAGCTTTATTTGCTTCATCTGACCATTTGAATGGTCTCTTAATGCTAGTGAGCTGTGTGAGGGGTCTCACAATGGCAGAGAAGTTCCTGATGAATTTCCTGTAGAAATTAGAAAATCCAAGGAATCGCTGTAGCGCCTTGCGGGTGGTTGGTGTAGGCCAATCCTGAATGCAGGATATCTTACTCATGTCCATCTTGATTCCTGTTTTGGATATGATGTAGCCTAGAAACAGTACCTCTTCTTTATGAAACAAGCATTTTTTCAGTTTCACGTATAGGTTGTGTGCAAGCAATCTCGATAATACTAGTCTTACATGTCTTATGTGTTCAGACAGGGATCGTGAATATATAAGTATATCGTCCAGATATACCACAACACAGACATCTAGTAAGTCTCTGAAAATATCATTTATAAATCGTTGAAAGGCTGCAGGGGCGTTGCATAGCCCGAAGGGCATTACAAGATATTCGAACAATCCGTATCTGGTTCTGAATGCAGTCTTCCACTCGTGTCCATCACGGATTCGAATGAGATTGTATGCCCCTTTCAGGTCCAATTTTGAAAAATTGGTAGCTCCACGCACCTGCTCAATGAGCTCAGGGATAAGCGGTAGAGGATAGCGATCTTTTATTGTAATAGCATTCAATTGCTTATAGTCGATTAAGGGCTGAGACTCGAGTCCCTATTGCGGACAAAAAAGAGTCCTGCTGCTGTGGAAGAAGTGGAAGGTCTAATAAAACCTTTTTTCAAATTCTCATCCAAATATTCTTTGAGATGGGAAAGTTCATCCTGTGAAAGAGGATAAACATGACCGAACGGCAATTTGCTATTTGGGAGTAGATCAATACTACAATCATAGTCTCGATGGGGAGGTAGTGCTTGAGCATTTTTCTCAAGAAAAACCTCAGAGAGATCCTGATAACATAGTGGTGCAATCTCATCTGTCACCACAGACAGGATCTTCCCGGAAGACGGGAAGTTACACGTACCCTCGCAATAGCAAGAGAGGAAGGCCAGGGTCCGTTCCTTCCAATCTATGGTTGGTTGATGTGTGTGTAACCAGGGAAGTCCCAAAACAATGGGAAAGTGGGGTGAAGGTATTAGGTCGAAGGTTGTGGTCTCCATATGAGACCCGTTAGTAGTGACTAGGAGTGCCTGTGTCTGATCAGTGATCGGACCAGAGGATAAAGGAACACCGTTAATAAGACTCACTGAGACAGGTTTAGGTTTAGAAATAATAGGGACTTTATTTAAAGCAGCAAAACGTATGTCAATATAATTTCCACAAGATCCTGTGTCAATCATGGCCTTAGTAGTAATCCTGTTCTGGTCCCACTGTAATGTTAAGCAAACAAAAAGGTAAGGGTTAGTAATTGAAGTTGTCAATCCCCCTAGGAGGACATGTAAACACTCACCCTTCTTTTTGTAGACTAGGGGACAGATGTTTATCTTGTGATCCGGGGATGCACAGTACAAGCAGAGCTTACCAGATCGTCTTCTGGCTCTTTCCACTGTTGATAAAGGTGGGCGTATGGTTCCTACCTCCATAGGAGTGGGGTCATCGGCCAAAATCCGAGAAGAACTGGATAATGGCATTCCCATTTTTTCAGCCTTTCTTTCTCGTAGTCTTCTATCTATGGTGATACTGAGTTGTATCAATGCATCCAGGGTTTTTGGCAGATCCGCTCGGGCGAGCTCGTCTTTAACGGCCTCTGATAGGCCAAGCCTAAATTGAGTTTTCAGAGATGCATCATTCCATTCTGAATCAAGGGTCCATCTCTTGAATTCTGCGACAAAGTCTTCCACAGGTCTCCTACCTTGTTTCAAGGACCTTAATTGAAGATCGGCAGTACTGTGCCTATTGGGATCATCATATAGGCTAGTAAGTTCTGCTAGAAATAAGGCATAGGATTTGAGAAGCTGATCGTTTTTCTCAAAAAGAGAGTCTGCCCAGGCCCGAGGATCGCCTGTTAGGTAAGAAATAATAGTACAAACCTTAACCACTTAAGCCCCGGAAGATTTTACCCCCATTCCGACCAGGGGGTATTTTGCGATTCGGCACTGCGTGACTTTAACGGACAATTGCGCGGTCGTGCGACGCTGTACCTAAATGAATTTGGCGTCCTTTTTTTCCCACAAACAGAGCTTTCTTTTGGTGGTATTTGATCACCTGTGCGATTTTTTGATCACGCGCTATAAACAAAAAAAGAGCGTCAATTTTGCAAAAATAGCAATATTTTTCACATTTTTTTATATGAAATTCCCCAAAAAAAAAATTTAAAAATCAAAATTTTTTTACTTTTTCGGCCAATTTGTTTTATGCTACCTATGTTTGGTAAAAAAAATCGCAAAAAGCGTATTTTAATTGGTTTGCGCAAAAGTTATCGCGTTTACTAACAAAGGGAAAGATTTCTGTCATTTTTGTTGTTTTTTTTTTTTAACGTGTAATGGCGGCGATCTGCGATTTTTTTTGCGGTACTGCGACATTGGGGCGGACAGATCGGACCCTTGACTGACATTTTTGACACTTTTGGGGTTACCAGTGACATTTCTACAGTAATCAGTGCTATATATATGCACTGTTACTGTAAAAATACACTGGTAGTGAAGGGGTTAACCTTATTTGGGAGGGAGGGGCTGTGTGTATCCCTAGGGGCGTGCTTTCTACTGTGATTGGCTGGGGCTTGAGCTGTATGGACACTGATCAACGGATCTACATACTAGATCCGAGTGATCAGTATCCTAACAGCAAGGAGAATGACAGGTGGCTTGTTTACACAAGCTGCCTGACATTCTCCCTCTCCCCCGCCGATCGCCGAGTGACCGGCGGACATCGGCGGACATCGGGTCCGCCGGTCACACGCGCGGGGGGGTCCGTGACCACGCGGGAGCGGGAGCGCGCCTCCGGGGGCGCGCGCTCGCTCCCTAGACCCTCACAAGCTAGTGACGTAGCCCTACGTCACTTTTCCTGTGAGGGGCTGACTGCCGACGTAGATCGGCGTTAGGCAGTCGGCAAGTGGTTAATGTGATCAGTAAGGTAGGTATGGGGTTTTAGCAAGAAAAGTAACTCACATGCGTTTTTAAATTCGCGAAATTTTTTGCGATCGCCTGTAAATACCAAAGGAGGATTTATTTTGGGTTCAGGGGACTGAGCAGTGGTAAGTTGTGTCAGTCTGGTTACCTGCTGCGTCAGAGCCTGATTTTCTTCTCTTAATTCAGCAAGTGCGTGTATTAACGCAGTTACTTGCTGTTTTAATTGTGTCACCTGAGTGGTTATTTCTGCTGAATCCATTTGAGGTTCGTTCAATCTGTAACGCTCCTGCGTTTTATGTATAATGTGGATTTACAGCTGCAGAAATATTCCACTTCAGTAGTCATGTAGAGAAACGCTGAGACACCAATCCCAACTCCCAAGACTCATCATGTGTGGATAGTCTCAATTCAGCAAGTAAATACACACACTCAATAAGATGTTCCTAGAGTGACTTATATGTATAGTAATATAGTGATGATAGGATGAAGAGACAGGTTGGGTAGAGATGGTAGATGACAGACACTTGAAAGGAATGTTCTTGAAAGTAAGATAGTAGCAGATGGGATGCAGATAGGTTTAGCAATCATGTATGGTAGCAGATGATAGAGTAGCAGGTGAACATACAGGATAGACCAACCCAGTGCAAGAGCAGATGGTATTAGGCTCAAGAGCTAGCAATCTTAGTTAGTGCAGATGTAGTAATAGTCCTTAGTATGCAGAGCTAGATTGTGTAAGCTTTAGTATGAAGGTTATAGAGGTTTCCCCTGTGGGGTACTTATCACTAGTAGCAATGTAGTAGAGGAGAGGTCGGCAAGAGCGGATGATCCGGTAACGGGATACAGGGATCAGCAGCGTGGTTCCGATAGCGAGGTATGCTTGCAAGCATGAGAGCTTCAAGGCAGATTATGAGGCGTTGAACGAACATGTGAGTGAGACCGCCGGAGGTTGAAATAGCCGCTCCAGCGGCGCTCAGTGATGACAGCATCGGTCTTAAAGGTGTATGCGCACCTTACCAAAAGAGAATGGTGGGGCGCATACACTTAGGAAAAGTGGAATTAGGGTACCAAAGGTACCAGAACATTACACTATCCCACAATTTAATTGATCCCCAAAGGTTTTTATTGAATAGCGGAATAGGAAATATGATCCAAAAAAGTGTATGTATCTCACAAGTACACAACCACACTAGGCCCCAATTACTATTGTTTGTACCCCTAAAAGGCTGGATGAGGAGTAGGGGGAGTATGGAACAGGCAGCACCCTCAAATCTTCAGAAGTATGAGATGAACCTCAAAAACTTGGAAAGGTGGATCTCACACGTACCAACACAGACTATCCCGCAATTTAATTGATCCCCAAAGGTTTTTATTGAATAGCGGAATAGGAAATATGATCAAAAAAAGTGTATGTATCTCACACGTACACAACCACACTAGGCCCCAATTACTATTGTTTGTACCCCTAAAGGCAGGATGAGGAGTAGGAGGAGTATGGAACAGGCAGCACCCTCAAATCTTCAGAAGTATGAGATGAACCTCAAAAACTTGGAAAGGTGGATCTCACACGTACCAACACAGACTATCCCGCAATTTAATTGATCCCCAAAGGTTTTTATTGAATAGCGGAATAGGAAATATGATCAAAAAAAGTGTATGTATCTCACACATACACAAGCACACAAGGCCCCAATTACTATTGTTTGTACCCCTAAAAGGCTGGATGAGGAGTAGGGGGAGTATGGAACAGGCAGCACCCTCAAATCTTCAGAAGTATGAGATGAACCTCAAAAACTTGGAAAGGTGGATCTCACACGTACCAACACAGACTATCGCCAAATTTAACTGACCCCTAAAGGTTTTTGATTAAATAGCGGAATAGAAAATATGATAAAAAAAGTGTATGTATCTCACACCTACAAAACCACACTAGGTCCCAATTACTATTGTTTGTACCCCTAAAAGGATGGATGAGGAGTAGGGGGAGTATGGAACAGGCAGCACCCTCAAATCTTCAGAAGTATGAGATGAACCTCAAAAACTTAGAAAGGTGGATCTCACACATGCCAACACAGACTATCCCGCAATCTAATTGATCCCCAAAGGTTTTAATTGAATAGCGGAATAGGAAATATGATCAAAAAAAGTGTATGTATCTCACACGTACACAACCACACTAGGCCCCAATTACTATTGTTTGTACCCCTAAAAGGCTGAATGAGGAGTAGGGGGAGTATGGAACAGGCAGCACCCTCAAATCTTCAGAAGTATGAGATGAACCCCAAAAACTTGGAAAGGTGGATCTCACACGTACCAACACAGACTATCCCCCAATTAAACTGATCCCCAAAGGTTTTTGACTAAATAGCGGAATAGAAAATATGATCCAAAAAGTGTATGTATCTCACACGTACACAACCACACTAGGCCTCAATTACTATTGTTTGTACCCCTAAAAGGATGGATGAGGAGTAGGGGGAGTATGGAACAGGCAGCACCCTCAAATCTTCAGAAGTATGAGATGAACCCCAAAAACTTGGAAAGGTGGATCTCACACGTACCAACACAGACTATCCCCCAATTTAATTGATCCCCAAAGGTTTTTATTGAATAGCGGAATAGGAAATATGATCAAAAAAAGTGTATGTATCTCACACGTACACAACCACACTAGGCCCCAATTACTATTGTTTGTACCCCTAAAAGGCTGGATGAGGAGTAGGGGGAGTATGGAACAGGCAGCACCCTCAAATCTTCAGAAGTATGAGATAAACCCCAAAAACTTGGAAAGGTGGATCTCACACGTACCAACACAGACTATCCCCCAATTTAACTGATCCCCAAAGGTTTTTGATTAAATAGCGGAATAGAAAATATGATCCAAAAAATTGTATATATCTCACACGTAAACAACCACACTAGGCCCCAATTACTATTGTTTGTACCCCTAAAAGGATGGATGAGGAGTAGGGGGAGTATGGAACAGGCAGCACCCTCAAATCTTCAGAAGTATGAGATGAACCCCAAAAACTTGGAAAGGTGGATCTCACACGTACCAACACAGACTATCCCCTAATTTAACTGATCCCCAAAGGTTTTGGATTAAATAGCGGAATAGAAAATATGATCCAAAAAAGTGTATGTATCTCACACGTACACAACCACACTAGGCCCCAATTACTATTGTTTGTACCCCTAAAAGGCTGGATGAGGAGTAGGAGGAGTATGGAACAGGCAGCACCCTCAAATCTTCAGAAGTATGAGATGAACCCCAAAAACTTGGAAAGGTGGATCTCACACGTACCAACACAGACTATCGCCAAATTTAACTGACCCCTAAAGGTTTTTGATTAAATAGCGGAATAGAAAATATGATAAAAAAAGTGTATGTATCTCACACCTACACAACCACACTAGGTCCCAATTACTATTGTTTGTACCCCTAAAAGGATGGATGAGGAGTAGGGGGAGTATGGAACAGGCAGCACCCTCAAATCTTCAGAAGTATGAGATGAACCTCAAAAACTTGGAAAGGTGGATCTCACACATACCAACACAGACTATCCCGCAATTTAATTGATCCCCAAAGGTTTTAATTGAATAGCGGAATAGGAAATATGATCAAAAAAAGTGTATGTATCTCACACGTACACAGCTACACTAGGCCCCAATTACTATTGTTTGTACCCCTAAAAGGCTGAATGAGGAGTAGGGGGAGTATGGAACAGGCAGCACCCTCAAATCTTCAGAAGTATGAGATGAACCCCAAAAACTTGGAAAGGTGGATCTCACACGTACCAACACAGACTATCGCCCAATTTAACTGACCCCTAAAGGTTTTTGATTAAATAGCGGAACAGAAAATATGATCAAAAAAAGTGTATGTATCTCACACGTACACAACCACACTAGGCCCCAATTACTATTGTTTGTACCCCTAAAAGGATGGATGAGGAGTAGGGGGAGTATGGAAGAGGCAGCACCCTCAAATCTTCAGAAGTATGAGATGAACCCCAAAAACTTGGAAAGGTGGATCTCACACGTACCAACACAGACTATCCCCCAATTTAACTGATCCCCAAAGGTTTTTGATTAAATAGCGGAATAGAAAATATGATCCAAAAAAGTGTGTGTATCTCACACGTACACAACCACACTAGGCCCCAATTACTATTGTTTGTACCCCTAAAAGGATAAATGAGGAGTAGGGGGAGTATGGAACAGGCAGCACCCTCAAATCTTCAGAAGTATGAGATGAACCCCAAAAACTTGGAAAGGTGGATCTCACACATACCAACACAGACTATCCCCCAATTTAACTGATCCCCAAAGGTTTTTGATTAAATAGCGGAATAGAAAATATGATCCAAAAAAGTGTATGTATCTCACACGTACACAACCACACAAGGCCCCAATTACTATTGTTCGTACCCCTAAAAGGATGGATGAGGAGTAGGGGGAGTATGGAACAGTCAGCACCCTCAAATCTTCAGAAGTATGAGATGAACCTCAAAAACTTGGAAAGGTGGATCTCACACGTACCAACACAGACTATCCCGCAATTTATTTGATCCCCAATGGTTTTTATTGAATAGCGGAATAGGAAATATGATCAAAAAAAGTGTATGTATCTCACACGTACACAACCCCACTAGGCCCCAATTACTTTTGTTTGTACCCCTAAAAGGATGGATGAGGAGTAGGGGGAGTATGGAACAGGCAGCACCCTCAAATCTTCAGAAGTATGAGATGAACCCCAAAAACTTGGAAAGGTGGATCTCACACGTACCAACACAGACTATCCCCCAATTTAACTGATCCCCAAAGGTTTTTGACTAAATAGCGGAATAGAAAATATGATCCAAAAAAGTGTATGTATCTCACACGTACACAACCACACTAGGCCTCAATTACTATTGTTTGTACCCCTAAAAGGCTGGATGAGGAGTAGGAGGAGTTTGGAACAGGCAGCACCCTCAAATCTTCAGAAGTATGAGATGAACCCCAAAAACTTGGAAAGGTGGATCTCACACGTACCAACACAGACTATCCCGCAATTTAATTGATCCCCAAAGGTTTTTATTGAATAGCGGAATAGGAAATATGATCAAAAAAAGTGTATGTATCTCACACGTACACAACCACACTAGGCCCCAATTACTATTGTTTGTACCCCTAAATGGATGGATGAGGAGTAGGGGGAGTATGGAACAGGCAGCACCCTCAAATCTTCAGAAGTATGAGATGAACCCCAAAAACTTGGAAAGGTGGATCTCACACGTACCAACACAGACTATCGCCCAATTTAACTGACCCCTAAAGGTTTTTAATTAAATAGCGGAATAGAAAATATGATCAAAAAAAGTGTATGTATCTCACACGTACACAACCACACTAGGCCCCAATTACTATTGTTTGTACCCCTAAAAGGATGGATGAGGAGTAGGGGGAGTATGGAAGAGGCAGCACCCTCAAATCTTCAGAAGTATGAGATGAACCCCAAAAACTTGGAAAGGTGGATCTCACACGTACCAACACAGACTATCCCCCAATTTAACTGATCCCCAAAGGTTTTTGATTAAATAGCGGAATAGAAAATATGATCCAAAAAAGTGTATGTATCTCACACGTACACAACCACACTAGGCCCCAATTACTATTGTTTGTACCCCTAAAAGGCTGGATGAGGAGTAGGAGGAGTATGGAAAAGGCAGCACCCTCAAATCTTCAGAAGTATGAGATGAACCCCAAAAACTTGGAAAGGTGGATCTCACACATACCAACACAGACTATCCCCCAATTTAACTGATCCCCAAAGGTTTTTGATTAAATAGCGGAATAGAAAATATGATCCAAAAAAGTGTATGTATCTCACACGTACACAACCACACTAGGCCCCAATTACTATTGTTCGTACCCCTAAAAGGATGGATGAGGAGTAGGGGGAGTATGGAACAGTCAGCACCCTCAAATCTTCAGAAGTATGAGATGAACCTCAAAAACTTGGAAAGGTGGATCTCACACGTACCAACACAGACTATCCCGCAATTTATTTGATCCCCAATGGTTTTTATTGAATAGCGGAATAGGAAATATGATCAAAAAAAGTGTATGTATCTCACACGTACACAACCACACTAGGCCCCAATTACTTTTGTTTGTACCCCTAAAAGGATGGATGAGGAGTAGGGGGAGTATGGAACAGGCAGCACCCTCAAATCTTCAGAAGTATGAGATGAACCCCAAAAACTTGGAAAGGTGGATCTCACACGTACCAACACAGACTATCCCCCAATTTAACTGATCCCCAAAGGTTTTTGACTAAATAGCGGAATAGAAAATATGATCCAAAAAAGTGTATGTATCTCACACGTACACAACCACACTAGGCCTCAATTACTATTGTTTGTACCCCTAAAAGGCTGGATGAGGAGTAGGAGGAGTTTGGAACAGGCAGCACCCTCAAATCTTCAGAAGTATGAGATGAACCCCAAAAACTTGGAAAGGTGGATCTCACACGTACCAACACAGACTATCCCGCAATTTAATTGATCCCCAAAGGTTTTTTATTGAATAGCGGAATAGGAAATATGATCAAAAAAAGTGTATGTATCTCACACGTACACAACCACACTAGGCCCCAATTACTATTGTTTGTACCCCTAAATGGATGGATGAGGAGTAGGGGGAGTATGGAACAGGCAGCACCCTCAAATCTTCAGAAGTATGAGATGAACCCCAAAAACTTGGAAAGGTGGATCTCACACGTACCAACACAGACTATCGCCCAATTTAACTGACCCCTAAAGGTTTTTGATTAAATAGCGGAATAGAAAATATGATCAAAAAAAGTGTATGTATCTCACACGTACACAACCACACTAGGCCCCAATTACTATTGTTTGTACCCCTAAAAGGATGGATGAGGAGTAGGGGGAGTATGGAAGAGGCAGCACCCTCAAATCTTCAGAAGTATGAGATGAACCCCAAAAACTTGGAAAGGTGGATCTCACACGTACCAACACAGACTATCCCCCAATTTAACTGATCCCCAAAGGTTTTTGATTAAATAGCGGAATAGAAAATATGATCCAAAAAAGTGTATGTATCTCACACGTACACAACCACACTAGGCCCCAATTACTATTGTTTGTACCCCTAAAAGGCTGGATGAGGAGTAGGAGGAGTATGGAAAAGGCAGCACCCTCAAATCTTCAGAAGTATGAGATGAACCCCAAAAACTTGGAAAGGTGGATCTCACACGTACCAACACAGACTATCCCCCAATTTAACTGATCCCCAAAGGTTTTTGATTAAATAGCGGAATAGAAAATATGATCCAAAAAAGTGTATGTATCTCACACGTACACAACCACACTAGGCCCCAATTACTATTGTTTGTACCCCTAAAAGGATAAATGAGGAGTAGGGGGAGTATGGAACAGGCAGCACCCTCAAATCTTCAGAAGTATGAGATGAACCCCAAAAACTTGGAAAGGTGGATCTCACACATACCAACACAGACTATCCCCCAATTTAACTGATCCCCAAAGGTTTTTGATTAAATAGCGGAATAGAAAATATGATCCAAAAAAGTGTATGTATCTCACACGTACACAACCACACTAGGCCCCAATTACTATTGTTCGTACCCCTAAAAGGATGGATGAGGAGTAGGGGGAGTATGGAACAGTCAGCACCCTCAAATCTTCAGAAGTATGAGATGAACCTCAAAAACTTGGAAAGGTGGATCTCACACGTACCAACACAGACTATCCCGCAATTTATTTGATCCCCAATGGTTTTTATTGAATAGCGGAATAGGAAATATGATCAAAAAAAGTGTATGTATCTCACACGTACACAACCACACTAGGCCCCAATTACTTTTGTTTGTACCCCTAAAAGGATGGATGAGGAGTAGGGGGAGTATGGAACAGGCAGCACCCTCAAATCTTCAGAAGTATGAGATGAACCCCAAAAACTTGGAAAGGTGGATCTCACATGTACCAACACAGACTATCCCCCAATTTAACTGATCCCCAAAGGTTTTTGACTAAATAGCGGAATAGAAAATATGATCCAAAAAAGTGTATGTATCTCACACGTACACAACCACACTAGGCCTCAATTACTATTGTTTGTACCCCTAAAAGGCTGGATGAGGAGTAGGAGGAGTTTGGAACAGGCAGCACCCTCAAATCTTCAGAAGTATGAGATGAACCGCAAAAACTTGGAAAGGTGGATCTCACACGTACCAACACAGACTATCCCGCAATTTAATTGATCCCCAAAGGTTTTTATTGAATAGCGGAATAGGAAATATGATCAAAAAAAGTGTATGTATCTCACACGTACACAACCACACTAGGCCCCAATTACTATTGTTTGTACCCCTAAATGGATGGATGAGGAGTAGGGGGAGTATGGAACAGGCAGCACCCTCAAATCTTCAGAAGTATGAGATGAACCCCAAAAACTTGGAAAGGTGGATCTTACACGTACCAACACAGACTATCCACCAATTTAACTGATCCCCAAAGGTTTTTGATTAAATAGCGGAATAGAAAATATGATCCAAAAAATTGTATGTATCTCACACGTACACAACCACACTAGGCCCCAATTACTATTGTTTGTACCCCTAAAAGGATGGATGAGGAGTAGGGGGAGTATGGAACAGGCAGCACCCTCAAATCTTCAGAAGTATGAGATGAACCTCAAAAACTTGGAAAGGTGGATCTCACACGTACCAACACAAACTATCCCGCAATTTAATTGATCCCCAAAGGTTTTTATTGAATAGCGGAATAGGAAATATGATCAAAAAAGTGTATGCATCTCACACGTACACAACCACACTAGGCCCCAATTACTATTGTTTGTACCCCTAAAAGAATGGATGAGGAGTAGGGGGAGTATGGAACAGGCAGCACCCTCAAATCTTCAGAAGTATGAGATGAACCCCAAAAACCCTGAAAGGTGGATCTCACATGTACCAACACAGACTATCCCCCAATTTAACTGATCCCCAAAGGTTTTTGATTAAATAGCGGAATAGAAAATATGATCCAAAAAAGTGTATGTATCTCACACGTACACAACCACACTAGGCCCCAATTACTATTGTTTGTACCCCTAAAAAGATGGATGAGGAGTAGGAGGAGTATGGAACAGGCAGCACCCTCAAATCTTCAGAAGTATGAGATGAACCCCAAAAACTTGGAAAGGTGGATCTCACACGTACCAACACAGACTATCCCCCAATTTAACTGATCCCCAAAGGTTTTTGATTAAATAGCGGAATAGAAAATATGATCCAAAAAAGTGTATGTATCTCACACGTACACAACCACACTAGGCCCCAATTACTATTGTTTGTACCCCTAAAAGGATGGATGAGGAGTAGGGGGAGTATGGAACAGGCAGCACCCTCAAATCTTCAGAAGTATGAGATGAACCTCAAAAACTTGGAAAGGTGCATCTCACACATACCAACACAGACTATCCCGCAATTTAATTGATCCCCAAAGGTTTTTATTGAATAGCGGAATAGGAAATATGATCAAAAAAAGTGTATGTATCTCACACGTACACAACCACACTAGGCCCCAATTACTATTGTTTGTACCCCTAAAAGGATGGATGAGGAGTAGGGGGAGTATGGAACAGGCAGCACCCTCAAATCTTCAGAAGTATGAGATGAACCCCAAAAACTTGGAAAGGTGGATCTCACACGTACCAACACAGGCTATCCCCCAATTTAACTGATCCCCAAAGGTTTTTGACTAAATAGCGGAATAGAAAATATGATCCAAAAAAGTGTATGTATCTCACACGTACACAACCACACTAGGCCCCAATTACTATTGTTTGTACCCCTAAAAGGCTGGATGAGGAGTAGGAGGAGTTTGGAACAGGCAGCACCCTCATATCTTCAGAAGTATGAGATTAACCCCAAAAACTTGGAAAGGTGGATCTCACACGTACCAACACAGACTATCCCGCAATTTAATTGATCCCCAAAGGTTTTTATTGAATAGCGGAATAGGAAATATGATCAAAAAAAGTGTATGTATCTCACACGTACACAACCACACTAGGCCCCAATTACTATTGTTTGTACCCCTAAAAGGATGGATGAGGAGTAGGGGGAGTATGGAACAGGCAGCACCCTCAAATCTTCAGAAGTATGAGATGAACCCCAAAAATTTGGAAAGGTGGATCTCACACGTACCAACACAGACTATCCCCCAATTTAACTGATCCCCAAAGGTTTTTGATTAAATAGCGGAATAGAAAATATGATCCAAAAAAGTGTATGTATCTCACACGTACACAACCACACTAGGCCCCAATTACTATTGTTTGTACCCCTAAAAGGATGGATGAGGAGTAGGGGGAGTATGGAACAGGCAGCACCCTCAAATCTTCAGAAGTATGAGATAAACCGCAAAAACTTGGAAAGGTGGATCTCACACGTACCAACACAGACTATCCCCCAATTTAACTGATCCCCAAAGGTTTTTGATTAAATAGCGGAATAGAAAATATGATCCAAAAAAGTGTATGTATCTCACACGTACACAACCACACTAGGCCCCAATTACTATTGTTTGTACCCCTAAAAGGATGGATGAGGAGTAGGGGGAGTATGGAACAGGCAGCACCCTCAAATCTTCAGAAGTATGAGATGAACCTCAAAAACTTGGAAAGGTGGATCTCACACGTACCAACACAAACTATCTCGCAATTTAACTGATCCCCAAAGGTTTTTGATTAAATAGCGAAATAGAAAATATGATCCAAAAAAGTGTATGTATCTCACACGTACACAACCACACTAGGCCCCAATTACTATTGTTTGTACCCCTAAAAGGATGGATGAGGAGTAGGGGGAGTATGGAACAGGCAGCACCCTCAAATCTTCAGAAGTATGAGATGAACCTCAAAAACTTGGAAAGGTGGATCTCACACATACCAACACAGACTATCCCGCAATTTAATTGATCCCCAAAGGTTTTTATTGAATAGCGGAATAGGAAATATGATCAAAAAAAGTGTATGTATCTCACACGTACACAACCACACTAGGCCCCAATTACTATTGTTTGTACCCCTAAAAGGATGGATGAGAAGTAGGGGGAGTATGGAACAGGCAGCACCCTCAAATCTTCAGAAGTATGAGATGAACCTCAAAAACTTGGAAAGGTGGATCTCACACGTACCAACACAGACTATCCCGCAATTTAATTGATCCCCAAAGGTTTTTATTGAATAGCGGAATAGGAAATATGATCAAAAAAAGTGTATGTATCTCACACGTACACAACCACACTAGGCCCCAATTACTATTGTTTGTACCCCTAAAAGGATGGATGAGGAGTAGGGGGAGTATGGAACAGGCAGCACCCTCAAATCTTCAGAAGTATGAGATGAACCTCAAAAACTTGGAAAGGTGGATCTCACACGTACCAACGCAGACTATCTCGCAATTTAACTGATCCCCAAAGGTTTTTGATTAAATAGCGAAATAGAAAATATGATCCAAAAAAGTGTATGTATCTCACACGTACACAACCACACTAGGCCCCAATTACTATTGTTTGTACCCCTAAAAGGATGGATGAGGAGTAGGGGGAGTATGGAATAGGTAGCACCCTCAAATCTTCAGAAGTATGAGATTGTGTTCACTGTACCCCACAAAGATTGTGTTCACTGCACCCCACAAAGATTGTGTTCACTGCACCCCAAAAGGATTGTGTTCACTGCACCCCTAAAAGATTGTGTTCACTGCACCCCAAAAAATTTTGTTCACTGCACCCCACAAAGATTGTGTTCACTGCACCCCAAAAGGATTAGGTTCACTGCACCCCAAAAAGATTGTGTTCACTGCACCAAGATTGTGTTCACTGCACCCCACAAAGATTGTGTTCACGGTACCCCACAAAGATTGTGTTCACTGCACCCCAAAAAGATTGTGTTCACTGCAGCCCACACACAGCAAAATGGATGTGGATCACTGACACCTGCCTATCTCCTATCCCACACCACACAGCAATATCGATTGTAGTTTGTAGAACACACTTTCCCTAAAAATCAGCACTGCAGACTCTATCCCTAACAGGATTGATAAGAGATCGTAGATCGGGACTGAGTGCAGACCCCACCCCACACAGCAATATCGATTGTAGTTTGTAGAACACACTTTCCCTAAACATCAGCAGACTGTATCCCTAACAGGATTGATAAGAGATCATAGATCGGGACTGAGTGCAGACCCCACCCCACACAGCAATATCGATTGTAGTTTGTAGAACACACTTTCCCTAAAAATCTGCAGACTCTATCCCTAACAGGATTGATAAGAGATCGTAGATCGGGACTGAGTGCAAACCCCACCCCACACAGCAATGTCGATTGTAGTTTGTAGAACACACTTTCCCTAAAAAACAGCAGACTCTCTCCCTAAAATGCCTACAACTCGCCCTGCCTAACACACTCCGACCTGTCCCTCAATTCTATCCGGACACAAATGTTTTTTTTTCCTGTCTGTCCCTAAAATCAGCAGCCAGCACGTTGATGTGTGCTCTCTCCCTGATCTAAGCAGCAGAATGACGCCATAGCGGCGCTGCCTCGAACTTATAAAGACTTGGTCACATGCTTCAGACGGCCAATCACAGCTACTGATACATTTGTAGGTATGGCTGGGATGGCTTAAGGCACACCAGTTAAACGCTTGTTGATTGGCTGTTGAAAGCCCGCCATGAAAAGCGCGCCAAAGCATGCAAAACCCGGAAATAAAACGACCGAACACGGATTTTTACCCGAATATACAGTAAAGTGTCCGTGTCCGTGTTCGGGTAACAAAAATCCAATTATTCGGTACGAACACGAATAATACAGTCCGTGTTCGCTCAACCCTAGTCTTGATCAATAGTGCCCTTTGCTAGTGCCTCTCGTAGGAGATCCCCAAATGCGGCAGTTTTCTCCTGAACTAAGTCAGATGAGACACGTAAGTACCAGTCCTGATTGGATAAGATGGTGAGGCACATATCCTCGTATTGGCTGCGATCCATAACGGCCACATTGCCGCCCTTGCCAGAGGGCTTGACGACAATGTGGTTGTTACGGATCAAGCAGTCAAGAGCCCTTTTCTGCTCACTACTTATATTTGGGGCATATGGCATTGTAGTTGGCAGGTTTTCGATATCTTTAATTGATTGTTTCAAAAAAGCCCAGATAGCTGGGCATGTCTGCAACTTTGGAAACACCTTAGATTTAGCCTTCAATTTAGGGGGACTCGGGTGGATTTTTCTTCCTCCTCACTGGAAGAGGAGGAATCCATACTATCACCTTGTAATGTTCTGGTACCTCTGGTACCCTTATTCCACTTTCCATTCCGTGTATGCGTCCCACCATTCTCTTCTGGTAGGTGCGCATACACCTTTAAGACCGATGCTGTCATCACTGAGCGCCGCAGAGCGGCTATTTCAACCGCCGGCGTTCTCACTCACATGTTCGTACAACCTGCCTTGCATCTATGCTTACAAGCGTGTCTCGCTGTGGAACCTCGCTACAGATCCCTGTATCTCGCTACCAGGATCACTTCCTCAGACCCGAACCTCGCTACTGATCCCTGTATCTCGCTACTGGATCACTTCCTCATCACCGGACCCTTCTACTACTATACTATAGTGATAAGTACCCCGCAGGGGAAACCTCCATAACGTACACTACTACTATTGCATTAAGGACTGTTACTACCTATCCATACTATCCTATCATCTGCACTGTTACATAGATTGCTAGCTCTTGAGACTACTACCATCTATCATCTGCACTGCTGCATAGATTGCTAGCTCTCCTGTCTACTACCATCTATCATCTGCACTGCTGCATAGATTGCTAGCTCTCCTGTCTACTACTATCTATCCTTGCACTGGGTTAGTCTATCCTGTATTTGTCATCTGCTGTCCTCACCACCTGTTAGCATACACGATACTAACTTATCTGCATTCATAAATACCATCTTGAACTCTCCTGTACAAACCTATCAAGTGCTTACCATCCTTGTCACTGTTCACACCTGTCCCTTCAGCACATCACCTTCATACTATCATATACATCCTATCACTCCAGGAACATCTCATTGAGTGTGTATATATCTGTATGTTGAAGCTGACAGGCCCACAGTGATGAGTCCTGGAGAGTTGGATCTGGTATTCAACACATCTCTACATGACTACTGAGTGGAGATTTTGCAGCTGCAAATCCAGCCTATAACAAAAACGCAGGAGCGTTACAGATTGAACGAACCTTAAAAATGGATTCAGCAGAATTACCCACTCAAGTGACACAATTAACACAACAAGTAAAAGCGTTAATACTTGCTCTGACTGACGTACAAGAAAAGAATCAGACTTTAACACAGCAGGTAACCCAGCTCTCACGACTTACTGCTGTTCAGCCTCCTGAACCTAAAATAAACCCCCCTCTAGTGTTTACAGGCGACCGGAAAAAATTTCGGGAATTCAAAAACACATGTCAATTGCTTTTTTTGTTAAAGCCTCGTACATACCCCACTGATCAAATAAAAGTCTGTACCGTTATTTCATACTTGACGGGTGATCCATGGGCCTGGGCAGATTCTCTCTTTGAGAATAATGATCAGATTCTCAACATCTATTCTTTATTCCTAGCGGAACTCACCAGCTTATACGATGACCCCAATAGGCAGAGTACTGCTGACATGCAGTTGAGGGCCTTGAAACAAGGAAGGAGACCTGTAGAAGACTTTGTATCTGAGTTCAAAAGATGGACCCTTGATTCAGGGTGGAATGACACATCTTTGCGAACTCAATTCAGACTCGGGTTATCGGAAGCTGTTAAAGACGAGCACGCCCGAGCGGATTTACCTGGCACCTTGGAGGCCTTGATACAACTTAGTATCAACATCGACAGACGACTGCGAGAAAGAAGGGCTGAAAAGATGGGAATGCCATTGTCTAGTCCTTCTCGGATTTCGGCCGTTGACCCTACTCCCATGGATGTAGGAACCATACGCCCACCTTTAACGACTACTGAACGAGCTAGAAGAACATCCAGAAATCTCTGCATGTATTGCGCATCCCCGGATCATTTGATAAGCACCTGTCCCCTTGTTCGCAAAAAAGAGGGTGGGTGTTCACATGTCTTGCTGGGAGGATTAACGACTTCCTTTTCTAACCCCTATCTTTTTTTTCATTTAATATTACAGTGGGACCAAACTAGGATCACCACCAAGGCTATGGTCGACACTGGATCGTGTGGAAACTATATTGATACACGCTTTGTTACCTTAAATAAAATACCTATTATTTCAAAATCTAAGCCTGTTTCTGTTAGTTTCATTAATGGTATTCCACTGTCTTCTGGTCCAATCACCAACCAGACACAGGCACTCCTTGCCACTACCAACGAGTCACATGTGGAGACCATCACTTTTGATATACTATCCTCACCCCATTTTCCTATTATTTTGGGACTTCCCTGGTTACACACACACCAACCAATCATAGATTGGAAAAAACGGACTTTGGTTTTCCCTTCTCACTATTGTGAGAATACGTGTAAACTCCCATCTTATGGGAAGATTCTGTCTGTGGTGTCAGATGAAATTGCACCACTATGCTATCAGGATCTGTCCGAAGTGTTCCTTGAGAAAAATGCTCAAGTGTTTCCTCCCCATAGGGATTACGATTGCACTATCGATCTACTCCCTAACAGCAAATTGCCTTTCGGTCATGTTTATCCTCTTTCACAGGATGAACTTTCTCACCTCAAGGAATACTTGGATGAGAATTTGACAAAAGGGTTCATTAGACCCTCTACTTCTTCCACTGCTGCAGGACTTTTCTTTGTCCGCAATAAGGATTCCAGTCTCAGGCCTATTATCGATTATAGGCAATTAAACACGATTACAATAAAGGATCGCTATCCTTTGCCGCTTATCCCTGAACTTATTGAACAAGTGCGTGGGGCTACTTATTTCACCAAATTAGACCTGAAAGGGGCATACAACCTAATCCGAATCCGTGACGGGGATGAGTGGAAAACAGCATTCAGAACCAGATACGGACTATTCGAATACCTTGTGATGCCATTCGGGCTATGTAATGCTCCCGCAGCTTTCCAAAGATTCATAAACGACATCTTTAGAGACTTACTTGATGTCTGTGTTGTAGTATACCTAGACGATATACTTATCTATTCTCGATCTATGCCTGAACACATAAAACATGTAAGACTTGTGTTGTCCAGACTGCTCTCACACAGTCTATACGTGAAATTAAAAAAATGCCTATTTCATAAAGAAGAAATATTATTTCTAGGATACTTCATATCCAAAACTGGAATTAAGATGGATATGAGTAAGATATCCTGTAATCTAGACTGGCCTATACCAACAACTCGTAAGGCCCTACAGCGATTCCTAGGATTCTCGAACTTCTATAGGAAGTTCATCAAGAACTTTTCCGCCATTGTGAGACCTCTCACACAACTGACAAGTATAAAAAAACCATTCAAATGGTCAGAAGAAGCAAATCAAGCTTTCTGCTTGTTAAAATCAAGCTTCACTTCTGCTCCCATACTACGCCATCCAGACCCATCCCTCCAATATATTCTAGAGGTAGATGCGTCAAATATGGCAGTAGGAGCAGTTCTCTCCCAACGACCAACAAACACTTCATCACTCCACCCAGTTGCTTTCTTTTCAAAATCACTAAGCAGCCCAGAGGTGAATTACCCAGTGGGTGAAAAGGAGTTGCTTGCCATAAAATTGGCACTGGAGAATTGGCGACATCTGCTCGAAGGTACCCAGTTACCAATACTCATATATACAGATCATAAAAACCTTCAATACCTCCAGACTAACAAGACTCTATCCCACCGGCAGGTACGATGGTCATTATTCTTTTTAAGATTTAATTTCTTAGTGACCTATACGCCTGCAGACAAAAATAAAAAAGCGGATGCGCTATCACGACTAACCGAAGATAACTGCGCCGAAATCCCTTCCATTCCCATAATACCCTATGAACGCATTATTGGTGTTGTCCGATCCTTGAAGGAAGAGATTTTGCACAGTATAGGAATGGATTCACCTCCACCACAACTAAGTACTGATGCAGAAGGCTTCCTCTATTACAATGACAAACTTTACATACCCCCTACTATGCGCACCAAGATCTTGGAGTTATCGCATGATGTACCCATGGCAGGACATATGGGTATGACGAAAACCTTTAATTTACTCACCAGGCAGTTTTGGTGGCCTGATATGAAGACGTCTGTACAAAAATTTGTTTCTTCATGTGACATCTGTGCAAGGTCCAAAATTGACACTACAAAACCATCTGGACTACTTTGTAGTCTACCAATACCCCAGGTTCCATGGGAAGTTGTGTCCTTAGATTTCATAGTAGAACTACCACCTTCCAAAGGATTTAATACCATCCTAGTGTCAGTGGACCACTTGACAAAGATGGCACATTTCATCGCTATCCGTAGACTACCTTCATCCAAACAAACAGCGGAACTACTGATGAAACATGTGTTCAAGTTGCATGGAATTCCAAAGACTCTTTTGTCCGACCGTGGTTCACAATTTATCTCTAAATTTTGGCAAGCACTTTGTCAAATTTTATGCATTGAGCGAAAGCTCACTTCTCCCTACCATCCTCAGACCAACGGACAGACTGAAAGAGTCAACCAGTGCATTGAGCAATATCTACGCTGCTACACATCATACCTGCAGGATGATTGTGTGGATCTCCTTCCTCTAGCGGAATTTGCTTACAACAACGCAACCCACAGTACTACGAAGCAAAGTCCGTTCTACTTGAACTATGGGTTTCATCCCACTCTTCTTCCACCACGCATCCTGCCATCGAGTAACCCAGTAGCCTCGGATTACCTTACCCAAATAAAAGACTCTTTGGGTTTACTCAATACTACCATATCACACGCTCATAGTCAACAAAAAAGGTACTACGACCTTCGTAGAAGACCTTCTCCTCAGTATGTTATTGGGGACCTCGTTTGGCTATCAACAAAAAATTTAAGATTAAAGATCCCTAGCAAAAAGCTTGGGCCTTTATTCTTGGGACCCTTCCCAATCAGGAAACTAATTGGAAAAGCTGCAGTACAGCTCACCTTACCGGCAGATCTCAAGATCCATCCCATCTTCCATGTGTCGCTATTGAAGCCACATGTTCCTAACCAAGGAATAAGGCCTACCATCCCACCTCCACCTCCTGTACAAGTTGAAGGCGGAGAAGAATATGAGATAAAGGAGATTCTGGATTCTCGTATCCACAGAAGAAGACTCCAATATCTAGTATGATGGAAGAACTATGGGCCCCAAGACGACACCTGGCTGGATACCTCTGATATACATGCCCCTAGACTGATTCGCAATTTTCACTCGAAATACCCGGAAAAAACAGTTCTAGAGGCCTTCCGGAGCCGGCCTTAAGGGGGGGGGGGTACTGTAATGTTCTGGTACCTCTGGTACCCTTATTCCACTTTCCATTCCGTGCATGCGTCCCACCATTCTCTTCTGGTAGGTGCGCATACACCTTTAAGACCGATGCTGTCATCACTGAGCGCCGCAGAGCGGCTATTTCAACCGCCGGCGTTCTCACTCACATGTTCGTTCAACCTGCCTTGCATCTATGCTTACAAGCGTGTCTCGCTGTGGAACCTCGCTACAGATCCCTGTATCTCGCTACTAGGATCACTTCCTCAGACCCGAACCTCGCTACTGATCCCTGTATCTCGCTACTGGATCACTTCCTCATCACCGGACCCTTCTACTACTATACTATAGTGATAAGTACCCCGCAGGGGAAACCTCCATAACGTACACTACTACTATTGCATTAAGGACTGTTACTACCTATCCATACTATCCTATCATCTGCACTGTTACATAGATTGCTAGCTCTTGAGACTACTACCATCTATCATCTGCACTGCTGCATAGATTGCTAGCTCTCCTGTCTACTACCATCTATCATCTGCACTGCTGCATAGATTGCTAGCTCTCCTGTCTACTACTATCTATCCTTGCACTGGGTTAGTCTATCCTGTATTTGTCATCTGCTGTCCTCACCACCTGTTAGCATACTCGATACTAACTTATCTGCATTCATAAATACCATCTTGAACTCTCCTGTACAAACCTATCAAGTGCTTACCATCCTTGTCACTGTTCACACCTGTCCCTTCAGCACATCACCTTCATACTATCATATACATCCTATCACTCCAGGAACATCTCATTGAGTGTGTATATATCTGTATGTTGAAGCTGACAGGCCCACGGTGATAAGTCCTGGAGAGTTGGATCTGGTATTCAACACATCTCTACATGACTACTGAGTGGAGATTTTGCAGCTGAAAATCCAGCCTATAACAAAAACGCAGGAGCGTTACACACCTCCCTGATATTGTTCATTTTCGTCTAATAACTGCATGAGGATTTTCAGCATCTTGAAGTCCTGGACCTTGAAGTCCTTGTAAGTTTCATCTGACCCTGCTTCCGTGGTGCCTCGTTCTTTATCATATATAAATCTGAAAGTCAGATTCCTTGCAAATAAATGCAAGTCTTTCACGACCTCAAACTTATCTAATTTGTCCAAAGGGCAAAAACTTAATCCTAGTGCTAGTACCTCTTTTTCTACAGGGGATAGCGGATAGGAGGAGAGGTTAACTACATCAAGTGTGTCTGGTTCTAATTGAGTTTGACCACATGGGAGTCTAACGTCCCCATTCTCTTGTCTCCCAGCACCGGCTGCGTTGCTGACGCAGCCAGCACTGGGGTACATGCCAAAGGGGGATTGCTATCAGTCTCTAGTGTTGACATATCCCTATGGGCTTTGGTTACAGCACCTTTACTAGGGTGCAAAGGGCCAGCAGCTGCCCCAAACATAGGTGTTCGGGGAGGCTCCCCATGTTGACCATGACCAATGTTTACGCCTCTAAAGATATTAGACTGTTTTGATTTTTGGAGTAATTTCATGTGGAGATACAGCACGTTTCCCTGATCGATTAGGGGGGTGCATATTTTCTGTGAAAAACATAATAAATAGTAAAAAATAAGAAAATTGTAAAAAAAATATTAAAAATAAAATAATACCATTTTGACACTGTCCTTTGTTCTACTAAAACTGCCTATTACCCTTCTGGTATTATCCACTGGCCTCCCCAAAAGCATTTTTTAAGAATGAAAAGAATAAAAAAATAATTAAATTCTAAAAAAAAAAAAAAAAAAAATGAAACTTTAAAAAATGTTGAAACAATTAAATTTAAGAAAATAAAAAAAAAAATAATAAAATAAAGAACTACGTTTAATGTCCACTGCCCTAATGACATGATCCATAGCTATGACAAAAAAAAAATAACATGAATTGGGATGTAAAAAAAAAAAATACATGTGTAAAAAAAACAAAACAAAACAAAAAAAAGATAATAAAAAACTACTGACACAATTCACTCCTCTACTGACGCTGTTCACTGCCCTACTGACATAATCCACTGCCCCCCAGGAGCACTGTGAAAAAAGTGTTTCAACATAAATTAAATAAAAAATATAATTGTAAAAAAAATGAATAAATAAAAACTACTGACACCACTGTTCAGTGCCTACTGAGACCATCCACTGCCCCCCTCCCAGGGGCACTTTAAAAAATGAAATGACATTATTTTTTGAAAATATATTAAAAAAATAAAACTGTAAAACATATTAGAAGATAAAATAAAATATATATATATACTGACACTGTCCACTGCCCTATGGACAATGTTCGCCCCCCCCCCCCCATAGCATTGTAAAAGTAATATTAAAAACAAATTGTAATAAAGTTATAAAAATGTAAAAGTGTAAATAAATATAAAAATAATATAATAAAAATAAAAAACTACTGATACCATCCACTGCTCTACTGATAATGTCCAATGCTTCCCCCCCCCCCCCGAAGAAAATAAAATCTTTAAAGCATATATATAGTGTAAATTATAGAATTGTTAAATAATAAAAAAATTAAATAATACAATTCTGACACTGTACACTGCTCTACTGAAACTGTCCATTGTGCCCCCACCCCCCCAAAAAAACCTTTTTGTTTAAATAATTAAAAAAAAAAATAATAAAAAATAAGTTGTAAGAATTAGAAGAACTGCTGACAACTTCTACTGTCTTACCATCGCACATTCTACTCCCCGCCATTCACTCCGCACTGTACATCTTCTATTTACCATTACCACATTCTGCACTATGCAAGTCATCTCCAACTCTATTTAACCACGCCCCCTTTAACCATGCCCCCTTTAAGCCACGTCAAATATTTAGCACACTTTACACCAAGGCCACTTTTTGCATTTTTTTTTAAATCAACGTCTAGGGCCCAGTTTTAATCTTGCACACAGCCCTCTGATTTCATGGTACGCCCTGAGTCAGGGAATAGAACCATGTGCAGAAAACACATCCAGTAAATGCATAGAGATAATCACCTATAATTGGGAATATCCAATCACACTTCTCCTATCTAATTCACTAATTATCTAACTATACTAAATAATGACCTGACTGACTGTATTATTCATTACAAATCATTCTCTTTATAAAATATATTTTCTATCTCTTGTTGAGTCTTTGCTGTACATAGAGATGTCAGTATTTTTGTGTGAGAACCTCCTGAGCCAATCAGCTTCCCCAATAAACACTGGAGGCGGGGAGACTCCGCCCAGAGCTGACATCACACTATTTCTAATCCTGACTTTGCTGAGCACCAGGGGCGTAACTACAGGGGTTGCAGGGGTTGCAATCGCAACCGGGCCCCATGCTCAAGGGGGCCCATGTGGCTCCCCTGTACACCTGAATAGGAGGGGTGGCGGGGGCAGCATGTAGAGAAATCACTGCCCTCCTTTTTTCCTTCTGTAGCTGTAGGAGGAAAATGGAGGAGATTGGTCCCTCTGTATGCTGCCCCCGCCACTTCTCCTATCCAGTATACTTGTGTTCTGCTGTCTCTGGGCCCCTGTGTGCTCCCCTGGTCCCCCCCCCCCTTCTGTGCTGCCCCCCCCCTTCAGAATGCTCCCTTCCCTCTCCTGCCGGCTGCTGCAGGAGATGTGTCACAATAGAGAACCAGGAAGGGGTCGGTAAATATGTAATTTACAAGCTCCTTCCTTTTCTGAATGGACAGAGTCCTAGTCAGTGACATTGTAAAAAAATTAAATAAAATGATAAAAATAATAAAATTAAAATACCAAAAAAAAAACTACTGACACCAGTGGGTGAACTTCCAGGATCACAAAGGTCACACTTGGGACAGGGCCCTGGCATTCCACCACCGTGGGTAGGCCCCAAGATGGCAGGAAGGGGGCCCACTACAGAACTTGTGAAAGGGTCCCGCTGCGGGACCGTAATAAAGGACCCCGCAACTAGAGTAAAGGGCCCCAGGGGTCCAGGGGGCCCTTCATGGTTTCTTGCACCGGGGCCCTGAAGGTTCTAGTTACGCCTCTGCTGAGCACTTCAATGTCACAGCCTAAAGAGTAATATGGAGAAATGGGAAATGCAGTATAGAGGACAGACGTCTGTTCTTTATATAATCAAATCATTCTTCACACCCCTCCCCCACTCCCTCTTCTTCACACCCCTCCCCCACTCCTCTCCTGTCACCTGATCCCTATATGTAGAGGGGAAGTATAATATGGAGAAATGGGAAATGCAGTATAGAGGACAGACGTCTGTTCTTTATAGTATCAAATCATTCTTCACACCCCTCCCCCCACTCCCTCTTCTTCACACCCCTCCCCCACTCCCTCTTCTTCACACCCCTCCCCCGCTCCCTCTTCCTCACACCTCTCTCCGCTCCCTCTTCTTCACACCCCTCCCCCACTCCCTCTACTTCACACCCCTCCCCCACTCCTCTCCTGTCACCTGATCCCTATATGTAGAGGGGAAGTATAATATGGAGAAATGGGAAATGCAGTATAGAGGACAGATGTCTGTTCTTTATAGTATCAAATCATTCTTCACACCCCTCCCCCCACTCCCTCTTCTTCACACCCCTCCCCCACTCCCTCTTCTTCACACCCCTCCCCCCACTCCCTCTTCTTCACACCCCTCCCCCACTCCCTCTTCTTCACACCCCTCCCCCACTCCCTCTACTTCACACCCTTCCCCCACTCCTCTCCTGTCACCTGATCCCTATATGTAGAGGGGAAGTATAATATGGAGAAATGGGAAATGCAGTATAGAGGACAGACGTCTGTTCTTTATAGTATCTAATCATTCTTCACACCCCTCCCCCCACTCCCTCTTCTTCACACCCCTCCCCCACTCCCTCTTCTTCACACCCCTCCCCCACTCCCTCTTCTTCACACCCCTCCCCCACTCCCTCTCCTGTCACCTGATCCCTATATGTAGAGGGGAAATGCTTTCTTTCTTCCCCTCCCCCACTCCATTGCTTCCACTTCACTCCCCAGTTTAGAAAGAAAGATTGGCATGTCCCCTCCCCCATTCACTCTGCTGTAAGTTTAATCCTCCATGTGGAAAACAGCTGACATGCCCCTCCCCCTGCCCCACCCCGTCTGCTGTGAGCTGACTCCTCTGTAGGAAAACCCCTCCCCCACTCCCATTGCTTCAAGCTGACTTCATTGTTTATAGGAAAAGTGTTACCATGGCCCCTCCCCCATCTTCTCTGCTGTAATCTGTGTCCTCAATGTAAAAACTGTAGAGAAATGCTGACATGACCCCTCCCCTTACACCTCCCCTTTGCACTGAGCCAAATCCTCTGTATGTAGAAATGTTGGCACACCCCTCCCCCGCTCCCTCTGCTGTGAACCGATTCCTATATGTAGAGGGGAAATCCTCTTTTTCATACCCCTCCCCCACCAGTGCCATCTTAAGAGCCTTATAGGCCCCCGGGCAATGCAGTGCACTGGGGCCCCGCGTACACAATCACCCACGAGAGAGAGAGAGAGAATAGTGGATAATGTAGATGTGGCTCATTGATATCCAGAAAAAACAAGCCACCAGTGACACAAGAGAACATGCTGGGACTTGTAGTCCTGCAGCCATGGGAAACTGATGTTGAAGGCTATACTGTCCCTATAAATCACATTATCCCTGATATTAAAGTCATTTAACAGTAAACTGTGCCCCCTCCCCCAGGATCGGACTAATAGTGGTGGAAGGTCTGTAATGTTTGTGACATGCACTGAAATAGTACTTAGTGTTACACTGCAGCGACCCGGAGAGTTTACAATTGGTGCACACATATAGGGGAGTGGTCTGTGGTGTCACCAGTAGGAAAAAATGTCCCTGTGGTGACGATATGACTGGGAGGAAATGATACTGCTACAGTATGTTGTTTGTGTCAATCTGAGGAGGACTGATTGGCCTCTATGTCAGTGGGATGAGGGAGGGTAGGTGGACTTTGAAGGGTGCATAGACCTAAAGGGCTCTAGGGGGGCTCTGAAGGAGGAAGGGGGGTGAAAGGTCTCTAAGGGCTCATTCAAACATGCTGCTATCATTGCTGGTTTTTGACAGGTGGTGAGAGGGCAATAAGTTGCAATAAGTTGCTACCAACAAACCGTCGGTGCACAGCACCAATCTCCTGCGCTTTGAGTGGTGCAATCCTCTGTCCACCTCAGCTACAATCTTGCAGCTGTTGAGAACTTGTGACTCGGCAACACCGGATAGCTTCGGCCTTACAGCCCCTTACGAGACCAGGGTAGTCTGAGACCACTAAAAATGACAAAACAAACACAAGGGCGCGCCGGCATAGTGCATTATCCTCTAAAAATGGTTTATTTAAAATAAAGGTATAAAAATACTCACAAATGAGTTCTTGCTAAAAGCTTACGCGTTTCGAGGCTTAGCCTCTTCCTCAGAGGCTCTGAGTAGGAGGCTAAGCCTCGAAATGCATAAGCCTGTACAGCTTCAAGGGATGGTATGCCCTTGGATCTCGATGCTGAAGACTGTGTACCACATTTTAATGTGATTTTAACAAGATCTTGTTTGTGAGTATTTTTATACCTTTATTTTAAATAAACTATTTTTAGAGGATAATGCACTAGGCCGGTGCGCCCTTGTGTTTGTTTTGTTATAAGTTGCTACCATCTGTTTTATCCCTAAAAATGCTGACCTACTGGGCTTCTATAGTGTGCAGTACATGCCATTTCACTTTTGCCATGTGCAGAGCCCTGTCTGGCACCATCTCCTTGTTCAGGTGGGTGGTTTGTGGCACTAAAAATGCAGCTCAACTGCCTATTTTTACCTCCCTCTAACCTGTGTAAATAAGCCCTATGGCCTTGCTTACACTTGTGCTGGTGGGGTTGAGTTGCAGTTTTACAGTCGACACCCCTTTTAGCTTCAAAGGCAGCCGTATGGGGGCAGCTGTGATGTTATGCATCCCAAAATGTTTTGATTGATAGACTGCCCTACAGGTGAGAAATTTGGAAAATAATCCATGACCCTTTTCTAAAAATGTCACATCACACAGTGCTGCAGCACCATGTGATTTGGTGTGTGTAAAAATGCGTCACATCACACAGTGCTGTGGCACCATGTGGTTTGGTGTGTGTGTAAAAATATGTCACATCACACAGTGCTGCAGCACCATGTGGTTTGGTGTGTGTGAAAATGTGTCACATCACACAGTGCTGCGGCACCATGTGGTTTGGTATGTGTAAAAATGTGTCACATCACACAGTGCTGCGGCACCATGTGGTTTGGTATGTGTAAAAATGTGTCACATCACACAGTGCTGCGGCACCATGTGGTTTGGTATGTTTAAAAATGTGTCACATCACACAGTGCTGCGGCACCATGTGGTTTGGTATGTGTAAAAATGTGTCACATCACACAGTGCTGCGGCACCATGTGGTTTGGTGTGTGTAAAAATGTGTCACATCACACAGTGCTGCGGCACCATGTGGTTTGGTATGTGTAAAAATGTGTCACATCGCACAGTGCTGCGGCACCATGTGGTTTGGTATGTGTAAAAATGTGTCACATCGCACAGTGCTGCGGCACCATGTGGTTTGGTATGTGTAAAAATGTGTCACATCACACAGTGCTGTGGCACCACGTGGTTTGGCGTGTGTGAAAATATGTCACATCACACAGTGCTGCGGCACCATGTGGTTTGGTGTGTGTAAAAATGTGTCACATCACACAGTGCTGCGGCACCATGTGGTTTGGTGTGTGTGTGAAAATATGTCACATCACACAGTGCTGCGGCACCATGTGGTTTGGTCTGTGTAAAAATGTGTCACATCACACAGTGCTGCGGCACCATGTGGTTTGGTATGTGTAAAAATGTGTGCATTAGCAGATGTGCGGGGTGCCCTTAACCCATCAATGGCACTGCTGAACACTTTCTAAAGGACAGGACACTTCTGTGTTTGTCAGGAAAGCCACATTTTAGTGCACAATCCTGACGTGCGGTGCTTTGGGTTTAGCCACAGTGCGATTGTATGTGCAATTTACCTGCAGATTTAGGTGCGCTCCCATTGATTTCTCATGGACTGTGCATTTTCTGAACGTCCATCAATATGCAGCATGCAAGACTGTGATTTGTTTTCATGAAAACACGCGGTTTGAGAGAATTTAACCACTTTAGGACCGGAAGATTTTCCTGCTTAACGTTCAGGCCACCTTTTGCAACTTGGCACTGCGTGAATTTAACTGACAATTGCGCGGTCATGCAACTCCGTACCCAAACGAAATTTACGTCCTTTTTTCCCACAAACAGAGCTTTCTTTTGGTGGTATTTGATCACCTCTGCACTTTTCATTTTTTGCCATATTAATAAAAAAAGAGCGAAAATTTTGCAAAAAAATTGACATTTTCTAATTTGACAGTTAAAAAATATCCAATATATTCAATTTTTGTCATATATTTAGGCCAAAATGTATTTAGCTACATGTCTTTGACAAAAAAATTCTAAATGAGCGTATTTTTAACCACTTTAAGACCAGGAGATTTTTTTTTTCACATGCCTATTACTTAAAATGTTTTATTGATGAAACACCTTTATGTAAATTTTACATTTACTATACTATTTGTATTGAATATATTTTTCAATAAAAGTTTATAATCAAAAAAGACCAGGAGATTTTTCCCCATTCCTGACCAGGCTATATTTTGCGATTCGGCACAGCGTTACGTTAACAGACAATTGCACGGTCGTGCGGCGCTGTACCCAAATTAAATTTATGTCTTTTTTTCCCCCACTAATAGAGCTTTCTTTTGGTGGTGTTTGATCACCTGTGCAATTTTGAATTTTTAAGAAAAAGAGCGACAATTTTGAAAAAAAAAAAACAATATTGTTTACATTTTGATATATATATAAATAACATTCCCCCAAAAAAATTTACAAATCAAATTTTTTTAACATTTTAGGCCAATTTGTTTTCTGCTACATATTTTTGGTAAAAAAAATCACAATAAGCATATTTTGATTGGTTTGCGCAAAAGTTATCGTGTTTACTAACTACGGGAAAGATTTGTCATTTTTATTGTTTATTTTTTTTTACTAGTAATGGCGGCAATCTGCGATTTTTTTTTTGCGGGACTGCGACATTGCGGCGGACAGATCGGACCCCTGACTGACATTTTGACACTTTTAGGGGGACCAGTGACATTACTACAGTAATCAGTGCTATAAATATGCACTGTTACTGTAATAATGACACTGGCAGGGAAGGGCTTAACACTGTTGGTGATCAAGGGGTTAAATGTATGCCTCATGCTTACTGACATGTGTGGGGGGAGGGGGTTGTGTGACAGAGACACAGATCACAGGTTCAGCTATGCTGAATCCTGTAATATGTCCCTGTCTGTCACATAGGAGATCCTCACTCGATCCCGACAATCGGGGAAGAGCAGCGGTGATCACCGCCTCTCCTCCCCTGGCCCGACTCCCGCTGTGTCTGAATACAGCGGGAGCGAGCCTCCGGCGGTGCGCGCATGCTGCTGAGAGGGGGCGGGATCCATTGATGTAGGTCTACGTCGCTGGACCCAGGAGAGCCAATTTGCCACAGTAGGCTCAATGTGAGCAGACGGCAAGTGGTTAATAGAAGCGCACCTACAATTGTGGGTAAACTGCACATACAATCATCCTGCGGCCATCCTGTCGCTCCCCTATGTGAACCCACTATTAGGGATCAGAAAATAGTGAATTAATGAGGAGGTTGGGGTGGTATGTGCTCATAGCTCCCAACGGTCCCTGATTTCGAGGGACTGTCCCTGATTTGGAACAAAGTCCCTCTGTCCCTCTTTCCTCCACATTTGTCCCTCATTTTGATCTGATCTATATAGTTGTATATAAAATGCACCATTTATCTTTCAAAAAGTGTTTCCCAGTGCTAAACCTTTCATCCAATTTCTAAACTCCAAAAGCCAGTATAAAGGAATAGTAGTGGTAAAAAAGCACTTGTGGGTTTACCCAATGATTTTTTTTGTACAATTCTCTTTTAAGGGGGCGTGGCAGGGGTGTGTCCTATGCCTACATATTTTTGATAATAGGTGTCCCTCATTCTCATCCCTGAAAGTCGGGAGGTATGTGTGCCTGAGAAGAGCAAAGTAATGGGGTGTAGAGGAAATTTGAATGTTCTAGGTTGTGTGGGGACAGAACAGAAGAGCTAAAAGCAAACTGGGATGGAAAGGGTGCAAAATCAGTGTGTGGAATGGTGTGCTAAGAGCAGAGGCTGCAGGACAAGTGTTGTAGATATTTATAGACAGAACAGATAAAAAAAGGAGAAGGGGAAAAAATCAACAGGGCAGAGAAGTAAGAAGGATCCAGTGGCGCCCCCCCCCCCCCTATCCATGCATCCGGCCCCCTAATCTACATGTGGGGCGTCGGACGCATGGAGTTCAATGGGTCTTTTTTGGTGGCATCTCTGCATTGAAAGGGGGCATGGTGGCATCTCTGCATTGAAAGGGGGCATGATGGCATCTCTGCATTAAAAGCGGGCATGATGGCATCTCTGCATTGAAAGGGGGCATGGTGGTATCTCTGCATTGAAAGGGGGCATGGTGGCATCTCTGCATTGAAAGGGGGCATGGTGGCATCTCTGCATTGAAAGGGGGCATGGTGGCATCTCTGCATTGAAAGGGGGCACGCTGGCATCTCTGCATTGGAAGGGGGCACGCTGGTCACTGCATTGAAAGGGGGCACGCTGGTCACTGCAGTGAAAGGAGGCACGCTGGTCTCTGGCTGGTCTCTGTGCATTGAAAGGGGGCACGCTGGTCTCTGTGCATTGAAAGGGGGCACGCTGGTCTTTGTGCATTAAAAGGGAGCACGCTGGTCTCTGTGCATTGAAAGGGGGCACACTGGTCTCTGTGCATTGAAAGGGGGCACACTATACCTTAATTACTGAAGGCCCCTTTCACACTTTTGTGACCTCAAAGTCACGCAATTTTTTACAGCGTTTTTTGCCGCAAAGCAATGCCTATTACATTTTTCTGTTTGAGCCCCCCCCCCCAATTTTTGAGCACCAGCTGCCACCGGGAGGATCGGTGCTGACTTACTGTGTGATCGTGCAGGAAAGGTAGAGAGAGGTGTAGGGGGGCGGAGCGGAGATGGAACGGACAACTGAGTGTAAGGCCCCTTTCACACATGGGAGTCCATCGATGGACTCCATTTCTCTCAGCGGGGGATCGATCCGCCGATCCCTCGCTGGATCGAGGTGGATGGCAGCTGTGTCTCCGCGCTGTGTGTGGACACCGGGCTGTCAGGTCCCCGCTGTTCTCTATGGGGGAATTGGATGGGAACGGACTGTCTGTTCTCATCTGAGCCCATCTGATCCGATCTGCTGGACAGATGGAAAATAGGGTTTCCATCCGTCCGGATCTGACGGATTGGATGTCAGCGGACATGTCTCCGCTGACATCCGATTGCTTATAGAGATGCATGGGGCATCCGTTCAGATCCACCAAAAAAAAAAAAAACGGACAGGCAGACCTGAACTAGAGTGAAAGGGGCCTTAGTGAGGTGTCCTGGGAAGGAGAGCAAGGTGAGGGTGGGAGTGTGGGAGGGGAGTTTGATTAGTAGCTACAGTAAACAGATAAGGCAGATTTCGGATGAACGGAGGAGTCAGGGAATCAGTAGATAGGACACTGTGGCTTACATTCACTGCATGTCAGTGAGGCAGGAGCAGCAACCAAAGCTCCCAGTACGCCCCCCCTCACCCCAGATTAAGACACCGCCCAGGGCAAGAGACCCTCCTGCCCACCCCTTGTACCGGTGTTCTAAAATTTCATCGGACCCATGAAAATTGCGGACCCTCGTCACTTCCGGTGATGCTACGTCAGAACCCAGCTGGTGCGACAGCTGGTGTGAGCCCCGGTGCGCATGCGCACAAGACATTTTTGAGGTCCGATGAAATGATAAGACTTAGCGAACAGCTGACTGAGAGGAGGTGGGGTTGAGTTGGGACGGAGTTGCCGCCGCGTCATCGAGTTCTTACAGGGAAGCGGTATGGAACTGTAGAGCTGACTTAGAGGGGGCGGGACGCGGTGCGTAATGAATGCATTAAAAAAAGGCTCCTTCTGTTCTAAGTATGCTAAATAATTATAATAAAAAATAAGATACTAAATATAATGAAATACTGAAGATAAATATTAAAAAACAATTATATATATATATATATATATATATATATATATATTTTTTTTTTTCTTATATATAAATGGAAGAATTAAAAAAATATATATGTATATATATATATATATATATATATATATACTAAAGATAAATATTAAAAACCAAATATGAAATATCAGTATAAAAAAATTATATATACATATATATATATTTTTTTAATTCTTCCATTTTATATATATATATATATATATATATATATATATTATTTGAGATACTAAATATAACGAAATACTGAAGATAAATATTAAAAACCAAATATGAAATATTAGTATTAAAAAACAATTATTTTTATATATATATATATATATATATATATATATATATATATATATATATATATATATATATATATATTTTTTTTTTTTTTTAATTCTTCCATTTATATATATGTATATATACAGTGCCTTGCGAAAGTATTCAGCCCCCTTGAACCTTGCGATCTTTTGCCACATTTCAGGCTTCAAACATAAAGATATAAAACTGTAATTTTTTGTGAAGAATCAACAAAAAGTGGGACACAATCATGAAGTGGAAGGAAATTTATTGGATATTTCAAACTTTGTTAACAAATAAAAAACTGAAAAATTGGGCGTGCAAAATAATTCAGCACCTTTACTCTCAGTGCAGCAAACTCTCTCCAGAAGTTCAGTGAGGATCTCTGAATGATCCAATGTTGTCCTAAATGACATGATGATAAATAGAATCAACCTGTGTGTAATCAAGTCTCCGTATAAATGCACCTGCACTGTGATAGTCTCAGAGGTCCGTTTAAAGCGCAGAGAGCATCATGAAGAACAAGGAACACACCAGGCAGGTCGGAGATACTGTTGTGGAGAAGTTTAAAGCCGGATTTGGATACAAAAAGATTTCCCAGGCTTTAAACATCCCAAGGAGCACGGTGCAAGCGATAATATTGAAATGGAAGGAGTATCAGACCACTGCAAATCTACGAAGACCTGGCAGTCCCTCTAAACTTTCAGCTCATACAAGGAGAAGACTGATCAGAGATGCAGCCAAGAGGCCCATGATCACTCTGGATGAACTGCAGAGATCTACAGCTGAGGTGGGAGACTCTGTCTATAGGACAACAATCAGTCGTATACTGCACACATTTGGCCTTTATGGAAGAGTGGCAAGAAGAAAGCCATTTCTTAAAGATATCCATAAAAAGTGTTGTTTAAAGTTTGCCACAAGCCACCTGGGAGGCACACCAAACATGTGGAAGAAGGTGCTCTGGTCAGATGAAACCAAAATCGAACTTTTTGGCAACAATGCAAAACGTTATGTTTGGCGTAAAAGCAACACAGCTCATCACCCTGAACACACCATCCCCACTGTCAAACATGGTGGTGGCAGCATCATGGTTTGGGCCTGCTTCTCTTCGCAGGGACAGGGAAGATGGTTAAAATTAATGGGAAGATGGATGGAGCCAAATACAGGACCATTCTGGAAGAAAACCTGATGGAGTCTGCAAAAGACCTGAGACTGGGACGGAGATTTGTCTTCCAACAAGACAATGATCCAAAACATAAAGCAAAATCTACAATGGAATGGTTCACAAATAAACATATCCAGGTGTTAGAATGGCCAAGTCAAAGTCCAGACCTGAATCCAATTGAGAATCTGTGGAAAGAACTGAAAACTGCTGTTCACAAACGCTCTCCATCCAACCTCACTGAGCTTGAGCTATTTTGCAAGGAGGAATGGGCAAAAATTCCAGTCTCTCGATGTGTAAAACTGATAGAGACATACCCCAAGCAACTTACAGCTGTATTCGCAGCAAAATGTGGCGCTATAAAGTATTAACTTAAGGGGGCTGAATAATTTTGCACGCCCAATTTTTCAGTTTTTTATTTGTTAAAAAAGTTTGAAATATCCAATAAATTTCGTTCCACTTCATGATTGTGTCTCATTTGTTGTTGATTCTTCACAAAAAATTTCAAAAAATTACAGTTTTATATCTTTATGTTTGAAGCCTGAAATGTGGAAAAAGGTTGCAAAGTTCAAGGGGGCCGAATATTTTCGCAAGGCACTGTATATATATATATATATATATATATAAAAAAATTATATATATATATATATATATATATATATATATAATTTGATCAGGAGAACAGCCCTCCATTGATTTAACTGAGTGAGTGCCGGTTCACATTTCTGCGATGTGGGAATGCTCCGAATATGCAGCCTGTTCCTGCATTGCATCCGCACCCCTGGCAGTTCACACTGCCATATGCGATACGCTGGGGGTGTCAATTAAAAGTTAATGACACCCCCAGATCAGATCGCATATCGCAGTGCGATCTGCAAGTTTGCACAGAATCAGATCACACTAGTGTGAACCACCATGCCATCCGATTCTGCTGCGGACCAAAAAAAGGGTCCTGTGTTTGTTGGGTGCGATTGCGGTGCGAATTCAGCTATACAAACTGTATGGCTGAATTTGCACCGCACAGAGATCGCATGTAATTTTAGGAGCAGTGCGCTCCAAATTACATGCGATCTCTGTGATCGCAGAAATGTGAACCGGCACTGAGAGGAGTGGCAGCTCTCTCGTGATGTGTCTGCATGATGGGGGACACAGGTTACATGAGCGATGGGGGACACGTTACATGAATGACGGGGGACACAGACTACATTATGGCAGGGACAAGGGACACAGGCTGCGTGATGGGGGAGGGGACACAGGCTGAATGATGAATGCAGCACAGGTGGGCATGAATGAGGCACAGGTGGGCGTGAATGAGGCACCGGTGGGCGTGAATGAGGCAGAGATGGTGCCGATCAGTGTGTACAGGGTGCGAGGAGAGAGCTGAACCGGACATGCAGCGCTTTGTTGACAAATGATTGCTCCGTCATTGGATGAAGCGATCATATGGTAAAGGGCCCCTGTCATTGGCCCTTTACCAGAATCTGCAGGAAGTGCAATTCTGTGAAGACGTCCCTGTACGCCCTCCCAGAATAAGCTGACCACGCTGTAGCCCTCATTGGGCTATGTCCTGTTTGGCAAGTAGTTAATCCCTATAGTTTTAGCTATCCGATAGTACCCTTGAACTGGGGCTTTGCATTACCTATATTCTGCAGTATTTGGCCAAAGACTATCACCATACCAGTCCCTGTAAAAATTAGGCATTGCCCCCAAAAGATTTGTGTGGCTACTGGAGGTCCTCTAGTATAAGTTTGCCAAGTATGGTGCCCTGAACCCCAGTGGTTTGGGCCCTATATTTATAGAAGCTTGGTCTGCTATGTTAATCTATGGCAGGGTCGTAGTCTGGAAATTTGAGGGGCTACAGCTTGGACACCAAATGAGTCCGGGGGGCCCATATTTGGCATAGAGGTAGGGGAGGCCTTCCTTTACCACCCAAAACATTTTGGGGTTGGAAGCCAAAAATGTCCTGGTCAACTTTTTCTAGGGCCCCTTGAGAAAATGTGGCCCCCGGGCTGTATGGTGCAGCAGGGAGCGCTGGATACCCCAGGATACCTTGACTCTTAGCTACTCAACTATACCTGCAGAGCGGTGCTCCATAGTTCCCATGTTCTGTGGTGGTCAGCTAAAATCTACCCCAATGCAGGTCCCTGTGAAAATTAGGCATTGGCTCCAAACAAATGTATGTGGCCCCTGGGGATCATATAGTGACCCTGTGCCAAACTTGTTGCCCCTGGGTACCCTGGTTTGGCTACCACAGGGCCCTACATTTAGAGTAGCCTGGCCCGCTATGTTAATCTATGGTGCAGTTGCAATTGGGAATTTGAGGGGCCACATTTCAGGCCTCCGAATGAGTCCAGGGGCCCAAATTTGGCACAGAGGTAGGGAACGTCTTCCTTTACCACCCTACAATTTTGAGATCGCTAGCCTGAAATTTTATGGTCAAGTTTTTAAGGGGCCCCTTGGGAGTGTGTGGACCTCGGGCGCTACTGCACAACAAGGATTGGTAAGTACTGCAGGAATCTCTGGTCTCTTAGCTTTTTAACAGTATTTGCAGAGCGGGGCTCCGCAGTTCCTGTGTCCTGCGGTGGTAGGAAAAATTACACCCCCATACAGGTCCCCATGAAAATGAAGCATTGGCCCCAAAAACGTTTTGTGGCCATTGGGGGACCTCTAGTAACCCTGAACTAAGTTTGGTGCCCCTGGGCCGCATCATTCCAAAACCGCGGGGCCCTACATTTAGGCTAGCTTGGTCTATCTATGTTAATATATGGCGCAGTAGGGAATTTTCAGTGGACAGGAGCTAGCACACGCAGCAAGTAAGAAAGGGAGTGCCAAGTTAGACCCTGAAGAGTAACCTAAAACAGAGTTCACTTTCTTTATCTTCACTACAGTGGCAAGGTGAAGCAGCGGCTTTGCCGCACACACTACAGTTAGTTGTCCTCAGGATTGTACATAGTTTCTAAGTTAGAGTATCCCACTCATCCCTTCTCCAATCCCAGTTCCAAATATAACACAAAAAAAAGCAACTCCCCTGGACTGTTCACTGACTGAGCCAAGGACTTAAAGTGATAAGTTTTACAGGCTGTTGCTATGGGTAACCCAGGGGAATCCAATCTCATCAGCTCCCTAAGGGCAGTGCTACACTTAATTGTTTCAGGGACCTGCATAGGGGTAGATTTGTCTAACCACTATCAGTGGCGGCTGGTGCTCAAAATTTTTGGGGGGGGGGGGGAGGGCACAAACAGAAAAATGTAATAGGCATTGCTTTGTGGCAAAAAATGCTGTAAAAAATTGTGTGACTTTGAGGTCACAAAAGTGTGAAAGGGGCTGTAACAGACCCTTACCTTTGACAGAGGATATTTGTGCTTACCTGGTTCATGTGTGTGAAGGATTTCCCAGCAACCATTCGGTTATTTACACTCCCTGCTATCATATCTCTCTTTGCACTGTGAGCCCCAGGAAGTAACTCCTTATATGGATATTCCATGAAGTCAAGGTATGGCCAGCCTAGAGACGGAATGTCTACTGTCAGACATGGGGTGGAATGGAGAGGAGAGGAGTACAGGGGGTAAGACATGGGGTGGTATGGAGAGGAGTAAAGGGGGACAGACTTGGGGTGGAATGGAGAGGAGTAAAGGGGTCAGACATGGGGTGGTATGGAGAGAAGAGGAGTAAAGGAGGTTAGACATGGGGTGGTATTGAGAGGAGTACAGGGGGTTAGACATGGGGTGGTATTGAGAGGAGTATAGGGGGACAGACATGGGGTGGTATAGAGAGGAGAAGAGTACAGGGGGTCAGACATGGGATGGTATGGAGAGGGTACAGGGGTCAGAAATGGGGTGGTATGGAGAGGAGAGGAGCACAGGGGGTCAGACATGGGGTGGAATGGAGAGGAGTACAGGGGGTCAGACATGGGGTGGTATTGAGAGGAGTATAGGGGGTCAGACAGGGGGTGTTATGAAGAGGAGTACAGGGGGTCAGACATGGGGTGGTATGGAGAGGAGAAGAGTACAGGGGGTCAGACATGGGTTGGTATGGAGAGGAGTAGGGGGGTCAGACATGGGGTGGTATGGAGAGGCATACAGGGGGTCAGACATGGGGTGGTATGGAAAGGAGAGGATCACAGGGGCTCAGACATGGGGTTGTATGGAGAAGAGTACAGGGGGTCAGACATGGGGTGGTATGGAGAGGAGTACAGGGGGTCAGACATGGTTTGGTATGGAGAGGAGTAGGGGGAGTAAGACATGGGGTGGTATGAAGAGGAGTACAGGGGGTCAGACATGGGGTGGTATGGAGAGGAGCAGAGGGGGTCAGTCATGGGGTGGTATGGAGAGCAAAGAAGTACAGGGGGTCAGACATGAGGTGGTATGGAGAGGAGTACAAGGGGTCAGACATGGGGTGGTTTGGAGAGGAGTACAGGGGGTAAGACATGGGATGGTATGGAGAGAAGTAGGGGGGGTTGGACATGGGGTGATATGGAGAGGAGGACTGGGGGTCAGATATGGGGTGGTATGGAGTGGAGTAAAGGGGGTCAGACATGGGGTGGCATGGAAAGGAGTACAGGGGGTCTTATATGGGGTGGTATGGAGAGGCGTACAGAGGGTCAGACATGGGGTGGTATGGAGAGAAGTACAAGGTGTCAGACATGGGGTGGTATGGAGAGGAGAGGAGTACAGGGGGTCAGACATGGGGTGGTATGGAGAGGAGAGGAGTACAGGGGGTCAGACATGGGGTGGTATGGAGAGGAGTACAGGGGGAAAGACTTGGGGTGGAATGGAGAGGAGAGAAGAACAGGGGGTCAGACATGGGTGGTATGGAGAGGAGTACAGTTGGTCAGACATGGGGTGGTATGGAGAGGAGTATAGGGGGTCAGACATGGGGTAGAAAGGTGAAGAGTATAGGGGGTCAGACATGGGGTGGTATGGAGAGGAGAAGAGTACAGGGAATCAGACATGGAGTGGTATGGAGAGGAGTACAGGAGATCAGACATGGAGTGATATGGAGAGGAGTACAGGAGATCAGACATGAAGTGATATGGAGAGGAGTAAAGGGGTCAGACATGGGGTGGTGTGGAGAGAAGTATAGGGGGGTCAGACATGGGGTAGAATGGTGAGGAGTATAGGGGGTAAGACATGGAGAGGTATGGAGAGGAGAAGAGTACAGGGGGTCAGACATGGGATAGTATGGAGAGGGTACAGGGGTCAGAAATGGGGAGGTATGGAGAGGAGTACAGGGGGTCAGACATGGGATGGTATGTAGAGGGTACAGGGGTCAGAAATGGGGAGGTATGGAGAGGAGTACAGGGGGTAAGACATGGGATGGTATGGAGAGAAGTAGGGGGGTCTGACATGGGGTGATATGGAGAGGAGAGGAGGACTGGGGGTCAGATATGGAGTGGTATGGAGTGGAGTAAAGGGGATCAGACATGGGGTGGTATGGAGAGGAGTACAGGGGGAAAGACATGGGGTGGAATGGAGAGGAGAGAAGAACAGGTGGTCAGACATGGGTGGTATGGAGAGCAGTACAGGGGGTCAGACATGGGGTGGAATGGAGAGGAGAGAAGAACAGGGGGTCAGACATGGGTGGTATGGAGAGGAGTACAGGGGGTCAGACATGGGATGGTATGGAGAGGGTACAGGGGTCAGAAATGGGGAGGTGTGGAGAGGAATACAGGGGGTCAGACATGGGGTGGTATGGAGAGGAGAACAGAGGGTTAGACATGGGGTGATATGGATAGGAGAGCAGGGGGGTAGATATGGGATGGTATGGAGAGGAGAGGAGTACAGGGGGTCAGACATGGGGTGGTAAGAAGAGGAGAGGAGTGCAGGGGGTCAGACATGGGGTGTTATGGAGAGGAGTACAAGGGGTTAGACAAAGGTTGTTATGAAGAGGAGTACGGGGGTCAGACAAGGGGTGTTATGGAGAGGAGTACAGGAGGTCAGACATGGGGTGGTATGTAGAGGAGAGGAATACAGGGGGTCAGACATTCATTGGTATGGAGGGGAGAGGAGTACAGGGGGTCAGACATGGGGTGGAATGGAGAGGAGAGGAGTACAGGGGGTCAGACATGGGGTGGTATGGAGAGAAGAGGAGTAAAGGGGGTTAGACATGGGGTGGTATTGAGAGGAGTACAGGGGGTCAGACATGGGGTGGTATGGAGAGAAGAGGAGTAAAGGAGGTTAGACATGGGGTGGTATTGAGAGGAGTACAGGGGGTTAGACATGGGGTGGTATTGAGAGGAGTATAGGGGGACAGACATGGGGTGGTATGGACAGGAGAAGAGTACAGGGGGTCAGACAAGGGCTGGTATGGAGAGGAGTAGGGGGGTCAGACAATGGGTGGTATGGAGAGGAGAGGAGCACAGGGGGTCTGACATGGGGTCGTATGGAGAGGAGTACAGGGGGTCAGACATGGGGTGTTATGAAGAGGAGTACAGGGGGTCAGACATGGGGTGGTATGGACAGGAGAAGAGTACAGGGGGTCAGACATGGGTTGGTATGGAGAGGAGTAGGGGGGTCAGACATGGGGTGGTATGGAAAGGAGAGGAGAGGAGCACAGGGGGTCAGACATGGGGTTGTATGGAGAAGAGTACAGGGGGTCAGACATGGTTTGGTATGAAGAGGAGCAGAGGGGGTCAGTCATCGGGTGGTATGGAGAGGAGAGGAGTACAGGGGTCAGACATGAGGTGGTATGGAGAGGAGAGGAGTACAGGGGGTCAGACATGGGGTGGTATGGAGAGAAGTAAAGGGGGGCAGACTTGGGGTGGAATGGAGAGGAGAGAAGAACAGGGGGTCAGACATGGGTGGTATGAAGAGGAGTACAGGGGGTCAGACATGGGTTGGTATGGAGAGGAGTATAGGGGGTCTGACATGGGGTGGTGAGGAGAGGAGTATAGGGGGTCAGACATGGGGTAGATTGGTGAGGAGTATTGGGGGTCAGACATGGGGTGGTATGGAGAGGAGAAGAGTACAGGGAGTCTGACATGGGGTGGTATGGAAAGGAGTACAGGGGTTTAGACATTGGGTGGTATTGAGAGGGTACAGGGGTCAAAAATGGGGTTGTATGGAGAGGAGTACAAGGGGTCAGACATGGGGTGGTATGAAGAGGAGAGGAGTACATGGGGTCAGACATGGGGTGTTATGGAGAGGAGCACAGAGGGTTAGACATGGGGTCATATGGAGAGGAGTACAGGGGGTCAGACATGGGGTGATATGAAGAGGAGAGGAGTACATGGGGTCAGACATGGGGTGTTATGGAGAGGAGATGAACACAGGGGTCAGACATGGGGTGGTATGGAGAGGAGTGCAAGGGGTCAGACATGGGGTTGTATGGAGAGGAGTGCAGGGGGTCAGACATAGGGTGTTATGGGGAGGAGTACAGGGCGTCAGACATGGGATGGTATGAAGAGGAGAACAGATAGTCAGACATGGGGTGGGGTTTAGAGGAGTATAGGGGGTCAGACATGGGGTAGAATGGTGAGGAGTATAGGGGGTCAGACATAGGGTGGTATGGAGAGGAGAAGGGTACAGAGGGTCAGATATGGGGTGGTATGGAGAGGAGTATAGGGGGTCAGACATGGGGTGGTATGGAGAGGAGAAGAGTACAGAGGGTCAGATATGGGGTGGTATGGAGAGGAGTACAAGGGGTCAGACATGGGGTGGTATGGAGAGGAGTAGGGGGGTCAGACATTGGGGGGGGGTATGGAAAGGAGAGGAGAACAGGGGGTCAGACACGGGGTGGTATGGAGAGGAGTACAGGGGATCAGACATGGGGTGGTATGGAGAGGAGTACAGGGGTCAGACATGGGGTGTTATGAAGAGGAGCACAGGGGGTCAGACATGGGGTGGTATGGAGAGGAGTGCAGGGGGTCAGACATGTGGTTGTATGGAGAGGAGTGCAGGGGGTCAGACATAGGGTGTTATGGAGAGGAGTACAGGGGGTCAGACCAGGGGTGTTATGGAGAGGAGTACAGGGGGACAGACATGGGGTGGTAAGGAGAGGAGAGGAGTTCACGGGGGGTCCGACATGGGGTGGTATGGAGAGGAGTCCAGGGTGTCAAATATGGGGTGGTAAGGAGAGGAGAACAGGAGGTCAGACAAGGGGTGGTTTAAAGAGGAGTACAGGGGGTCGGACAAGGGGTGTTATGGAGAGAAGTACAGGGGATCAGACATGAGGTGGTATGGAGAGGAGTACAGGGGGTCAGACATGGGGTGGTAAGGAGAGGAGTACAGGGGGTCAGACATGGGGTGGTAAGGAGAGAAGTACAGGGCGTCAGACATGGGGTGGTATGTGTTAGTGTCTGGAACCCCTGGTCCCGCTGTTCTTATGCTCGTTTTGTGTCTGGCAGGCCTGGGAGAGTGGTTTCTGGGAATAACACAGACGGAGACAGATGTATAGTGAAACCAAGCTCTCAGTTTATTATAGGCTCGTTGCGGCTTATATAGTAAAGATAAAGGCATATAATCATAGGTATAGGGCACTTGTTACGTTCTTATTGGTTAAACAGCTTCAGGAGACAAAAGGTCACCTTGGGGAGTAATACCATATAAGACATATATCTCGTGTGACTAGAATCACCTGACACAGCCTTATCGCGAACTGCAGAAATTTTCCATGGTACGTAGGCACTTTTCATATCTTGTGTAACTAAGGTCACATACACACACAAACACACAGCTTATAAGACATTAATGCATACAAAATGGGGTAGGGACATACAAAATGGAGGACACATAGAATTTGATATCTCCCCATCTCCCATAATCCCCTCTTAAAATCATTAACCCTTAATTGATTTTCCCTTGTCCCCCTGTATATCATTGGAATATATAATTCTTAGGGATATTATCAGGAGTCCTAAACCTCCTAGGAATATAGTACCACGATTGGCAGATTAATTTTCTATATCCCTGCTGCTTGAAAGACCAGATCATATATCATCCTTTAAACAATAAGGTTCTTTTTTTCTTTCTGTTTATACCTCTTAATGTACTCAGTATATTCTTTAGGGTTATTAGTCGAGGGGGTCTGGTAGCCTGGGACTTGGTGGGATAGCATAGAGACATTTTTCACCTTTGGTCGGGAAACTCTAGCAATAATACACATTACGAGTTTGAAGCATGCATATAGGAATAATAAAAAAAGCAAAACCATTATAACAGTCATAGCGATATTTTTCAACCATGAGGATATTCCTCCAAATTCAAAATTCCCACTACCAAAAGGACTCCATGTCTTAGCAATATTCCTAGCTTCCTGTTGCAACTTGTCTACTTCTTTCCGGTGCTGTGCAATAATATCATAATAATCGGGTATCTCAACAGATGTATTGTGTATCCATGTGCAACATTCATAATCCTCCGTAACTTCACATAACCCAGTAAGAGCAGCACTCATGCTTTCTATGGCTAGGTCATGGAGCTCAAGTTGTTTCTTAATTGCCCTCACTTCTATATTTAATTTGGTAATGTCCCCTGAGTTCTTATCTAGGATGTCATCGAGAATTTTAGAGTAATTATTCAACCTTTTCATCATGTCTATTCCCCATCCGGTCCATGAGGGGAACCAGGCCCATACCATATCCTTTTCAAGGAATAATTCCCTTTTATTGCGGTGTTTGAGGGGGTACCTAGGATACATACTAGCTTCGAGGAGATTTCCTCCTTCGTTGTCTCCCACTACACCCATGATGGGAACTAGGGATGCGAGGTAACACCACCCTTGGGGTTCAATGGGGATCCAAGGGTGACAAATCTTTCCACAACAAATATAAGTACTGTTTCCCAAAGCTAGGGGACGTTTGTGAAGTAGTGCCATTAATTGATCATCATAACTGGACCAAGCTAAATTTGACAACAACTGTCCTACTGGGGAAGAGGAAGTGGAACTGGAGTTAAGAAAGTTCATTAGAGTGGCGTTTAGGGCTGGTTCTGAGGTGTGCCAGAAGGAGCTGTCCATCGAGGTCATTGAGAAATTAATCTTAGTTTGCTGGCACACTTCAGCTCCCTTGGTGGAGTTTCCCAACCTAAAACACCAGTCTGGGGAATGACTCCTACCAATAATTTGGAAAGTGAGGGTATCATTTGAGAGTGTTCTCGTGACATTGGTGAGGACAACAGGAGGTGTACCATTTAGGAAAGGGGTGAAGTTTAAAGGTATCGCTATTAGGGGGATTCTAGCGGTGCTAGGATGGAGTTTACTACATATCCAACATTTTTCATATCCGGACTTCTGGGCATATGCATATTTAAATTGCAACAATGACATTTTATCTGTAAGACTTTTTGAGCTTTCATCTCTCTTTTGTCTGTTATGTGCATTACTCTGTGTTGGGGTGTTGGAAGCTCTGCAAATGGCCTGTAGCCCTACCAGGTCTTCTGAATGATAAATACAGCTAGTGGTAACCCATACTACAGAGAAGACTGAAAATGATACGAGTCCTATAAGTAGCCAAAGTTTTCCAGAATCTGGTGCTATTAGGAATGTCATTCTTCTACAGGGTCAGGGCCGCCTGCCTCTGAATCCCCCTTTTCTTGACTATCCTGTTCGAGGTCAGGGCCGTCCGCCCCCGTTAGTACCTCTCTTGCTTCTGGACCTTCCTGTTCAAGGTCAGGGCCGTCCGCCCCCGTTAGTACCTCTCTTGCTTCTGGTTCTGGACTTGCTTCAGGGGGTGGAGCCTCCTTCACCAATTTCACTCGGGTAGCGTGGATCCAGGTGGGGCTGTCTTCAGTCAGGACTGCTGTTCTGGTCACTGCAACGACGGTAGTGGGAGGGCCGTAGGCGAAATCCTGGGGCTTCTTTCCCTTGGGATGCAGTTTGATCACTACTTCATCTCCTTCCTTGAAAGGGTGGGTGTTTTCCTGTGAAGAAAAAGGACATTTGCGAGTAACATCCTCCTCAGTGCTGACCAGAGTCTCGATCAGCTTTCTTACATATTCATCCCTAACATTGTCAAGATTATCCATGGTCATAAAAGTTTTCCTGGCCCATGGAGTGGGAAAGGGTCTACCAAAGAGGATTTCAAATGGAGAGTATCCTAGGGCTTTGTTAGGGGTCATTCTTATTTCGGCCATAATGGCTGGGAGGTACCTTTTCCAGTTGGCAAAGGTCCCTCCTGTGGCTTTTCTCACTTTGTCTTTGATGGTCCTATTCATCCTCTCTACAATCCCTGAACTCTGAGGGTGATATGGGATGTGGAACTTCCAGTCAATCTGCAACATTTTTGATAGTTCCTTACAAATTTTGGATGTGAAGGCAGGGCCTTGATCTGAATTTATTTGCAGAGGTATTCCCCATCTGGGGACTATCTCTCTAGTTAGTATTCCTACTACTGTTTTGGCATCTTCTCTTTTTGTGGGAAATGCTTCTGGCCATCTGCTGAAAACATCTACTATAACACAGACTGGTTGTGTGCCTCCACCTGTGACTGGGAGGTGGGTGAAATCAATCTGTAGATGTGTGAATGGAGTTGTTGGGTAGGGCAGATGTTCATGTTTTACTTTGTGAGGGTTGTTAGGGTTGTTCCTAATGCAGGTAATGCATCTCTGGACAAAACTTTTTACCATGGGTTCTGCATTGGTAATGTAAAACATTGTTTTCAGTTGCTGCAATGTGGCCTTCCAACCTATGTGTCCTATTCCATGGACATGTGCAATGTAGATTGGTGCACTGTGTTGTGGGATGCATGGTTTCCCCTCTTTGCAAATGAGTCCAGTTTTTGGACTCTTTTGTAACACTGGATAGCACCAATCTGCAAGTTCTTCATCAGTTGCAGAAGCCTGCAGATCAGTTAGCAGTTGGGTCTCATCTGGGAGGAGAGGTAGCAGTGTGGGCATGGCTAGAAATGTTGAGGTAATTGTCTTGGCAGCTGCTTTCGCTGTAGCATCTGCCAGTGCGTTACCCTTGGATATGTCATCTGTCCCCTGTGTGTGTGCCCTACAGTGGATGATGGCTAGTTCAGATGGCAGCTTAATTGCATCCAGTAACTGTGATATTAATTGTGCATGTGATATGCGCTTTCCATCTGCCCCAACATACCCCCTGATTGACCACAGGACTCCGTGATCAAAGACCACACCATGTGCATATCGTGAGTCAGTGTAGATGGTGACGGGTCGGTTGGCATATATCGTGCAGGCCCTGGTCAACGCTATCAACTCAGCTGCCTGTGCTGACTGATGGTTAATCGGTCCTGCTTCAATAACTATGTCTGGTAACTTCACAACTGCATATCCAGCATGATAAGTGTTGTCATTTGGGCGAGAGCAGGAGCCATCTACAAAGATGACATCCCCTCTTTCCAGCGGGACCTTCTGCATGTCTAGTCTGGGGGATGTCATTACCTCTATGGATTCTAAACAGTCATGTTCCTCAGCTAATTGGTCATCTGCTGATTTCAGTCCTAGAAGTCCATTCAAGATCATTGCTGGGCCTGCTGTAGTAGAGTTGTATTGGACTCTTAGCTGTGGGTTACTTAAGAGAATGATTTCATACCCACTTTGTCTTTGGGCCGACATATGTTGGGTGTGAATTCCTTTGAGGAGGGCCAGCACGTCATGTGTGGTGTGTAGGATGGTAGGGTGACCTAGTGTGAAAACAGTGGCCATTTCAACAACCATGGCACATGTGGCCAATGCTCTGAGGCATGAAGGAAAACCCTGGACTTGGAGAGGCATGACCTTTGAAAAAAATGCGACTGGTCGCAGTTTCCCACCGTGTTCTTGGCCGAGAACGCCCGCCATGGTTTTACAATTGTCTCTAGCATATAAATGAAATACAGAAGTGTAGTCAGGGAGGCCCAGACCAGGACTTGTCACCATTGCATATTTCAGAGCCCTAAATGCTTTCAACATTTCTTCTGACCATTGTACTTTATCAGGAGAATCCTTTAGTGTGGCTTGTCTTAAAATATTATCATAGAAGGAGCAATCACTGATCCACTGCCGACAATAGTTGATGATTCCCAAAAAAGATAGCATTTCCTTTTTGGTTTGTGGGGTGACCAAGCCCACGATGGCATTGATCCGTGATTTGCTCAAGCTTCTTTCACCCTTTGAAAAGACAAAGCCTAGGTATTCTACCTTTTCTTGACACCATTGTAACTTTTGCTTTGAAACCTTGTAACCACATTGCAATAACCATAGTAATAATGACCTGCTATCTTCCTGACTGGCCTCCTCTGAACAGCTGCAGATCATCAGATCATCAACATATTGCAGCACTACCGAACCTTGGGGGGGGTTCCATGGCCTGAGTGTCGATTGTAATACAATGCTAAATACCACGGGGGCATCGACATAACCTTGTGCTAATCTTGACCAGGTCATCTGGCGCTTTCCATCAAGGCTAAAAGCAAAAATGGGCCTTGTCTCCTTGTCAACAGGTATACTGAAGAAAGCATTCTTCAGATCAATAACTGTAAAATGGGAGGCCTCATGTGGTATGGTTGCCAAAAGTGTATTTATGTCTGGTACTATGGGTGCAATTGGGATCACCAGGTTATTAATGGCCCTCAGGTCTTGCACAAACCGGTAAGTGCCATCGGGTTTTTTTACAGGGTTTACAGGTGTGTTGTAAGGTGATATACAAAACTCCAGTATCCCTTTTTGTAGGAACTGCTCCACAAGTGGGGATATGCCTTGTAATTTTTCTTGTGACAGGGGGTATTGTTTCTGGTAGACCGGTGTTGCTAGTGGGCGGAGAGTGGCTTTGTAGGGGGTGCAATCTATGAGACCTGTGTCATGGTTTCCCTCGGCCCAGACTTCCTCTGGTAAGTCAGATGGTAGATTTACACAGATGAAGTCCAGATTTGCCTGTTCTGTGCCCACATTGGGCCTTATTGTGATAAAGGGTGAGTTGACAATTAGTCCTCCTCCCCTTCTGTCCACTGACAGACTCAGACTGAGTTTCTCAAAGAGATCTCTTCCTAGTAAGTTTACAGGGCATCCTGGGATTATGCTGAATGCATGGTGGCAGACAAATCTGCCCGTGCAGTCAGCAACCTTTAGCTTGGTGGTTCTGTAGGTGGGAGTTGATATCCCATTTATACCCATAGAAGGCGTTGACTTTTCCTTCGGGCCAGAGTAGTTGGTAGGAGAGATGACACTAGTCGTCGCCCCTGAGTCTACAATAAACGATAATCTTTCTTTATTCACCGTCAGATCTATGAGGGGTAGTTCCTTCCAAGTCTCTGTGATTTGTGGAAAAGTCGGGATATCAGCCTCCGGGCACCATCAGCGTTGCTGCTGTTGGTTAGACCAGTCTATTGGGAATCTGGTTCCTGCGGGATTTGTCTGAGTCTGCTGTATGGGAGGGACATTGTCAACCTGAGGTCGGTAGTTCTGAGGTCGCTGGGTCTGGCGGGGTTGGGTGCAATCCCTAGCCCAGTGATTGGGGTCTCCGCAGTTATAGCATGTACCCGGAGGGAACCTGGCTTGGGGTGTGTCTCTCTCCCTTCTTCCCCTCCCGTATGTGTCTCTATTTGGGACATTGGTGTGACCCCTCCCTTGTCCTCTGTTGGTTCCTCTACCATATGGGGGTTTTCTCTGTGTGTTGGCACCATCAGTAAAATGGTGGGTGGAGGTGGTTGTTGGCTTTTTTATTTCAAAACAACCTGCGACTTCCTTTTCAAAAAGCGTTTTCTGGAAATCTTTAATTGAATCAGAGGTCCAAGAAGAGACCATCTGTTTAATAGGGGTAACCAGGTACGGCAGTGTGTTGGTTAAAAATGTAGAGATGAAAAGACTATCATTTCCTTCTAACTTCAATCCTGCCTCTTGTACCCAGCAGTCATGGAATCTCTTCCAGTAGTCTGGAATAGATTCTCCTGCCTTTTGCTTGCATGCTAATGCAGCGGACAGGGAGGAAACTTGTTTGAAAACTCTTGTCATTTCTTTTTCTAACTCATCCCACATCTTTTTCTGCCCCTCTTCAGTGTTCAAAGCATATTCTGCAGCGGTAGGATTAACAGGGGGTCCTACAGCTAGTCCCTGGTCATTTAAAATGTCGCGGGTTTGTACTTTATCTATGGAGGGTACATTTGCCCAATCCCACTCTGTTCGGTTCCCTATTATTTGATCTATGATGAGGCGCATGTCTTCTTGGGTGTAATTTCTCCCCTTGCATGCCCTTTTTAGGTATGTAATGGTTCCCTGTGGGGCCTGGGCGGGTTTTGGGCAGTGTTTTACTATTCTATTTATATCCTCTATTTCAATGGGTTTCTTCACAAGGTAGTTACCCACTGTCATAAAAGGGAGGTGCAATGTCCCAGGGGCCCCATAAACTGTTCCACTTCTCACATGGGGTGGTGATACCAGATTTCCTACAGTACTACTGACTTCAGGGGACTCTGTGTCTGATTGTGTGTCCTGTGAGGATGGCTGTACCCTGACCGCCGAACCCGGGGATGGTCTTGATGACCTCACCGGAGTCGATGTTGGGGTACGTTGTTCGGTAGGTACCTGGTCAGGTGGCTGGTTAGGAGCCGTGGGTCTGGCAAGGTACGCTCCTTGTGGGTCACCTCCCTGTTCTGTTTCAGGTAGGCCGGCCATTACAGTCAGGCTGTCTGACTCAAATTCATCTAACTTGGGGTAGAGGGCAGTAGGGGGTTGGTGGCTGTGATGGCTGTAGGGCGGTGGGTTGACATTACTACTGGGCAGATTGGATGCTCTAGACTTCGCCGCCTGTACTTGCTCTAATTCATGGCACTTCTCTGGATTTAATTTTTTTATGGGTTTATTCTTTTTCTCCTTTTTGTTTCTGACATCCTTCCAGTAGGGAGCAAATTCTAACCAATTTAATCCTCCCTGTTCCATATAAGGCTGATCCCATTCTGGGTCTGGTCCGTAATAGGGCCAGGTTTCTTTGTCTAAAAGGCACAGTCCTTTGACCATATCCATATGGAATGGATCATTGGCGCCCTCTCGTGGGAAAGGACTAGAGCTATGCATGGTCTCCGTCCATTCAGCCATTTTATCCACCCATGGGTTGATTAAGTAATAATCAGTGCCACAGACTCGTGCTACATAATCCTTACAGTTTTCTCCTGCTTGGGGAGGTGGGGGTGGCTTGCTGCCTCCGTGACCCATTGCTGCAGACAACGGGGTTCACGGACCGAGCGCTTATTAGACTAAATTAATCTAATTCTAAGTTCCCTGTCTATTTATAACTGGCAATTTTATTTATTATAAAAGATTGTTGTCTGCGTCTGGTAAATATTTTTTAAGTTGTCTATATGTTACCCCTACTAGGTCAAAATCTATCTGTCCGTGAAAGTTGACTCTATGATGCACAATTTTTTTTACATTCAGGGTTACTAGAAACAAACTGACTTCCTAAAAATCTTTTTCTCTTCAGTGGCAAAATACAGACTAATTTAGCAGAGTCTAAGTTATGGTGAGTTATATCAAAAACTAGGCAATAAGTACAATGTGGGCAGGGCATGGATTATCATAGATCTATAAAACATTCAATAAATGGTTCGGGTCTGTTCACTTACCACCCAGACTCATTGAACCATACAAACAAATTATCTTATACTTCTATGCGACAGAGAAGAAAAGCTTAAAGATTTTTCAGACACAAAACGAGCAATTTCTCTAACACTTCTTAAGTCTCCCTGAGACTAAAAATATTTCCCTGAAATATTTCAATTATGGGTCTGTTGCGTGTGTTCCCGGAACACACCAACCCCCTTGGTTCATTTGATATGATTTTAGTCAGTGTCCTGCCCCGGAGCCACACTACAGTCGGCTGTATAGAAAAGGATTTTTCTACTTACCGAATGAGCGTGGTTGTCCGCGAGGGATGACTTTCATATCCCGGCATACGAGCCCCCAGCTGTTAGTGTCTGGAACCCCTGGTCCCGCTGTTCTTATGCTCGTTTTGTGTCTGGCAGGCCTGGGAGAGTGGTTTCTGGGAATAACACAGACGGAGACAGATGTATAGTGAAACCAAGCTCTCAGTTTATTATAGGCTCGTTGCGGCTTATATAGTAAAGATAAAGGCATATAATCATAGGTATAGGGCACTTGTTACGTTCTTATTGGTTAAACAGCTTCAGGAGACAAAAGGTCACCTTGGGGAGTAATACCATATAAGACATATATCTCGTGTGACTAGAATCACCTGACACAGCCTTATCGCGAACTGCAGAAATTTTCCATGGTACGTAGGCACTTTTCATATCTTGTGTAACTAAGGTCACATACACACACAAACACACAGCTTATAAGACATTAATGCATACAAAATGGGGTAGGGACATACAAAATGGAGGACACATAGAATTTGATATCTCCCCATCTCCCATAGTATGGAGAGGAGTACAGGGGGTCAGACATGGAGTTGTATGGAGAGGAGTACAGGGGGTCAGACATTAGAGATGTAAAGAACTGTTCGCCGGCGGACAGTTCCCGGCGAACTTAGCATGTTCGCGTTCGCCGCTGCGGGCGAACATATGCGATGTTCGGTCCGCCCCCCATAATACATCATTGAGGCAAACTTTGACCCTGAACTTTACAGTCAGCAGGTACATTTCCAGCCAATCAGCATACCTCCCTCCCACACCCTCCCACCTCCTATAAATAAGCAAGGGCAGCATCCATCTTAGATCATTCTGAAGCAGTGTGTGTAGTGAGAGTAGGGAGAGCTGCTGCTGCTGCTGCTGCTGTTGCTGTTAAGCTAGGGACAGTTAGTCAGTGTTCCTGGTCTTGCAGTGTTCTTGGTCCACTACTGCTGTAAGGACAGCACCCCAAAAAGCCCTTCTAAGGGCTGGTATTTGTGTAATTTTTTTTATATATATATATATATATATATATATATATATATATATATATATATATATATCTAGTGTCCCCAAAAGCCCTTTTAAGGGCTGGTAATTGAGGATTTTTTTTTATTTATATATATACATACATATATATATATATCTAGTGTCCCCAAAAGCCCTTTTAAGGTAAGGTAATAGAGTTTTTTCTTTATATATATATATATATATATATATATATATATATATCTATTGTACACTGCAGTTGCCTGCCCGCTGTGTGTGAGAGGCCACAGACCTACCACAGACTGTACTGTGTGCACACCACACTCATTTCGGGTGGCACAGGCACAGTACCTTGCATTTTAAAAATATTTTTTTTTTCCTCTGTCATAATTGCAGTGAGTGCTGTGTCAAGTCCACAGAGTGCACTGTACCCACTGCAGTGCACTGCCCACCACTGATATATATACGGTGGCACAGCATCTTGTTGCAAATTGAAAAAAAAAAATATTTTTTATTATTGCAGTTGCCTGGGCTGCCAGTGACTGTCAGGTCCACAGAGTGTACTGTGCCCACTGCAGTGCCACTGTGTGCCCACCCACCACTGATATATAAGGTGGCACAGCAGCTTGCAAAGTAAAAAAATATATATATATTTTTTAATTGCAGTTGCCTGGGTGCCAGTGACTGCTGTCAGGTCCACAGAGAGTGTACTGTGCCACTGCCCACCCACCACTGATATATAAGGTGGCACAGCAGCTTGCAAAGTAAAAAAATATATATATATTTTTTAATTGCAGTTGCCTGGGTGCCAGTGACTGTCAGGTCCACAGAGTGTACTGTACCCACTGCCCAACACTCCTATAGGGTGGCACAGCACCTTGCACTCATAGTACACAACACATTAAAAAAAAAAAAAATGACAGGCAGAGGCAGGCCACCCCGCAAGGGCCGTCGTGGTCGTGGTGCTGTGATTTCCTTAGGCCCTAGAATAATGCCCAGTGTTCAGAGGCCACCACAGACCCTGAATTGAAAAAATTCTGAGGCCATAGTTGACTGGCTTACACAGGACACCCAATCGTCTACAGCTTCCGCTCGGAACCTTAATGCACCATCCTCCTCCAGCTCAGATTCGGGCACCTCTCAATTTACCACTCGCCAGCCCGCCGGCACCACCACCAACACTAGCACCACAGCCGCTTCACTTGATCCGTCAGAGGAGTTATTTTCACATCAGTTGGAAGAAATAAGTGATGCGCAACTATTAGTGCCAGAGGATGTAGATAACGGGGATATGTCTCAGTCAGGCAGCATTATACACATGGACGTACATTGTGATGATGATGATGATGTTGTACCTGCTGCTGCTGCCTTTGCTGAGTTGTCAAGTGAAGCGGCTGATGATGACGATGTGTCTGTGGATGTCACCTGGGTGCCTGCTCGAAGAGCAGAAGAAGAGGGGGAAAGTTCAGATGGGGAGACAGAGAGGAGGAGGAGACGAGTTGGAAGCAGGGGGAGGAGGTCATCGCAAGGAGCTAGTGGCGCAGTCAGACAGCATGTAGATTCGGCACCCGGGGTCAGCCAGACAGCACGCCAATCAACGCAAGCTGTTGCCACCACCAGAATGCCGTCCTTGCAAAGCTCAGCAGTGTGGCATTTTTTTTGTGTGTCTGCCTCTGATATCAGCGATGCCATTTGTAACCTGTGCCAAAAGAAACTGAGTCGTGGGAAGTCCAACACCTAGGTACAACTGCTTTGCGAAGGCACATGATCTCACATCACAAACGCCTATGGGATCAACACATGAGTAAAAGCAGCACACAAACTGAAAGCCACCATCCTCCTCCTGGTCCAGCATCTTCAGCCACGTCAACCACTGCTGTCCTCCATGCCCCCTATCAACAACCCGCCCCTCCGCCTCTCACCTTCAGCAGTTCCTGCTCACCTGCCCACAGTCAGGTGTCTGTCAAGGAAATGTTTGAGCGTAAGAAGCCAATCTCACAGAGTCACCCCCTTGCCCGGCGTCTGACAGCTGGCTTGTCGGAACTCTTAGCCCGCCAGCTTTTACCATACAAGCAGGTGGAGTCTGAGGCCTTCAAAAAATTTGTCGCTATTGGGACACCGCAGTGGAAGGTACCCGGCCGAAATTATTTTTCACAAAAGGCAATCCCCAACCTGTACTCTATTGTGGAAAAGGAAATCATGTCACGTCTGGCACACAGTGTTGGGGCAAGGGTCCATCTGACCACTGATAGCTGGTCTGCAAAGCACGGTCAGGGCAGGTATATAACTTACACTGCGCATTGGGTAAACCTGCTGGCGGCTGCCAAGCATGGAATGCGTGGCTCTGCTGCAGAGGAGTTGGTGACACCGCCACGACTTGCAGGCAGGCCTGCTGCCACCTCCTCTACTCCTCCTACTCCATCCTCTTTGCTAACCTCCTCGGCTGAGTCCTCTTCTGCTGTTGCGTCTTGCTCCACACCAACTGCACCCCCCCAGCTCCCCAGGGGCTATTCCACATGCCGGATACGACAGTGTCACGCTGTCTTGGGGTTGACTTGCCTGAAAGCAGAGAGTCACACCGGACCAGCACTACTGTCCGCCCTGAACGCACAGGTGGATCAGTGGCTGACCCCGCACCAACTGGAGATCGGCAAAGTGGTGTGTGACAACGGCAGCAATTTGTTGGCGGCATTGAATTTGGGCAAGTTGGCACATGTGCCGTGCATGGCACATGTGTTGAATCTGATTGTGCAACGTTTTGAGCAGAAGTACCCAGGCTTACAGGACGTCCTCAAGCAGGCCAGGAAGGTTTGTGGCCATTTCAGGCGTTCCTACACGGCCATGGCGCACTTTGCAGATATTCAGCGGCGAAACAACATGGCAGTGAGGCGCTTGATTTGCGACAGCCCGACACGTTGGAATTCAACACTGCTAATGTTCGACCGCCTGCTCCAACAAGAAAAAGCGGTCAACGAGTATTTGTATGACCGGGGTGCTAGGACAGCCTCTGCGGAGCTGGGTAATTTTTGCCACGTTACTGGACGCTCATGCGCAATGCCTGTAGGCTCATGTGTCCTTTTGAGGAGGTGACAAACCTAGTGAGTCGCACCGAAGGCACCATCAGCGACATCATTCCATATTTTTTTTTTCCTGGAGCTTGCCCTGCGAAGAGTGCTGGATCAGGCCGTAGATGAGCATGAAGAGGAAGAGTTGTGGTCACCATCACCACCACCAGAAACAGCCTTACCATCGCTTGCTGGACCTGCGGCAACACTGGAAGAGGAGTGTGAGGAAGAGGAGTCAGAGGAGGAATGTGGCTTTGAGGAGGAGGAACACCAACCACAGCAGGCATCCCAGGGTGCTCGTTGTCACCTATCTGGTACCCGTGGTGTTGTACGTGGCTGGGGGGAAGAACACACCTTCAATGACATCAGTGAGGACGAGGAATTGGACATGAGTAGCTCGGCATCCAACCTTGTGCAAATGGGGTCTTTCATGCTGTCATGCCTGTTGAGGGACCCTCGTATAAAAAGGCTGAAGGAGAACGACCTGTACTGGGTGGCCACGCTACTAGACCCCCGGTATAAGCAGAAAGTCTCTGATATGTTACCCAATTACCGGCAGTCTCAAAGGATGCAGCAGCTACAAAATAAGTTGAAAAGTATGCTTTACACAGCATATAAGGGTGATGTCACAGCACAACGGGAATCCAACAGGGGAAGAGGTGAAAGTAATCCTCCTCCTACCACCACAACCACGCCGGCAAGGACAGGATGCTTTACAGACGTCTTGTTGATGGAGGACATGCAGAGTTTTTTTAGTCCTATGCATCGCCACAGCCCTTCGGGGTCCACCCTCAGAGAACGACTCGACCGACAGGTAGCAGACTACCTTGCCTTAACTGCAGATATTGACACTCTGAGGAGCGATGAACCCCTTGACTACTGGGTGTGCAGGCTTGACCTGTGGCCTGAGCTATCCCAATTTGCCATTGAACTTCTGGCCTGCCCCGCTTCAAGTGTGCTATCAGAAAGGACCTTCAGCGCAGCAGGAGGTATTGTCACTGAGAAGATGAGAAGAGAAGTCGCCTAGGTCAAAAAAGTCTTGATTACCTCACGTTTATTAAGATGAATGAGGCATGGATCCCGAAGGGACTGACAGTGGGGGATGCATTTGACTAAAAAAGGCCTGGTGATGACTGAGATGCCTTGGCCTAAAAATGGTCCACACGCTGCTGTCTTTAATAATTCTCTGCATGCCGGATGACTTACGTGACGTCTCCGCCACCAACTACGGTTCAAGCCGCAATGTTTTAGTGCACTTTCTGCCTTGAAAACCTCAATTTTTCAGGCCGCTGCTACAGCAGCGGCTGCAACAATACCTGCATTTTCATGCATGTGTACATGCCTAATTTTTCTGGCCTCTGTGGCTGCAAAAAAACAAAAAAAAAAGGCACATACATGTGTCAATTCCCCTTCGTGATCGTTACCTTGTCGTGGTGAAGGGACTTGCGTATCACAATGAAGCGATCACCTCTAGGAGTGTGTTGGCACACCCCAGATGATAAGGTCGTTGCTTCATTGTGAACAGACCAAAAGCGATCCGCAGGATAATTTTTCATAGAAAAAACATTCATTTTCTTTCATTCTTTCTGCGGAGCTGGGTATTTTTTGGCCGCGTTACTGAATGCTCATGAACAATGGCTGTAGGCTCATGCCACCTTTTGCGGAGGTGACAACCCTGGTGGTCAGTCGAACCCAAGGCAACATCATCGACCTCATCCCATATGCGTTTTTTCTGGACCGTGCCCTGCGAAGAGTACTGGATCAGGCTGTAGATGAGCATGAAGAGGAAGAGTTGTGGTCCACTCCCCATCACCACCAGAAGCAGCCTTGTCGTTGTCAATTGCTGGACCTGTGGCAACGCAGAGAGAGGAGTCTGAAGAAGAGAAGTCAGAGGAGGAAGGTGGCTTTGAGGAGGTGGAATACCAGCCACAGCAGGCGTCCCAGGGGGCTTGTTCTCACCTTTCGGGGACCCTTGGTGTTGTACGTGGCTGGGTGGAGGAAGAGACCTTCAATGATGTCAGTGAGGACAAGGAACGGGACATGGCTAGCTTGGTATCCAACCTTGTGCAAATGGGGAGTTTGCGGTTGTGCAAATGGACTGACTGACTGTTGTTAAACGGGGAGTTTGGTCTGTCAGAGTTTGGTCTGTCACTGTGAAGCGGGCGTAACCCTTACACTACTTGACCGATAAAACATTATACCTGATCGTATTCACACACTGGATGTTTTAAAGTACGTTATTCCAAGCAATTTAGGAATGTTAGGTGATTTATGCCCTTTATGGATCAAAACCCGACTCTGCATCAACTACGTAATTTTCCTTGGGAGTTTTGCCATGGATCCCCCTCCGGCATGCCACAGTCCAGGTGTTAGTCCCCTTGAAACAACTTTTCCATCACTATTGTGGCCAGAAAGAGTCCCTGTGTGTTTTAAAATTCGCCTGCCTATTGAACTCTATGGCGGTTCGCCCGGTTCGCCGGTTCGCGAACATTTGCCGATGTTCGCGTTCGCCGTTCGCGAACAGCGAATTTTAGGTTCGCGACATCACTATCAGACATGGAGTTGTATGGAGAGGAGTACAAGGGGGTCAGACATGGGGTGGTACGGAGGGAAGAACAGGGGGTCAGACATGGGGTGGTTATGGAGAGGAGTACAGGGGGTCAGATATGGGGTGGTAAGGAGAGAAGTACAGGGCGTCAGACATGGGGTGGTATGGAGAGGAGTACAGTGGTCAGACATGGGGTGGTATGGAGAGGAGAGGAGTACAGAGGGTTAGGCACGGGGTGGGGGTGGTATGGAGAGGAGAGGAGTACAGGGGGTCAGACATGGGTGGTATAGAGAGGAGTACAAGGGGTCAGACATGGGGTGGTATGGAGAGGAGAGGAGTACAGGGGGTCAGACAGGGGGTGGTATGGAGAGGAGCAAAAGGTGTCAGATATGGGGTGCTATGGAGAGGAGAGAAGTACAGGGGGTCAGACATGGGTTGGTATTGAGAGGAGAGGAGTACAGGGGGTCAGACATGAGGTGGTATAGAGAGAAGTACAGGGGGGGTCAGACATGGGGTGGTATGGAGAGGAGTGGGTGGGTCAGACATGAGGTGGTAGGGAGAGGAAAGGAGTACAGGGGGTCAGACATGGGGTGCTATGGAGAGAAGTACAGGGGGTCAGACAGGGGGTGTTATGGAGAGGAGCAGGGGGGTCAGACATGAGGTGGTATGGAGAGGAGTACAGGGGGTCAGACATGCGGTGGTATACAGAGGAGTACAACCCTAACCCTAACCCTATCACTAACCCTAACCCCAACCCTATCCCTAACCCTAACCCTAACACCAACCCTATCCCTAACCCTAACCCCAACCCTATCCCTAACCCTAACCCTAACATTATCCCTTATCCTATCCCTATCCCTAATCCAAACCCTATCCCTAACCCTAACCCCAACCCGTTCCCTATCCCTAACTCTTACCCTATCCCTAACCCTATCCCTAACCCCATCCCTAACCCTAACCCCAACCCCCAACCCTAACACTATCCCTAACCCTAAACCCTATCAATAACCTTAACCCTAACCCTATCCCAAACCCTAACCCTAACCGCAACCCTATCAATAAACCTAATCCTAACCATATCCCTAAGCCTTACCCTAACCCTAACCCCAACCCTAAACCTATCCCTAACCCCAATCTCAACCCCATCCCTTTTTCTAAACCCTATCCCTAACCCTATCCCTAAACCTAATCCTAACCCTATCCCTAACCCTAACCCTATCCCTAACCCCAACCCTATCCCTAACCCCAACCCAAACCCCAACCCCAACCCTATCCCTAACCCTATCCCAAACCCTATCCCTAATCCTATCCCTAACCCCAACCCTATCCCTAATCCTAACCCTAACCCTATCCCTAACCCTAACCCTATCCCTAACCCTAACCCTATCCCTAACCCCAACCCTATCCCTAACCCTATCCCTAACGCTAACCCTATCCCTTACCCTATCCCTAATCCTAACCCTATCTTTAACCTAAACCCTAACCCTATCCTTAACCCTAACCCTATCCCTAACCTTAACCCCAACCCTATCCCTAATCCTAAACCTATCCCTAATCCTTACCCTAACCCTAACCCTAACTCTAACCCTATCCCTAACCCTAACCCCTACCCTATCCCTAACCCTAAACCTAACCTAACTATAACCTCTAACCCCAACCCTATCCCTAACCCTATCGCTAACCCTAACTCTAATCCTAACCCTAACCCTATCCCTAACCTTAACCACTTGCCGACTGCTCACAGTATATTTACTGCGGCAGTCAGCCCCTCACAGGCAGAGCGACGTAGGTCTACGTCGCTAGCCTGTGGGGCTCTGGGGCTCCCGCTCGGTCACGGACCCCCCCGCGCGTGTGACCGGCGGACCCGATGTCTGCCGGTCACACGGCGATCATCGGGGGAGAGGGAGAAAGGCAGGCGGCTAATGTAAACAAGCCGCCTGTCATTCTCCACGGTGTAGAAACAATGATCACACGGTTCTACTATGTAGGACCGTTGATCATTGTTCCTACACCTCAAGCCCCAGCCAATCACAGTTAGAATCACGCCCCTAGGGACACACACAGCCCCTCCCTCTCAAATAAATTAACCCCTTCACTGCCAGTGTATTTTTACAGTAACAGTGCATATGTATAGCACTGATTACTGTAGAAATGTCACTGGTAACCCCAAAAGTGTCAAAAATGTCAGTCAAGGGTCAGATCTGTCCGCCGCAATGTCGCAGTACCGCAAAAAAAATCGCAGATCGCCGCCATTACGCGCTAAAAAAAACAACAAAAATGACAGAAATCTTTCCCTTTGTTAGTAAACGCAATAACTTATGCGCAAACCAATCAAAATACGCTTTTTGCGATTTTTTTTTACCAAACATATGTAGCATAAAACAAATTGGCCGAAAATGTTAAAAAAATTTGATTTTTACAATTTTTTGGGGGGGGGGGGGAATTTCATATAAAAAAATTTGAAAAATATTGTTATTTTTGCAAAATTGTCGCTCTTTTTTTGTTTATAGCGCATGATCAAAAAATTGCCCAGGTGATCAAATACCACCAAAAGAAAGCTCTGTTTGTGGGAAAAAAAGGACGTCAAATTCGTTTAGGTACAGCGTCACACGACCGCGCAATTGTCCGTTAAAGTCACGCAGTGCCGAATCGCAAAATACCCCCTGGTCAGGAAGGGGGCAAAATCTTCCGGGGCTTAAGTGGTTAACCCTAACCCTATCCTTAACCCTATCCCTAACCCTAACCCCAACTCTATCCCTAATCCTATCCCTAATCCTTACCCTAACCCTAGCCCTAACCCTAACCCTAAACCCTAACACTAACCCTAACCCTAACCCTATCCCTAACTTAACCCTAACCCTATCCCTAACCCTATGCCTAACCCTAACTCTACCATTAATCCTAACCCTAACCCCAACCCTATCCCTAACCCTATCCATAACCCTGACCCTAACCCTATCCCTAATCCAATCCCTAACCCCAACCATAACCCTAAACCCAACCCTATCCCTAACCCTAACCCTATCCCTAATCCTAACCCTATCCCTCATCCTAACCTTATCCCTAACCCTAACCCAATCCCTAACCCCAATCCTTTCCCTAACCCCAACCCTATCCCTAACCCTAACTCTATCCCTAACCCTATCCCTAACCCCCAACCCTTTCCCTAACCCTAACCCAATCCCTAACCCTATCCCTAACCTTATCCCTAACTCTAACCCTAATCCCTATCCCTAATTCGAACCCTAACCCTAACCCCAACCCTATCCCTAACCCTAACCCCATCCCTAACCCTATCCCTAACCCCATCCCTAACCCTAACCCCATCCCTAACCCTATCCCTAACCCTAACCCTATCCCTAACCCTTACCATAACCCTAACCATATCCTTAACCCTAACCCTAACCCTATCCCTAACCCATACCCCAATCCTGACCCTAACCCTAACCCCAACCCCAACCCTAAACCAAACCTTAACCCTAACCCTATCCCAAACCCTAACCTTAACTGCAACCCTATCCATAACTCTATCCCTAACCCTAATCCTAACCCTATCCCTAATCCTTACCCTAACCCTATCTCTAACCCTATCCCTAACCCTATTCCTAAACCTAACCCCAACCCTATCCCTAAGCCTAACCCTATCCCTAACCTTAACCCCAACCCTTACCCTATCCCTTACCCTATCCCTTACCCTATCCCTATCCCTAATCCTAACCCCAACCCTATCCCTAACCCTATCCCTAACCCTAACCTAAACCCTATCCCTAACCCTAAAACTATCTCTAACCCCATCCCTATCCCTAACCCTAACCTAACCCTAACCCTATCCCTAATGCTAACCCTATCCCTAACCCTAATCCTAACCCTAACCCTATCCCTAAACTTTACCCTTACCCTATCCCTAACAATAACCCTATCCCTAATCCTTACCCTAACCCTATCCCTATCCCTAACCCCAACCCTAAACCCTAACCTTATCCCTAATCCTAACCATAACCCTAACCCCAACCCTATCCCTAACCCTATCCTTAACCCTAACTCTAACTCTATCCCACATCCTAACCCGAACTCTAACCCTATCCCTAACCTTAACCCTAACCCTATGCCTAACACTTACTCTATCATTAATCCTAACCCTAACCCCAACCTTATCCCTAACCCTATCCATAACCCTGACCCTAACCCTGACCCTAACCCTATCCCTAACCCTAACCCCAACCATAACCCTAAACCCAACCCTATCCCTAACCCTAACCCTAACCCTAACCCTATCCCTAATCCTAACCCTATCCCTCATCCTAACCTTATCCCTAAACCTAACCCAATCCCTAACCCCAATCCTTTCCCTAACCCCAACCCTATCCCTAACCCTAACTCTATCCCTAACCCTATCCCTAACACCCAACCCTTTCCCTAACCCTAACCCAATCCTTAACCCTATCCCTAACCTTATCCCTAACTCTAACCCTAATCCCTATCCCTAATTCGAACCCTAACCCCAACCCTATCCCTAACCCTAACCCCATCCCTAACCCTATCCCTAACCCTAACCCCATCCCTAACCCTATCCCTAACCCTAACCTTATCCCTAACCCTTACCATAACCCTAACCTTATCCTTAACCCTAACCCTAACCCTATCACTAAACCATACCCCAATCCTGACCCTAACCCTAACCCCGACCCCAACCTTAAACCTAACCTTAACCCTAACCCTATCCCAAACCCTAACCTTAACTGCAACAATATCCATAACCCTATCCCTAACCCTAACCCTAATCCTAACCCTATCCCTAATCCTTACCCTAACACTAGCCCTAACCCCAACCCTAAACCCAACCTTATTTATAACCCTAAACCTATCCCTAAACCCAATCTCAACTCCATCCCTATCTCTAACCCTATCCCTAACCCTATTCCTAAACCTAACCCCAACCCTATCACTATCCCTAACCCCAACCCTATCCCTAATCCTAAACCTAACCCTAACCCTATCCCTAACCTTAACCCCAACCCGATCCCTGTCCCTTACCCTATCCCGAATCCTAACCCCAACCCTATCCCTAACCCTAACCCCAACCCTATCCCTAACCCTAACCCCAACCCTATCCCTAACCCTAACCCTAACCCTATCTCTAACCCCATCCCTATCCCTATCCCTAACCCTTACCCTATCCCTAACCCCAACCCTATCCCTAACCCTAACCCTATCCCTAACCTTCACCCTAACCCTATCCCTAACCCTAACCCTAAACCTAACCCTAACCTAACCTAACCATAACCCTAACCCTATCCCTAATGCTAACCCTATCCCTAACCCTAATCCTAACCCTATCCCTAACAATAACCCTAACCCCAACCCTATCCCTAATCCTTACCCTAACCCTATCCCTATCGCTAACCCCAACCCTAAACCCTAACCCTAACCTTATCCCTAATCCTAACCATAACCCTGACCCCAACCCTATCCCTGACCCTATCCTTAACCCTAACCCTATCCCTAATCCTAACCCCAACCCTATCCCTAACCCTAACCCTATCCCTAACTCTAACCCTATCCCACATCCTAACCCGAACTTTAACCCTAACCCTATCCCTAATCCTAACCTTTACCCTAACTCTAACCCTATCCCTAACCCTAACCCTATGCCTAACCCTTACTCTATCATTAATCCTAACCCTAACCCCAACCCTATCCCTAACCCTATCCCTAAACCTGACCCTAACACTATCCCTAATCCTAACCCTATCCCTAACCCCAACCATAACCCTAAACCCAACCCTATCCCTAACCCTTAACCTAACACTATCCCTAATCCTAACCCAAACCTTATCCCTAATCCTAACTGTTATGAACCTCAGCGTAAAAAGGAATGAAACCGCCGTTTAGTGGATGTACCACCTTTGCAGCATGTACGAATTACCCCTGTAGCACACCAGCATACGAATAATCATCCAAAGAGAGCCCCAAACAATCGAACGGCTTTCTGTATAATAAATCCCCCTCCAAAAACTAGACAAAGCTCCGAGTTGAGGGTAAAAACAGGAACTGTTTATTACATTCCAAGACAGACAGTTACACACAGCTAAGGGGCACTCCCCTTAGCCTTGCAGGGGGGGGGGATGAGACAAGGACCAACCAACAACCAATGAGAACTGAACATTTGTACATTTGAAACTGCAAGTCTTAATACACACCCCCTGCGGAGAGATGTCTCCAGCCCAGCTCAGGCTATTGTCTGTATCATGAATCCACACACTTAGACACAGGAACAGGAAGGGGGGGGGGGGTGGGCTGTAACATTACATTACATTAACTCAATGGCATGAGTCCTGCCATCTTCCTTTGTTCAGAGGATGAATAAAGAGGAAATAAAATACAATAAAAGTGCAATGTCCCAAACTCATAGGAAAATGACACAAAGGGGTTTACAATCCAGGGACAGGGTGATCCGTCACACATAGTGACGGTTAGCACCGTCACACTAACCCTATCCCTAACCCTAACCCAATCCCTAACCCCAACCCTTTCCCTAACTCTAACCCTATCCCTAACCCCCAACCCTTTCCCTATCCCTAACCCTTACCCTATCCCTAACCCTAACCCCAACCCTATCCCTAACCCTAACCCTATCCCTAACCTTCACCCTAA